>NC_056740.1:504121776-504179276 GCF_019279795.1 Protopterus annectens | reverse complement strand
TCGATAGCTATCTGAACTTCGATCACTAAGTTTCTACAGTGGTAAGGACAACCTTCTGTGTTGCGCATTTCATAAGTAAGGGCATCACATCCAGGTCTAAGTATGTTACAACTCCACTGTACTGAACCCTCATCAGACCATTAATAGAGTACAATGCTCCCTTCTGCATGTATCTCACCAGACACCTGCAGGAGCTGGAGAGACCACAGAGGTTTGTTACCAAGAAAATACAGGGCCTCCAAACTATGACTTACATGGACAGACTGAAAGCCCTACCACTGTACTCTGTATCATACAGGCTGCTATTAGGCTGCTTGTGCCTGGCCTACAGGGCAGTCTCTGACCCTGCCCTGATGGAAATGCTACACATCCACAAGTCAAATGTCACAAGAGTCACTCGCTCTAGGGATCTTAACCTAGCCTGTGACATTAGAAGAACATGCTGGAGAAAGAAATATTTCCCCCAGAGATTACCATTACTCTGGAATAACCTTCCAGTTCACACGAAGCAGAGCTCCTCACTGACCCTATTCAAGCACGACCTGGACAAATGGATGGGATACTGCAAATCTCATGGACAGGGGTAGTCAGAATGGAGGCATGGCAGTGGGGCTTATCCCCCTTTATAGCATTTGTTTTTTTAAGTTGTTTGGGATTTTGAGTTCCAACCTTATATGGTTGATGTTTGCATTGTCAGTGTTGTCCTTCTAGATCATAAATGTATCTCATACTCTATACAGTAGACTCCCGCTTATACTGTCTCACTGGGACCAGACCTTAGGCTGGATAAACGAATGGCTGGTTAATCAGAAAAAACATATAAACTAATATTACTAATTGGTTATAAATCAGCTAGAACAACAGGATTTTTCTAATGAATATGAAGTCTATAACTGAAATGTCTGTCATTATTTCACCCAGAGGCCTATTGTCTTTTGTCTTTTGCTAGGACTATGGCAGAAAATTGATGGCCAGTTAAAGAGAAGGCCAGTTAAAGAGAGAAAGCATAAGAGGGAGTCTACTGTATACACACATAAGATTGAATGCTAAAAGAGTGAAAGCTCTTTTTCATTTGTATTTTAGCCTGCTTGCTTGAGTCTGGGAATTTATCCTTACCCCATTGTTTTGCAATCTCCAAATTGATATATATAATAATCAGCAGTGTGGGGTGCAGTGGGCCTTGCCCCCCTGCAAATAAACATACATATATATATATATATATATATATATATATATATGTATAGCTATCTCTCTCTCTCTCTCTCTATATATATATATATATATATGATTATAGATATAGATATATATATATATATATATATATATATTATCTATATTAAGTCAGCTTAACAGCATTACAGCGAATGCTGTTTCGACGACACATATAGAACGAAAGCTGACAACAGCGAAAGCTCAGGTCAGTGATTTTTTTCCCAGGGAAGAAAAAATCTCTTACCCTGATCTGTGACATTGCTCTTTACCTCACTGTAGTGTGTTCGCAGAGTTAGTATATTTAGTTAGGGGATGTGGGGGGCACAGCCCCCCACTCTGCATTGTTTTAAGTGGTGTGTTGTGTTTTGTTGGTCTACAGATTTTTTTCCCAGGGAAAAAAATCGATGACCTGGGATTTCGCTGTTGTCAGCTTTCATTGTATATGTCTCGGCGAAATGGCATTCGCTGTAATTCCGTTTCGCTGACTTTATATATATATATATATATATATATATATATATATATATATATATATATATGGTTCATCTTCACAAAGTCGAACGGCCACAATCTCAAAAGTCATATGGCCGAGAGCATATGCTCGAAATTGGGGAAGCTCGACTCTGTGAGTGGGGAATGGCATACAGTGCAGAACGGGAAATTTCCCTTTCTGCACTGTAGTGCAATCTCGGAGTTGGAATAAATAAGTAGCGGGAGTGTGGGGGTGCAGGTGGGCTTGCCCCCCTGCAGAAAACCCCCTTGTTGTGTTATGTTTTTCTTTTTTAGTTCCCTTTTACGAAGTCGAGTTTTAGAAATTCGAGCATATGGCTTCGGCCATATGCATTTCGAGTTTCTGAACGTTTGACTTTGTGAAGGGGAACTATATACATACATATATATATATATATATATATATATATATATATATATACATATATATATATATATATATATATATATATATATGTATATATATGTATATATATATAGATATATATGAGTGTGTATGTATATATATATATATATATATATATATATATATATATATATATATATATTTTTATATATATATGTGTGCATATATATATATATATATATCTATCTATATATATATATATATATATATATATATATATATATATATATATATATATATATATATATATATATATATATATATATATATATATATATATATATATATATATATATATATATATGTGTCTACTTTGTTTCACTAAAGACGCACCACTGAAATTCATTTAATTGAAAACTCATTTCACTGAAAATCAATTGCCTGAGCACACTTCACTGAAAGCTCACTTCATTGTAAACTCAATTGACTGAAACTCATTTCATTGAAAGGTATATGCTCTGTTCCCCATCGTAGTGTGATTCTGGAGTTAGTATATATAGTAAGAGGGGGTGTGAGCGGCATATCCCCTCACAATGGGGGGTGTGGGGGGGCATAGCCCCTCCCACCTATTTTAAACATTGGAAACCATAGATATGGATATTTACACGCTGAATGCATAACTCTTTCCAGAAGATAATATATACCCAAACTATGTGGGGATTACACCCCCACACCCCCCCAATGTATATACTAACTCCAGGATAGCACTACATTGGGGAACAGGGCATATACCTTTCAACTAAATGAGTTTCAATCATATGAGTTTTCAGTGACGTGAGCTTTCAGTAAGTTGTGCTCAGTCAAGTGGTTTTCAGTGAAGTGAGTTTTCAATGAAATGAGTTTCAGTGAAGTGTAATAAACCATACACTGGACTAAGAAAAGCACCCACTGAATTTACAGTCCTTTATTCACAAAAATGTAACACTGTAGTAATATCAATGGTGTTTTCGTCCAAGTATCCTTCAGACTTCATCAGACAAAATATTTGAACAAGACAATTACCCTTATATACATTCAATCAAACTGATAAATAGACTAATTAAAATGCTTAAAGCCATACAAACATACAAAAAGCAGCTCTAGTATACTCTATCTTGTCTATGCAAGGTATATATAATCTATTCATATATTTCATAACCACATTATTAGGGCATATTTTATGTTGGCAAGGATTTCGTATTTTTAATTATATTTCTATAAAGTTTACACCTGATTTTTTTAATTATTCATGAAATTATTTAAATATATTCCCATGAAAAAATGTACTCTTACACAAACTATATTGGACATTAAAATGTTTATCAGAAAACGCAATTTGGAAAATTTGCTTAAGGAGACTACACCACAATTAGATAATATTGACCCCCTCAAAAAGTAGTAACTTTAACCTCCACTGCATGCACAGTTCAAAAACCTGGAAAATGCATTAGAAAGGGAAATTAGAAATGTTTTTTAAAAAAGTAGAATTTAATATAAATTGACAGAGGATGTGAATAAACTCCTGAAGGAATTGTGTTCCAGTCCTACTATATGTGTGATGGAACCCGATAAGGGAGGGGGCATTTTCCTCATGGACAAGATTTTATATGAGGCTAAAATGTTCTCTCTTACACGATGAAAACAAATACAGTCAAGTATCTGTTAATGAGATTAACATTGCCTATAAAAAAATAGATCTAGCATTGAAGGACTTATTTGACCAGGGGCTCGTTGACTTTCAAACATGCAATTATTTGGGAAATGTTTCTCCAAGAGTACCCTCTATATTCGGAATACCCAAGGTCCACAAGGATGTTGAAGACCCCCCATTTAGACTGATTGTGGCCTCGGAAGGCTCAAAGATAGGACCCTTGGCTAAATTTCTCGATTGGAAACTTAAGATGATATGGGGGCATCGTCCACACATCCTTAAGGACTCTTGGGATATTTTAGCTAGAATAATACCGGAATATAATGTAGAGGGACTGAAGTTTGTAACCACTGACATAGTGGATCTTTTCTCTGTGATCCCACACAATATGGGGCTAAAGTGGTTGGAGGAGGCACTCCAAATGAGAACAGAGACCATGGATAATGACATTTTCCTTTGCTTGGAACTAGCCAAAATCATTCTCAAAAACAATTTTTTGTTTTTTGACGGGGAGTTTTATCAGCACAGACAAGGAGTAGCTATGGGGGCCATTTGTGCCCCCACATATGAAGATATTATTTTATCTGTATGGGAAACTAAATTTGTACACACATGCCCCTGTGCACAATACTAGAAATTGTATACTAGATACTTAGATGATATTTGTATTTTCTGGACAGGAGATGTGGAATTATTGATGGAATTTATGGAATATTCATCTCACAGCACTACCTTTCTTCAGTTTATACATCAGGTAGTGGTTGATACATTTCACTATCGTTGACGTTACTATTTACAGGACTGAAAATGGATTTGAATCTATGGTATACAGAAAACCAACTACAATAGTGCATACCCATTATTCCAGAAAAAAATCGTTATTAAAGGACAGTACATTTGCATAAGCCGTATGACATCCATGGTTTCAGATTTCCAAAAGGAGTGTAGTAATTTAGAAAAAATGTTCAAAGAAAGAGGATACCCTATGGAACATATTCAGGCTATTCAGGATGAAGTAGTGCAGGGATGAAAAGATCAATATACACCTGTCTTAGGGACAGGTTTTTTTACCGCCCAGTAACAGGTCCATACAGAATCCAGGGTACAATAACTTTGATAGGGCATTGGTAACTAATTTCAGTGGGAATGCCTATCAAGTTAAAAATATTATTGAAAGGGAATAGAACATATTTTCTGACTTTACAGATTTAGAGGTGTTTAAGAACAAACCATTGAAAATAGTCTTCAGGAAAGGACAGAATATCAAGAATTTATTAGAAGATGCCATTAATGGACAGGTTTTTACCCAGAAAAGGAGAGGTACATACAGGTGTGGGGCATGTGTCCAATGCAAGTATATAATACAGGGAGAAGAAGTTTGTATCACTTCCAGACAAAAGATGTTATATAGCAAGAATTACTCTAATTGTAACTCACAGGGCCTATTATATTTGGTCACCTGTGAAGCATGGAATGCCTTTTACGTTGTTCAAATGGAAAGGCATCTCAAACGCAGGATATATGAACACCTAAATGATGTAAAGAAAAGATGTGGTACCAATGCCCTGTATAGACATACATTAGGATGTATCAAGGCTAAATTCCTTTTCTTTGTTTTGGAGACGGTTCCAAGGGGAAGTGAACCACCTCACTCTTAATGTATCTCTAACACTATTCCCCTTCCTCTTCTACCTCTTCCCTTCCTCTATCTCCAACCACTCTTAATTCTTACAGTCTCAAAACAACCTACCTGTCTAGTCTGTCTCCTATACTCTACCTCCCCTACATCTCCTACTAGCCATTCTTACTTTCCTTTCTTGTTTCCAAACTCCTATACAACTAGATCCTACCCACTTTAAATAAGCATCTGCCTAACTATTAACTCATTTTGCTCTAAGCAGCTTAAATAATATTGTAACTAGTCACATTTTCTTCTGCTAATTGTTTAAAACCATGTTTGTAACAACTCACATACTTGTCTGCCAATTGTTAATACTCTGTATAATTGAATTGCCTGAGGAGCTTTTTTCTCTCCAGGTCTCTGCTTGTAAGATCCTATAGCTGATTGTTACTACTATGTTACTAAAAATTAATAAATTGTTTTCTAGTCCTGAGGAGCTTTTCTCCCCAGATCTCTGCTGAAAATGAGCCAAAAGCTCAACCAGACTAACCCAGTTAACAAATGTAAAATAAATAAAATAAAAATAAATAAGAGGAAATCCTTGGGAGACCAAATTAGAGTTTAGAGAAACCTTTTGGCAGGTTACTTTGGAAGCTAATAAGCCCCCAGGATTACATGACCATATTCCTCTGTTGCCCCTTTTAAAGCTTAAATCAGCTAAGCTTTAATATATAGTTTTAAATTTTGTGGAAAAAATCAACATTTTTATTAATTTATTTTTCATATACAATTACAAGAAGTTGCAGTTCATTACACACACACATATTTATATATATATATATATATATATATATATATATATATATATATATATATATATATGTATAATGTGCACCTTTATAGCATCACCAGGCCACTATTTTATATGTCACTGATTGTATACGATTTTAACATACATACAAGTTTACAAAGCTACATAAAAATATATTTTTTATATTTTTCTAATATGTGCTAATAATGTGGTTATGGAATATTTGAATAGATTATATATATCTTGTATAGACCAGATAGGTTATACTAGAGTTGCTTTTTGTATGTTTGTATGACTTTTAGCATTTTAATTAGTCTCAATTTGATTGAATGTATATAAGGGTAATTGTCTTGGTTGTTTAAATATTTTGTCTGATGAAGTCTGAGGGATACTTGAACAAAAATGTCACTGATATTACTACAGCGTTAAACTTTTGTGCATAAAGGACTGTATATTCAGCGTGTGCTCTTCTTAGTCCAGTGTTTGGTTTAGCGGCATTCTTCATTTTAGTTCTTTTTTAAGTGAAGTGTCTTTTTAGTGAAATGAAGTAGACCCATATATATATATATATATATATATATATATATATATATATATATATTCATTTTTTTTTTCAAATTCTGTCATTTTAGATTCTTTCTGAAATGATCACTCTTTTTTTCCATTGCTCTTTGAAGTGTTTATTAGTTGATGCTTGAACGATAGAGAGACAGACAGATCATTTACTTTCTTGGACTCGCTGTTACATTTTGATGTAAACATCAGTTACTGATCATTTTAACTGACTGCTGGACAGATCTTTTTAGTAGAGATTGTAGTTTACCAATGCTAAAAGAACTCTTTTTACCTATCAGAGTATCCAATTTGCGTGCTGTTTTTTTTTAGAAATAGCATACAACATTTTATTAGCACTGTTTAAACGACTTGTTTTTACTTAGTACCAGGAATATCTTGCTGACTATTGGCTAAATGGTAAAAGTTGCAAATAGTAGTTTTCAGTTTAAAAAAAGAAATAACCTTACAGAGGTCGGTTTGACATAATAGTTAAGGTCTTTTCCTCATAGGCACAAGATACAGGGTTTGATTCTGACCGAAGATTATTGACTAGGCTTAAAATGGACCTTCAGTGCAGTTAGCTTAGTATTCACCTATAAACCTATAGAAAATGAAAGATGAGACTAGCATCCAAGGCACACATTAGTGCACCGAGTGATTGTTTGTAATAAAACATTAACATGGACAAATTAGATGATATGTTGTTCCTGTGGTAGTCTGCTTTCCACCTGCAGAAACAGACCTATATATTTTCTTACTCTCTTTCACTATAAAACAAAGAACACCTGCTTCATAGACTGGTTGTCTCCCAAAATAAAATGAAAAATACACTATTCACAGTGAATGTTTTATTTCACTCACTGAGTAACTGATAATGGTAATGATTGCTTACAGTGTAATAAACCAGTGATTAATTACAAAACGTACATTGTCTAATTGCTGTGATAAAATATTGCTTTTTTCATCAGTAAAACCCCAAACTACATAGTTAAACATTACTATGTTAGTGTAACAATAACTAATTAAACAAACAAAAGAAAAAAAATCCTGTTTAACTTAAAGGACGCACTAATCTCCAAATGAACAGAAAGGTAACTAGCATGACACATTATTCAGAATTCTTAATGTCTGATGCATCTGTAATCATTAAATATTAGCATCATTTTGAAGCAGAGGTGCGTGCTGTATGTGTTGGAATGCTGGCTGAATGGCACAGGTAAGGAAGTGGTTAGCTCACAAAGTGTAATGTACACAGCCAGAGGTGCACAAAACGAGCTTTACATTTTGTATACTGGAACATGGTACAAAATGCCCAACAAAACCAGTTGTAGTGCATAGAAAACTACATATAAAGCATATCAAGCTGCATACAATATGTGAGCGTGTACATCAGTGTGGCAAGGTTCACTGTAATGTATTACAAGCACAGTAAACTCTGAGATGCACATAAAATTCCATTGAGAGAAAGATCCAGCCTTGAATGGGTTCCTATCTTCTGCCAGCCCACACCACAGGCTTGGGACACACAGGAAGCACCATATCACAAGATGCAGGCTAACCATGAAGGAGTGTGTGCTCCCAGCATTAGAAGCATACATTGTTCTAAACAATGGTCATATGGATGGCAAGCCTGATGTAAAGTCATAAAGAAGATGTTATGCACAGGGCCATTGCAATAACATCACCAAACAAGATTTGCTCAAAAATACAAGGCTCAGATATGTGAATATAATATATACATCAGCAGTACCATGCAAGCATGTCTGGCATAAAGTTCACATGTTGATGTAACTATATATATTACTGTAAAGGAAAGGTTCATAGGTTCATAGGTTCATAGGTTGGTACTAGACTATTGGCCCTATGGCCTATACAAGCCTAGCCATAACAATTCCCCTGGATATTTCTTCCCACAATATTTACTTCCCTGGACCCCTGTCTAGCAGGGCGACTAACGTGATCCCCAGGGTGAATTTCCTATTTCCCATCCAATCGTCAAGGTTCCTTTTGAAGAGGGCCAAGGAGGCGCTCTGCTTGACATGTATGGCTAGTCTATTCCAGAGTATGTGGAGTCTCTGGGTCAGGAACCTATCCCTCCAGCATGTTTTGTTCATTGTGATGACAAAGTTTAGATCCCTGGAGTGTGTGGCTCTGAGGGATTGGGATTTCTTTAAGTGGAGCATGTCCATCAGCTCAGGGTTTGACATGGCCTTGTATGTAAGCAGAGAGCACCTCTGAGTAGACGATATGCCACAGATTATAGGTGGAGTTTTTTTAGATGGTCAGCACAGGGCATCTGCTTTAGGCCTGTGATTCTTTTAGTGAAGTATTTCTGCGGCCTTTCCAGCTGCTGCAGATGTCTTGTGAGGTACATACCAAATGGGGCGTTGTACTCTATAATGGGTCTAAGGGATGAGTACAGTGGGACAATGACCTCCTTTTTCTGGATGAAAAGTCCTTAGTGATGAGGTGTGCCACATAGAAGGATTTCCTGACTGTTGTGACGATGTGATTATTGAAGGTGAGACCACTGTCAACCTGTGTCCCAAAGTCTCTCATCACACTTTCGGTGTTTAGTGTACTGCCACCTATGTGGTAATTCATGGGTAAATGTTTTTTCCCAAAGGGGGAAACTATACATTTCTTGGCATTAAGCTTGAGCCCATGGCTCTGACACCAAGCATCTGTTTCTGTAAGGCCCTTTTGTAGAATATCCACATCATTTGGGGATTCAATAATGGCTCCTATTTTGCAGTCATCTGTGAACTTTGTTAGCCAGAGTCCCTTAGTCTTGGCCTGTACTTCAGAGAAGTAGATGCCAAACAAGAGCTGTCCCAGGGCTGAACCCTGAGGTACTCCACTTGTCACTTGTCTGGAGCTGGATTTGGAGTCGGCTACCTTTACAGTCTGGGTTCTGTCAGTAAGCCAGTTGGCAACCTATCGAGTGACTAGGGATTTATGCCCAGCATAGTAAGTTTATCTATGATTCCAAAGTTGGGGATGGTGTCAAAGGCCTTGGTGAGGTCCAGATAGGCTGGGCAGACCGGCTTACCCTCGTCCACAGCTCTGGAGACTAATTCGAAGAAGTCATTCAGGTTCAGCAGACAAGATCAGCTCTTCACGAACCCAAACTGGGTGGGGTCCAGTGTTTGAAGGTTGCCAATGTCTTTGTTTATAAGTTTCATGATAATGTGTTCCATGCCCTTGCAGATCAGGCTCGTTAGACTGATGGGACAGTAGTTCCCGGGATCCAAGGTGGTTCCCCCCTTGTGGAGTGGCATAACTGTAGCTGTGTGCCACTCAGTGGGCACAAAGCCTGAGGTGAGACTATGATTAAACATGACACTTAGGTGAGGTGCCAGTTCATTTTGTAGTTCATGTATTACACAGCCCGGGATGTCATCTGGTCCCATGGATGCTGTATTCTTAGCTTTGGAGAGTGCAGTTTCTACCTGTGTGGTTGAGATTACTGGAATTTGGCAATCTTTTGGTATTAAGATGGGCCCTTTAGGGGGTGAGAGGGGGGGTGAAGTTGGCACTAAATCGATCTGCCAAAATATTGGCAATATCCTTGGGAATCAGTATATTTAATGAAAGTAAGGTACTCCAGATGGAAAAAGCAAACTTGTAAACATAAAAATAATGAAAAAACAGTCACCAGAGAAAAAATCGATGGTCTTCCACTTTTAATACGCCAACAAACACAGAAATACCAAACGATTTAATACCATTCTGTTGTAACTCAGAGCATATCTGAGTATTGCCATTTAGATTCTTGACATAACTATAGAATGCCTTGTGGTTGTCTTTGGAATATTTGTCAATTTTATTTTCGTAACTAGCTTTGGAGGATTTTATGAGGAATCTCAACTTCTTACTGAGGCTGGTAAGGGAGTTTTTTGCATCCTGGGATTTTCCTCTTTTCTGCAACAGTTTCTTTCTTCTGTTGTACAGTTTGTTTATGGCAGGGGACCACCAAATTGGCTTCCTTTTTTTGGAGGAGAGCGTCTTGGTTCTATTTGGGATGGCACGATTCATGCATGAGTGGATGTGCTCGTACAGTGCCTTAGTGTAGGATTCAGCAGTCGAACTTTCAGCTCCCGTCTACATGGGTGTCATGAAGTTTGTCACTTCAGACTTGAGTAGCATGAAGTTGGCTTTGGAGAAGTTTTTTATGGAGGTTTCCTTACTGGGGGGTGGGGTGGGATGTGGATGTCAAGGGTGATTTGCTTATGGTCAGACCTGACTAATGAGGGGGTGACCACTGGTGTGGAGCATCTATCTCCCATGTTGGTAATGACCAGGTCTAGAATATTGGAGCCCCTGGTGGGACAATGGATTAGTTGATCCAGGGCATTGGAATTTATAAATTCCAAGAAACGTTGAGAAAAGGTGTTGGTACCCGAGTCGTTTTCCCAGTTAATGGCAGGGTAGTTGAAATTACAGAGTATTAGGGTGTTTGGTTGTATCTTAATATTTTCCAGTATGTTTAGAAAAGTGTAGTGAGAATCTTGGGGCATGGTGGGGGATCTGTAGCAAGCATTTTGGATTGCAGTCTTACCTAGTGTTAGTTGCACCTGGAGAATTTCAGATGAATTGTGTTGGGCAACTAGCCTGTATGTTTGAATATCCTTGGCGAATATGGACACTCCTCCACCTTTAGTGTTTCGGTCTTTGTTTGATGGCTGAAACGTGTGGTAAGAGTTGTAGCCTGGCATTGCAGGGGTGCTCTCTGGAGCCTTGAACTAGGTCTCAGTTACTGCACAGATATCGATGTTCTTCATTTTTAGGAGTGCCTTAAGAGAGTGCATTTTGAGGTTTAGACTTCTAGCATTGAGTAGCATTACCTTCAGATTTTGCATGCTTGTATCTATTACAGTGGTGGTTTTGTCCTTTGAACCTTGCTTAAAAAGGCACTATAGGGGTGGCAAGAGCTTTAGCCAGTAACCTGAATCCCAGGGGCGACAGGTGCAGACCATCTCTGGCAAAGCATCATGGTTTGTCGATCATGTCATCCCAGGCAGACAGATACTGGATCCCCTTTGAATGACACCCGAAGCTTTGCCAATTGTGGAAGTCAATCATTTTGTCCTTATACTTCTGGGTGAAGGCAGGATGCTACTCAGGGCTAGGGTCATACCTGCCTGGGCCACATGATCTGAGAGCTCTTCCATGTCACTTTTCATGTAGTCTGGGGAGGTACGTCTGAAGTCATTCACTCCAACATGGACAATGACAGAGTCGTATTTGTACTTGTTGTGGAGTGACTTGAGTGCATGTGTTATGTGGTGGATCCTGGCACCTGACAGGCAGCTGACTGTAATTTTCTCCTTGTTCAGCCTGCAACATGGTGATACCTGGTGTATACATGTATCAGAATGGTGATAACTGGTGTATACATGTATCAGAATGGTGATACCTGATGTATACATGTATCAAAATGGTGATATCTAGTGTATGCATGTATCAAAATGGTGATACCCCTTCACAAACATGTTGAACAGGTCAAGCAATGACGTCCCAGAAAACATGCAGAACATTATCTATCTATCTATCTATCTATCTATCTATCTATCTATCTATCTATCTATCTATCTATCTAATGCTGCATGTGACTGAACTTGGTGTTGAATAACATGTACATTAGAACTGCACAACAAAAACACTGTTAATGAATCAGTGGCTGTAAGGGAAATCAACTTGCCATGATACTGTGCAAGTTCACACGTATACATTTACAAAATCAGAAGTTTAGGGAGGTAGAGAGCACATGTCTGTGAGTGAGACAAGCATGTGTAACTTACATGACATAGTTGTGAAGATATGCATCCCACGTGTTGCTGTAGCCCAAAATGCACAGATCACATGTGACAACTCACAAAACAAACTATAGTAATAAAATAAATGCTGCATTTACAGATATGAAAGAATAAACCACTCAAACACAAACATTTACTCACACACGTAAATGCATGTCTGTAAATAAATACTTACACATATGCATATATAACATACAGTGGAAATAAAAAGTTTACACACCCCTGTTAAAATGACAAGTTTTCATGACATAAAAAATGAGACCACAATAAATCATTTCAAAACTTTTCCCACATTTAATGTGACCTATAACCTGTACAATTCAATTGAAAAACAAACAAATCTGTTAGGGGAAAAATATAAAAAAATGTGCAATAAGCTGGTTGCATAAGTGTGCACACCCTTAAACTAATACTTTGCTGAAGCACCTTATGATTTAATTACAGCATTCAGTTTTCTTGGGTAGGAGTCTATCAGCATGGCACATCTTGACTTGGAAATATTTGCCCACTCTTCCTTGCAAAAGCACTCCAAATCTATCAGATTGTAGGGACATCTCTTGAGCACACCCCGCTTAAGTTCACTCCACAAATTTTCTATCAGATTTAGGTATGGGCTCTGGTGGCCCATTCCAAAACTTTAATTTTCTTTTGGTGAAGCCATTCTTTTGTTGATTTGGATGTATGCTTGAGGTCATTGTCGTGTTGAAAGGTGAAATTCCTCTTCATCTTCAGCTTTCTAGCAGACGCAGGAAGGTTTTGGGCCAAAAGTGACTGGTATTTGGAAATGTTCATAACTCCCTCCACTTTGACTAAAGCCCCAGTTCCAGCTGAAGAAAAGCAATCCCAAAGCATGATACTGCCACCACCATGCTCCACTGTGCAGATGGTGTTCTTTTGGTGATGCAAAGTGTTTTTGCGCCAGATGTACCTTTTGGAATTGTGGCCAAAAAGTTCAACTTTGGTCTCATCAGACCATAACACATTTTCCCACATACTTTTGGGAGACTTGATGTATTGTTTTGCAAATTTTAGCTGGGCCTAGATGTTTTTCTGTGTAAGAAAAGGCTTCCGTCTTGCAACCTTACTCCATAGCCCAGACATATGGAGAATACGGGAGATTGTTGTCACATGTAGTACAGTACAAAGCAGTACTTACCAGAAATTCCTGCAGCTCCTTCAGTGTTGCTGTAGGTCTCTTGGCAGCCTCTGACCAGTTTTCGTCTTGTCTTTTCATCAATTTTGGAGATACGTTCAGTTCTTTGTAATGTCTCTGTTGTCCCATATTTTCTCCACTCTTTGATGACTGTCTTCACGGTGTTCCATAGTATATCTAATGCTGTGGAAATTTGGTTGCACTCTTCTCCTGATTGATACCTTTCAACAATTAGATCCCTTTGATGTTTTGTAAGCTCTCTGCTAACCATGGCTTTTGCTGTAGCAGGCAGCTGAGTAAATGTCAGGAAAATCCTACTAGGACAGCTGAACTTTATTTGAAGTTAATCAGAGTCTCTTTAATTGATGGTAGGTGTGTGCCCAAGAAGACTGAATGCTGTAATTAAATCAAAATGTGTTTCAAGTTTAAGGGTGTGCACACTTATGCAACCAGCTTAATGTAGTTTTTTTATTTATTATATTTTTTCCCCTAACAGATTTGTTTGATTTTCAATTGAATTGTACAGGTAATAGGGTACATCAAAGGTGGGAAAAGTTTTGAAATGATTTGTTGTGGTCACATTTTTTATATCACAAAACCTGGCATTTTAACAGGGGTGTGTAAACCTTTTATATCCACTATATATATATATATATATATATATATATATATATATATATATATATATATATATATATATATATATATGGGTCACCTGTAAATGCCCGACAATGCGTTCCGCTGACACGGAATCCGACGGGACGAAAACACCGACAACGCAGATGACCGACAAGGTGAGAACCCGACGGACTCGGTAAGTGTGCGATCGAGTGAGGGATTTAGTGTTAGGGAGCGGACAGGTAAGTGTGCGATAGTGAGGGACTGTGGGTTTAGGGGTGGGTTAAGTGAGTTAGGGTTAGGGTGCAGGTAGGGTGTGTGTGTGATAGTGAGGGACTGTGGGTTTAGGGGTGGGTTAAGTGAGTTAGGGTTAGGGTGCAGGTAGGGTGAGTGTGCGATAGTGTCGGATCTTGGGGTTACGGGTGGGTAAGTGAGTTAGGGTTAGGGTGCAGGTAGGGTAAGTGTGCGGTAGTGTCGGATCTTGGGGTTACGGGTGGGTAAGTGAGTTAGGGTTAGGGTGCAGGTAGGGTAAGTGTGCGATAGTGTCGGACCTTAGGGTTAGGGTTTGGGTTAGGGATAGGGCATATGTTATGTAGTGTACTGTGTTGTTTACGTGTAGTGTGTTGCTGTAATGGTTTTCAGTGTTTCGCGTTGTCGGCGTTTTTTGTTGTCGGTCTTTTGGTGTCGGTCATTAGTGTGTCGGCGAAACGCGATTTCGAGGTTTTAAAGGTGATCCATATATATATATATATATACATATATATATATATATATATATATATATATATATATATATATATATATATATATATATTTATATATAAAATATGGGATACTTTCAGAATGTTGACCTCCTCCATAGAATGTGTAGTGTTCATTTATTTTTTCAACATTTGTGCATCATCTTTTTGCTTTGGTCTTTGTGGTTTCAACAATCATAATGTTACATATATAAATATATATATATATATATATATATATATATATATATATATATATATATATATATATATATATGGCTATGTGTCTGTCATTCATTCATTATGTTGAATGTGTCGATTGTCGATTTAGTTAACAGAGTGAACTGCTTGGGAAATATGTTGAGTCTTCTCTGTCTTCCCCTTCCATCCCATTAGCCCTTCTAGCTTGTTCCACCTTTGTGTGGAGCATCTGCTTTATATCTGTTTGAGTTTAGTGCATTATTTATATATAAGATTTAAGTATATGAATTTAGAACAGTATCCTTTTGAGCTTAATACTATCTGTATATACATCCTACCTTTATTCCTAGCCTCTAGCTAGATATTGGTATATCTGTTCTTTACTATGTTTCATATTGTATGTATAGCTAATGTTTGCTGCAATATGTATTATTTGCTTTTGTATGTATATTCAGTTGTTCTTCATGTATTCTGCTGCCCATTTATTGTTCTGTGGAGCTTTTCTCCCTGGGCCTCCACTGTAAAAGGACCTGTGTCCAGTTAGAATTTCCTGGTAAACAAATGTAAATAAATAAATAATAATTAAGTTCAATGTCATGTGGGTAAGGCATTTGGGATTTTAGTGCAGAAATATTCAGATATAGGTTCATAGGTAGGTACTAGGCTATTGGCCCTAGGGCCTAAATAACCCTAGCCAAAAAGGTAACTTGGCTTTCGCCTCTCAAGAAAATTATTTTCCTGTGCCCCTGTCGAGCAGAGCCACAGAAGTGATCCCCAGGGTGAATTTCCTATTTCCCATCTAATCATCAACATTTTTCTTGAAGAGTGCTAATGAAGAGCTCTGTTTGACATAGATAGGTATTCTGTTCCAGAGTATGGGAAGTCTCTAGAACAGGACTCTATCCCTCAAGCATGTTCTATTTATTGGGGTGCAAGGTTTAGGTCCCTACAGCATGTAGTTCGGAGGGAGTGGGATTTCTTTAAGTCGAGCATGTCCAACAGCTCTGGGTTTGACATAGCTTTGTATGTTAGGCAGAGATCGCCTCTGAGTAGGTGATATGCGATGGAGTAAGGCTGGAGTTTTTTGAGACGGTCTGCGTAGGGTATCTGTTTGAGGCCAGTAATCCTCTTTGTGAGGTAATTCAGTGGCCTCTCCAGTTGTTGTAGATGTCTTGTGAGGTACATACCAAAAGGGGTGCTGTACTCTATAATGGGTCTAATGAGTTATGAGTCGAGGGGAATAATGACCTCTTTTTTTCTGGCTGAGAAACCTTTTGTGATGAGGTGTGCCATGTAGAAGGATTTCCTGACCACTGAGGCAATGTGATTATCAAAGGAGAGACTACTGTCCACCTCTGTCCCAAGGTCTCTTATCACACTTTTAGTGTTAAGTAGACTACCAAATATGTGGTAGTTCATGGGTACAGAGTTTTTACCAAAGGGGATGACAATGCACTTTTTGGCATTGAGCATGAGGACATGGCTTTGACACCAGGCATCAGTCTCAGTGAGGCCCTTTTGTAGGATGCCCACATTGTTAGGCATTTTGATTATGGCTCCCAGTTTGCAGTCATCTGCAAACTTCATTAGCCAAAGACCTTCTGTGTTAGCCTGTACTTCAGAGAAGTAGATAACAAATAGGAGAGGACCCGGGACTGAACCCTGTGGTACTCCACTTGTCACTGGTCTGAAGTCGGATTTGGAGTCTGCTACTTTAACAGTGTGGGTTCTTTCCATGAGCCAGTTGGCAACCCATCTTGTGACATAGGGATTTATACCTAATTTAGTGAGTTTATCTATAATTCCAGAGTGGGGGATGGTATTCAAAGCCTTGGCGAGATCTAGATAGGTTGTGTAAACCACCTTACCCTCATCTATGGCTTTGGTGACTGCTTCAAAGAAGTCTATCAGGTTTAAGAGACATGATCTGCCTTTTACAAACCCGAACTGGGTGGCGTCCAGAGTTTGGAGATTACCAGTGTCTTTGTTTATGAGTTCCATGATGATACGTTCCATGGCCTTGCAGACCAGGCTCGTCAAGCTAATGCGGCGGTAGTTCCCGGGGTCTGTCATAGCTCCACCTTTGTGGAGTGGGATAACCATTGTGGTGCACCATTCAGTGGGCACAACGCTTGAGGTGAAGCTATGACTGAACATGGTACTTAGGTGGGATGCCAGTTCATTCTGTAGTTTGTGTAGAATGCAGCCTGGGATATTGTCAGGTCCCATGGATGCTGTGTTCTTGGCTTTGGAGAGTGTGTTTTTTACCTGTGCAGCTGTGATTACAGGAACTTTGCATTATTCCGGTATAGAGATAGGGGATGAGAGGGGAGAAAAGTTAGCACTGAACCTATCTGCCAGGATGTTGGCAATATCAGTTGGTTCTGTATATTTAGTGCCATTGTGCTGTAACTCAGAGCAGATCTGAGTGTTGATATTGAGATTCTTGAGATAGCTATAGAATGCTTTGTGGTTGTCTTTAGAGTCAGTGGCAATTTTGTTTTCGTAATTAGCTTTGGAGGATTTTATGAGGGATCTCAGCTTCTTACTGAGGCTGACCAGGGAGCTCCTCCAGTCATGGGATTTTCCTCTTTTTTGCAAAAGTTTCTTTCTTCTGTTGTAGAGTTTGTTTATGGCAGAGGACCACCAGATTGGCTTCCTTTTTTTGGAGGATACCATCTTGGTTCTGTTAGGGATAGCACGATCCATGCACTCATGTAAGTGCTTATAAAATGCATTTGTGTAGGATTCAGCAGTTGTACCTCTATTGTCCGTCTGCATGGGTGTCATGAAGTTTGCCATTTCTGTTTTAAGAAGTGTGAAGTTGGCTTTGGAGAAGTTTTTTATGGTGGTTTCCTTAATGGGGGGTGAGGGTGGGATGTGCATGTCTAGGGTGATTAGCTTGTGGTCGGATATGACCAACAAGGAATTGACCTCTGGTGTGGAACACCACTCACCCATGTTGTAATGGCCAGGTCTAGGATATTGCTGCCTCTGGTGGGTGTGTGAATAAGTTGATCCAAGGCATTGGAATTTATGAATTCCAGAAAACGTTGAGCAAAAGAGTTGGTACATGAGTAGTTTTCCCAGTTAATGGTGGGATAGTTGAAATCGCCCATTATTAGGGTGCTGGGTTGTACCTTAATATTTTACAGTGTATCAAGAAATGAGGAGTAGGAATCCTGGGGCATGGTTGGGGTTATGTAGCAAGCTACAATTTGGATTGCGATCTTGCCTAGAGTTAGTTGCACTTGGATAATCTCGGATGCATTATGCTGTGCAACTAGCCTGGAGGTGTGGATATCCTTAATGAATATGGGTATGCCTCCACCTTTAGTGCTTCAGTCTGGGTTAGGTGGCCGAAAGGTGTGGTATGAATTATAGCCTGGTAATGTAGGGGTGCTCTCTGGAGCTTTGAACCAGGTCTCTGTCACTGCACAGATGTCAATGTTCTCCATTTTAAGGAGTGCCTCGAGTGAGTGCATTTTGAGGTTTAGGCTTCTAGCACTGAGTAGCATTATCCTCAGATTTTGCTTGCTTGTACCTGTTACGGTGGTGAATTTGTCATTTGAATCTTGCTTAAAAAAGGCACTATAGGGGTGGCAAGAGTCTTAGCCAGTATCTGGCATCCCAAGGGCGACAGGTGCAGGCCATCTCTGGCAAAGCATCGTGGTCTGTCAATCATGTCATCCCAGACAGACAAATACTGGATCCCCTTAGAATGTCACCAGAAGCTTAGCCAATTGTTGAAATCAATCATTTTGTCCTTGTACTGTGGTATCATTCTGGGTGATGGCAGGATGCTACTGAGGGCTAGGGTCATACGTGCCTGGGCTACAAGGTCGGAGAGCTCCTCCATATCTCTTTTCCTGTAGTCCAGGGAGGTACTTCTCAGGTCATTCACACCAACGTGGACAATGACAGAGTCATATTTGTCCTTGTTGTCGAGTGACCTGAGTACATGCGTTATGTGGTGGATCCTGGCACTTGACAAGCAGCTGACAGTAACTTTCTCCTTGTTTAGCCTGGTAAGTGGAACATCAGTGTTCCTCAATATAGAGTCACCTATGACTAGAGTTTTGGGTACATTGTTATGCCTTATGGGCTGTGGTTGAGTGGCACACTGAGATTGTGGGCTATGTGTCATTTAGGTTGTGTTGGGGAGGTGGAGTTTGCTTGCGCTTCAGCTTTGGAGGTCCCTTTTGCTTGGGCAGGTTTTTATTGAGAGCCTCCGCAAATGTAGGTGTGTGTTTTGCGTTTCTATGTGTGTGTTTTAGTGGTGTAGATTTTGAGGGAATATGTGATGAGTGTGGTGTGGTGCAAGTGTTTACCTTCTCCTCTTGATTGTCTATTCCAGTCTTGGATGCAGAGAGCATTGCTTCCAGTTTTGCTATATAAGTGCATCTCTCACAGGTTGTAGTGTTGGGTGGTAGGAGGAGGGGGTTGTCTGTGTACATAAAACATTTGCTGTATTGCCCCAAGATGCCCAGATTCATCAGGTAGACAGGAGAAAACACCGGGAGCTGACCCTTAGACATGTCTGGATAGGAGCTTATTTATTAAGTACTAAAAACTGCTTTCCTCTAGACAAGTGAGGAAAGTTGAGTGCTGTAGTAATTTGCAGCTTATTTAGTGCTTACAACGTGTTCTGAACAAGTGCTGAGCTCAAATAAACAGATATGAGTGCTGAAACTAAAAAAAACTGGCTAGATCTAAGAAACAAAATTAAGCTAGAAGGCTTCTCTCCAACACAGAAAGGTTTGGGGGCTCAGAAGCTTACAAATAGTCCTCGATACAGCAAACATGTATGTGGACTAGAGTACTTTCAGGAAAGGCAGGAAACAAACTTAGAATTTTTTTTTCTTTTTTTTCTTCCCAAATGCTCTCTTTGTACACAGTAGGAGTGCCTGAAATCAGAATATGACCTCACTGCACTCAGTTGACTGAGCAAATGAAATGGGCCCAGAAATAGTATCCCAATACAAATTTACAAGAGGGACATGCAATTTCAAAGCCACCAAGATCAACAACAAAAGAAGAACGGGTGGAGGGGGGTGGGGGTTTGTACTAACAGTAGAGACAGAGAGACACAATTTTCAGTTCAATTAATATTCAGTAATAACAAAAACACATAAAATGCAGTATTATACGAAGAAAGTGCAGATAAAAGTGTACTTAAATTTACTTATACATCCAGTTGATTGCAGGCAGATCTTAGCCGGCCAAAGCTCAAGTATTTAGCAGAACAAAAACAAAATGTACCATTTATGTAAGGCAGGACAGCCCCTCAGCTGAAGCACAGACTATCAAAATGAAACTACCCCCATTGCTATCAATGGCTACACTTCTAACAAGATCTCTGTAGAGACAGAGAGCCATGATTTTCAATTCAGTTAATATTCAGTAATAACAAAAACACATAAAATGCAGTACTATATGACAAAAAGTGCAGATAAAAGTGTACTTAAATTCACTTAGACAATGGGCAAACTGTACATCAATACCTAATTGGAGAACAAGCGTTCTCCAGCAGGGTATTAATGTACAGTAATGTCCGCTGAGAAGAACAAGTCCACCGCTTCACAGCTGCTTATCAAGCCTCCGTGGAGCTCAGACTAAAGTAACGGAATGGCTGCCATTATTTTACACTCGCTAAGCAGCAGTTTTGCTTTTTAGCAAGTGTAAAACATTACAAAAAAAAAGAAAAAGGTATGTATCTTCGTGTGTGTGTTTATGTCTGTGTGTGAGTGTATGCGTTCATGTCAGTGAGACTGAGCCGTTATTTTACACTCACTAAGCAGCGCTTTTGAGGTTTAGCGAGTGTAAAATAGAAAAGAAAATGCAGCGTGTGTGACTGTATGCATGCATGCATGTATGTGCAAGAGAGAGGGAGAGCGATTGTGTGTGTTTCTACCTGCATGTGTGTGTGAATTGGTGTATTATAGCAGAGAGACTGTGTGTATGTCTGTGTGTATGTGAGAGAGAGAGAGAGAGAGAGAGAGAGAGAAAGATGCAGGGAGTGAGACAGAAAGCAAGAGTGATGTGTGATGTGAGTGAGTGCATGCATGTAAGCAGGGGAGACTGTGTGAGACAGATCGAGAGAGAGTGAGACTGAATGCCTGTATGAAAGCAGTTGGAGACTGAGAGATTGAAAAAGAGGGTGAGACAGATCTTGTGTGAGCGAACGTGTATATGAATGAAAGCAGAGAAGTCTGTGTGTGTGTGTATATATGTACGTGTGTCAAAACAGAAAAGACTGTGTACGTGTGAATGTGAGAGAAAATGGGCTGCATGTAAAATTGTTCTTTCACTTATTTTTTTAAGGGCTATATTATTTTTTTTTTTATAAATATTTGATGTAAAATGCTTCCTCCAACACCATAAGCATATACTACAACAAGTATGAAACAGTAGGTGGAGGAACTATTTTACATTAAAAATATATATAAAAAATAATATAGTCCTTAAAAAACTAAATAAACAAGTAAAACACAACAATTTTACAGTGAGCCCATTGTCTAAGCGCAATAATGCCCTCCAGGATGTGTGTTAATGTGTAATTAATGCCCTTCCAGGGGTGTAGAGGCCTGACACCACTGCTGGGCGGGCATTAATTACACATTAACACACACCTTGTCGTGCATTATTGCTTATTTATACGTCCAGTTGATTGCAGGCAGATCTTAGCCGACCAAAGCTCAAGTATTTAGTTAGCCAAAGGTTTTGGCATTAAGGGTGAAAGTGTCTGTGAAAGGGTTTACTGCCTAGCGACACAGTTCCTTTCTAGACAAGAGGATACATTTAGTGTTCCTCATGTGTGCTGCTGTATAAGGTGTATATCTGAGTGTCTGGTATAGTGATAGTGTTGCAGAAAGGGTTTTTTTAAAGTGAGATGCAAGGTTGGTATTAAGGGCAGAAGCAGGTTTTGGTTAGAGTTAGCACGCATTAGTAACGTGGTGCAGGGGAGGATGAGAGTGTGGATTTTTTGATGTATTGAGCTTTGAAATGCTGGTGAATTGAATGTGCTTTGATGTTTGTACATTTCGGTAAATCAATGTATGCTCATGTATACATATCTTTATCTTTCTATCTGTAACTATATATATATATATATATATATATATATATATATATATATATATATATCTATAATTCGTTGAAGGTCGTGCGTCAGGGCTGGTAACTCGGCACGTAAAAATCAACTACTAATCATTAGCGGACCGGAGTTCCGCTGTGGCGACCCCTAACCGGGAAAAGCCGAAAGACACAACAACATATACACACACTATAGACACACACACACACACACACACACATATATATATATATATATATATATATATATATATATATTCATATATATGTACATATACGGCTACTTCTTCACAATCCCTAACTACCATTCACGCCTCTCAATATCTATCTCTATTTCCCTTTTATCTGGACTTCCTCAATTGTTTGTTTCTTTTGGCTTTTCCCGGTTAGGGGTCACCACAGCGGAACTCCGGTCCGCTAATGATTGGCAGTAGATTTTGACATGCTGGCTTGCCGGGCCTAACGCACAACCTTCAACGAAGGAACGCTCATTCATGCATGTCGCCACACAGAAGACACTCTAACTGAGAATCAAACGGGCAACGTCTAACTGTGAGGCGACAACGCTACCGCAGCACCACCACCGCAGTCTACTCCTTCATAATTTATACATAAATATATATGTCTGTGAGCGTGTGTGTAGTATATTGCTTTGTTTGTTACAAACAAAGTAGCAACTGTACCAGGACTTCTCCTGTTTATTTGCATTAAATAAAGCTCCAAAACAGGAAAATGCAGTTCATTCAAAGTTCAGAACAGTTTCGTCTAAGGTTCTTTCTCTGAAAGCCTTTCGCAGTTGAAACCAAAAGCAATATTTCTTAATAATCAGCTATAGTATTCCATTATAAACGGAGTTCTAGAACAGCAAACAGGAAAATAAATGATTTACTAAGATTTCACAACAATACACTGACTCTTGTTATAGTTCCACTGATAGGGATAAATCAAACCTCCCTCTCCTTTCACACAGAGAGGGATAAATCTGGTGGAATTTTCCTCAAAAGGGTTGAAACTGCCTTTCCTAACAGGGATACCCTCTTGTTTGCCTTTCTTCCTCTTTGTGGTACGTTAACTCTTTCAACTTGCTTCCTGGTGCCCTGCTTATTTATTTATTTAAATACAGACGAGTGAGCTGGGCTTCCTACCCTTTTCTAGACAAGACCACATGCAAAGTACAGAACTGGTTACCAGTAGCAAGTTAGACATAAAATTCAACTCAGTCACAGCATGATGGATTACTATGGATATAAATTGCATAACTGGAGGAAACATAGGTTAACATAAATATAAGAGCTGCACCAGGGCACTGGACTTTAAATATCCCTTTGCACAACTGTCCCTCCTGAACAGTATCCTACATGTCTGTTTTTGTGGTAATATCCTTACCGGGGAACATCTGAGTATGCTTAAAGAGGGTTCCTATCAGCTGACCAAAGACGCAGGTTAGCGAATGCGACTTGGTCGAGCTGTAAATGCCGAAACGGCAAAATATCGAAGCAGCATGTAAGCGAATTCTTTCCCTGGGAAAGAATTCGCTTGACCGCTTCGGTAGTTTGCCATTTTTGGCACTGTAGTGCGGTCTCGGAGTTGGTATACATCGGGGGGGGTGAAGCCCCCCCAATTAATATCATGTATTAAAGTGTTTTTTTTGGTTGAAACAGTGATTTCTTTTCCCTTGGAAAAAAATTGCTGTTCTGACAGTTTGGTTTTGTAAGCTTTCGCTTACATGGGGTTGATTAATCACCGCTCGCTAACCTAAGCATTCTGTGATTTAATATAGACCCACTTAAAGAGACCATCCACCACAATGCTATGTGACCAGCTGCTACTGTACTGTATAAGTCCCCTGAGCTTCACTAGATGAGCTGTATACCTGGGACACCCACCTGCATACAGGTGACTGTGACCTAGATGTTGTATGATCTTGAAGGTGAAAGGCTGAATAGCTGTTGACCACTGAGATACCTTTGAGCTGTTTTCTTGTATCAGAATGACAACTGAAGGGGAGCGTGATCTAGAATCGAGGTAAACTCTATCCCCAGAAGGTAATATTTCAGGTTAAACTAACTTAATAACTAAGCACACTCTTCCAATAGCTGAGTAGAGTTTCTTGGCATGGTTAAGCTTCCTGCCAATAAGGCAGATGGGTATTCCTCCCCTTCTACAGCCTGATACAAGACAGCACCTGTGCCTTCCTCTAAGATGTATGTATACCAAGAAATGTTTGGATCTATGAACCTGGGTGCCAATCACAACATATTCTTTGGCTGCCTGTAAGCTTGTTCCATTGCAGAGCTTTACCTTTAAAAGAGTCAGTCTGCAGGTAAATAACACCGGCAAAATCAGAAGCAGACATCTGAAAATGGTTATCTGGAACCAAAAATGCTCTCACTTGTTTTAGAGGCTAATGTTGGCACAGTTTCTGCGATGTAATGAATTAAATTGGTTTAACCAAATGATGAGAATGTGCCCTTATTTCTGAACACAAATCCTTTCACTTCTTGTTTCTGAGGCACTGATATTGCCTCCCCTATTTTGACTTCAGGACATGCTGCAGGAACCCAAAAATATACTTTCTATAGAAACATCTGTAGAAATCTCATTCCATTGTTCCAAAACATTCATATGGTACAGCTATTCTGCTTTCCTGTTTTTTTCAGTTGTATCACCTTATAATTCACGTTACTAACTTTCTCTTTAACATGAAAGGGGCCATACTACTGTACAACAAACTTGTTTTTAGTAATACGAGTGTCTTATTTTTGTCAGCTCTGTGGTATAAAATGACTGACCCCTGCCTATGATCCAGGTGACCTGTGGTCTGATTAGCTGCAAATAAAAAAAAGAAAACAGCAGTATACATAGTACAGAAAAGAGACCAAATAATCTAATATAATCCTGCTTACAAGGAGCACAGAAATGACAAAGCCAGTGGAGAATCATCACTGATGATAAAATGTCCTTTTAAAAGCTTAATAATCATGAATAAAGCAAACAACTCCAAATACTCAGAACATATATTAACACACTTTTAATTATCTAAATATGAGTTTAAATATGAGTGGTCTGATTAGTTCCTTCACCCATGCAGGAGCTGATGAGGGTAGGGAGAGGAATGAAGAGGCAATATCCACTCTTTTTGTCTCTGGATGTATGGAAAGGGACAGCGTGTCAGGGAGGAGTGTAGCTTATGTTGCTGGTATTCTGGAAAGCATAGCGAATGCCAGACCATGAGTAGTAGGGGCCTTGAAAAGGAAAGCATGCTGATGCAGACATGAAGGGTAGCCTCGAAGTGCCACAGTGCATGCTTATTAAGGGTGGTTCCCCAAGATAGGCACATCATGTAGTTGAGCATGTTTGCCTCACAGGCTAGAAGCCTGAGTTTCAGCCAGGAACCAGAGTGATGGTAATACAGATAAAATTTCACTTACCTTCAGTATGATTCTCTCTCTCTCTCTCTCTCTCTCTCTATATATATATATATATATATATATATATATCTGTCATCTACTAACTTTCACCCCTAGTGGCCATAAGGGAATAAATGGGTCCATTGAATAACCAGGTAAAAATATTTGTTGGTCAGTAAGGGATGGAGGAAGGGCAACATTTGCAAGTATCTTATTTCCTGCTTTGAGATCTCACAGATGAGCGTTTCTACCATATATTCTCTGTTATGCCTGTTGTTCATTCTCCATATATTGCCTCACTACCAGCATTAGTGTCTGTAACCTAACCTGCAGATCTGATAAATGTCCTATCACACTTTTAAAAAGTTTTTTTTTCCCTCCCATGTTGTTTTGTTATCTTTAGTAACCTTGAATATATCTGTAATATGGCAGTTCAATGGCCTGACTCCATCTGAGGCTTGGAATATTTCTCTTACAGCAAAGAGAACATATGGCAAAAGCTGGGCCCAGTTTTCCTATATATCTGTATAATCGTTAATTGCATAGACTTTAACTTTTGTTAAATCATTAAACTAGCCCACCTATTTAGGATTGGTATACAGATGTTCATAGTAGTTTCAGTTTAAAGCACTGGCACATTTCATCAAGCATTCTGGACATGTGGTGCCTTGGTCAAATGTTACATGTGAAATCTCTTGCAAAAAAATTGTAAAAAAAATGAATACAGAAATCTTAACCTTGAGAAGAGCTTTAATAGTTCAGTACAGACTTTGTAGTGACTCTTCTCAGGAGTACTGACTGGTGACTTTTTTGCATAATCAGTGTTTACCTGAAATGACTATTTTGCAGTTTCACAAATAGCCCCATAATGTCCGTTTCTACAATGGCCGAAAGTATCACTAAATTCTTAACCCTATGGTTGGGTGCTGTCCTTTGGCACTTTGGGAAAGCTGCATAAAAGGATTTGTAAGTCCTTGAAAATGATAAGCCAATATATCTTACCAAACCTCCAGCCCCCCCTTTGTTCATTCCTAAATAAACACACCAGAATATGTTGATTCTTAATTTCATACACAAGCAACTTAAAACGTTTTGTAAATAATATCTGGCTCAATGTCTGCTCATCTCTTTGGCTATTTTATATAGCAGATTATTTCTTAGCTCATACTAAGCTTTCTCAAAGCTGGCCAATTTATCCACTGAATCCATCTAAAAGGCCACTTCTGAAAATATTGTTTCCATTAGAAGTACCAGTGGTTTCCTTTTGTCTTATTCAAGGATGTTTTTCCCCATTTTCCCTTAGAAAACAGATTACTGTTCTGGCTGACTGACTGCTCTGGTGTAGCAGGGAGTAATTTCAGACTGTACGCCATCTTTTTATTTTCTTTTGGTATATGTCCCATATGTTTCTTCTTCAGTTTCAGTTTCCAGTTCTCATAATGCATTTTTATCTATGGGTCTTTCTCTACCAGTCGCTTCTATAATTTCTTGCATCAGATTAATTTCTGGAGTCTATTGGTAAATCACACGTTCCCTCTCAGTTTGTAAACTGACTTTCTTCAGTATTTTAGCAGGAGTCTTTTGACAAAACTTAGTAGTCATTTTTTTACACTTATGCCCAGAGACAAACCTTAGCTGTTTTGTACCTTCTAGCCATGTTTTGTCCTCTTTGTTGGGACTATGTATTTTAGCAATATATATGGCTGAAACTTTTCCCTTATATATTCCATATTTATTTAATCTGGGAGAAAATCTTGACCAAAAGATACATCATGAGACAAATTAGGTACACTTGGCAGGATATAAAGCTTTACTTACAAGAGTCTGCATTTCTACTCAGTGTTACAGGGTATTGCCTCTTGTCTCCATGTATTCATAGCAGATGAATTTTCAGCTCACTGCTTGTTTTCTGCTTGCAAATGTATTGTGTTTTTACTACTGTAATCATGCTCCCCAAATCCAACAATTCTAACAATCATTTCCCTTCCACTAATAGCACAGTAACAAAAGGCAGCTTCTGTATTTTTAAAAATGAATACAGACAATTCAGTATTATCACACACCATTGGTATACTGTCATGTAACCTTTGTTTAACAGATAACTGACTAGTATTAACATTTTTACAGTCATAGTAATAATATCATAAAGTGGGCAGTATTTGGCTGCATGTCCTTTTCTATAACATTTAAAGCAAACTGCTTGTATGGATGACATTTTTTTCTTGCTTGTGGGCAAATAAGCTTAGTTAAATGAAGGCTTTATACTAGACATTTTTGCATGCAAGTCTGGCTTAGAATCTACATCTTCATGTAGTAACAAATGTTCTGCCAAAAAAAATAGGTGTTTAGATACCTTAGGGTCATTCTGGAATATCCACTTAATTAAATAATTTCCCCAATTTTATTTAAAATTATTTATATGAGGCTCTTCCCCGTTTCAAAATATATAATAAATCATACAGAATGCTCATTTATGAAAATAGTGGAACTCTACTTCAGCTGCAAACCCAAATCCTTGCTAAAATTATGAGTTTCAATTTCTGGTAGTTAAATACATCAGATTCATCCACATCCTTCTTACTTTTCAGTGCCTCTCAAGCTGGATGGGTACTGTTCTCACTTTTGCATTGCTCTATACCTTTCTAAAGCAATAATGTAAGCCTCCGCCTCATCCTGTGGTTAAAGCTCCTTCAAGGCTTCATTGTAATTAGTCTCAGAGTGGTGATTGGCTGATCCCTCAAAGTGGAAATCAGATGCCAGAGGCTGAGAAGATATTAAAAACATATATTTTGCGCACTGACCATGCTTTGGACAGAGGCTACCTATTTTTCATGATGACTGACCAGGTGTTGGTCACTCCTTTCTTAAAGACTGGACGAGTGTTTCTAAGTGGCAAAAATTGCCTCATGAAGTGCTCCAGTGGAAGACACTAATGTCTTCTTAGAGTTCACTTGGCCCTCTATTATAGGCTAGGTTCATAGGTAGTTACTAGGATTTCAGAACAGGGCATCATTGAGCAGGCAAGCCCAAATTCTGTGCTGCTTCCTAGAACAATTTGGTTAAGTGATTTGCTTAGTCATAGACATTCAGAAGCCATGTAGCTGAAACATTTAGTGTCATTAAGGAGTCATTTGCATATATCCCATGGGCCTGTATTACAGGAGGTTTACGGTATCACACAGTGAAAACTCTAGCTTGGCTAGGTTTTTATTTTAGTTTCTAATAGTTGGTTTGCCTGTGTGACCTTTTTACTCTTTGGTTTTGATGTTATTTGGGATAGTTTGCAGACACATTAATGGTTATTGGCATCAGCTGGGTTTAAAGACCCAGTAGTTCTAAAGTAAACCGAACAGTCCACTTATGCTGGCAAGGTCATAAGAAGGCCAAAGCATGTATGTTCACAGTTAGTGGGGTTTGGCTTTAATTGTCTGAATGCCTCCATAATGACTTAAAAAAGAAAAAGTAAAAAATTCATGGATATTCAGAAGCCATGTAGCTGAAACACTTGCTGCCTAAAGGAGTCATTTACATATATCGCATGAACCTCTATTACATGATGTATCACACAGTGAAAACTCTATATAGCCTATCTATGCTATTTTTGTAGTTTTTACTAAGGTCACACATTAGGCAAATGAGGGCTAAGAAACTGCACCTTATACCACAAGACCTACCGTTTTTTTTTATTTTTTTTATTTTTATCATTTGTTGACCGGGAAAGTCCGACTAGGTTCCACAGAGCCTGTTTTCAGCGGAGGCCCGGGGAGAAATGCTCCCTGCTACAGTATACAGTTTTAACCCTCTGCTCCAACTTCCTCAATCAATGTTTCCATTGTTTTCTGCCAGGTCTCAGTATTAACAGTGAGTGTGCAGAAAACATTCTCTCTGAGTAATTAAAAAGCACCTTAACACAGCACAGTTTTTTTCTGTAATTTGTCACTCTGTAGACTGCTTTTAGTGGAGGAATATAGACTAAGTAAAGCACACACTAACTGAGAAAGTCACAACATACAAAAAAATAAGAAGTTATGTACTTACCATAACGTTCCATGTTTGTTGTCCATCTCACCTACATTGTTGTAAGTTGTGTTTGGAGACCCATTCATGGCTCTGATTCGGCTGAATACTAAAGCTCAAGAGCTTCCACTGGCTCAAAGCTAACCCCTGTCCCATGATGTTCCGGGCCACAGCCCCAGATCTTGTTTGCAAGTGAAAGATTTAGACTAACCCAAATAACTACAGCAGAAAACATATTTATATCTAAATACAAATGTTTGATATGAGGCAAAAACCCGAGACTCCAAATCATCATAACTATGTACATAAGAATAGACTTGTCTACCCACTCCTCCAGGAACACAAGATGGGGGTATGAGGGTGGGACGCAAGAATGTAGGTGAGATGGACAACACACATGGAGCGTTATGGTAAGTACATAACTTCTTAATGTTATGTTGTCCTACCTTGCCATAATTCTTGCAGGTTGGGACAGCGTCCTTAGCACCTTAATCCCTGACTGGATCAGGAGAAAATAGTCTTCAATGCAGTGGATCCAAAGGAAGACCTGTTCTGGAAGGCCAGATCTACTTTGTAATGATTGATAAAAGTATGAGGTCTCATCCATGTGGCAGCTTTACAAATAGAGTCTATAGGAAGTCTGGCCTGAAAGGCAGAGAATGTTGAGACCGCTCTTGTGTAATGTCCCTTTATCTTCCCTAGTAGTTGTTTATTATTCTTACTGCAAGAGAAGGAAATGCAATCGGTCAGCCATTTTACCAAAGTTACTTTGGAAACTGGCAACCCTTTCTTTTTGTCAGAAAAGGACAAAAAAAGCTGATCGGATTTTCTGAGGCCTTTTTTCCTATGCAGATAAAAGCGTAGCTGCCTATGTACATCCAACTGGTGCAATTTATATTCTGCCTTGTTGCTGTAGTTTGGGAAAAACACAGATAATTCAATGGATTGGTTTATATTATTCTCTGAACAGACTTTTGGAAAGAACGAGGGATTCATTCTCAGGGATACCCTATCCTTGTGGAAAATGATATAAGGGGAACGAATAGAAAGAACTTGTTATTTGAATACCCATCTGGCAGAGGTTATGACTACTAAAAAGAGTGTCTTCCATGACAAATACTTCAAATCACAAGATGATGCAGGTTCAAAGGGTGGTAAAATCAATGAGTTTAGAACAAGACTTAGGTCCCAAGAAACTGGGGGGGGGGGGTCCTTTGATCGGGGGGTCTGAGTAAAAATTTGCCTTTAACCTATGAGACATAATAGGAACTCCCATTTCTCCAGTATGGAAATTAGAAATGGCTGCCAACTGAACTCTGATTGTCGCTGCTGCAGCTCCTTCATCAAAGAGTTTGGAAAGAAATTTTAGGATTCCAGTAATAGGAGCTGTAAAAGGTTCTATGTTCTGTACCATAGCCCAGCATGAAAATCTTTTCCACTTACTGGAATACAGTCTCCTCGTAGACAGTTTATGGGAAGAGGCAAGAATATGACTCACTACAGGGGAAAAGGAGTAACACCTGGCTAAGTGTGGAATTGGAGCAGCCATGCTCTCAATTTGCGGGTTTGGATAGACAGATGGAACTCCCCCGAAGAGTGGGTTAGGAGGCCTGGAATTGGATCCAGAATCCAAAGTTCCTCCAGCAGATGGGTCTGAAGAAAGTGGAACCAAACTTGTCGAGGCCAGTAAGGAGCAATGAGGATCATAGTGCGTTTCAATGAGATGGATTTCTGCAGTACTTTAGGAATTAGAGGAAAGGGGGAAAAGCATAGAGCTGTCCTGGGGGCCAGTCGTGAACTAGTGCATCCCTTGGTGACTTCCCTGGAGGAGGAATGTGGGCAAAGTAGTTGCTGCATTTGGTATTCATGGAAGTGGTGAAAAGGTCGCAGCAAGGCTGGCCCCATTTTTGGAAGATCTCTTCCACAATCTCTGTTTTCAGGGATGACTTGTGAGGTAACAGAATAGCTCTGCTGAGTTTGTCCGCTCACATGTTGGATTTCCTTGGGGTGTGTATTGCTATCAGAAAGCATTGAGAAGTGATCGTCCATTGCCTAACTCTTTTTGCCTCTCGACATAGTGGGTAGGATTTGGTTCCACCCTGCGTGTTTATGTACCACACTACTGACATGTTGTCTGTCTGAATTTCAACCATCATTCTTGCAATACATAGAGCACTGCTCTCATCTCCAGAATGTTGATGTGCAAGTGGCTTTCGTATTCTTGGACTGTCATCCCCATATAATGCCCCACACCCAATCTGGGAAGTGTCCATGGTCAGTACTGCATTGGTTTGAGGAAAGACAAGGGGTCGGCCCTGATACAACTGGTCTGCAGACACCAAAGGAGATCTTTTCTGCAAGAATCCGTGATGATAATGTGATGTGAAAGAAGATCTTACATTGACCATTGAGCAAATAGCAACCATTGCAGAACCCTCATGTGTAGTTGTGCTAGGGGAACTAGAAGAATAGCAGCTGCCATGGTATGCAGAACTCACAGCACATATCTGGCCTGAACTTTCTTCTTTGACATCAAAATCCTCATTTGCTGATGAAGGGACTGTATTCTGTCTGGGGTAAGTTTTTCAGTCATATTTCTTGAATCCAATTCTTCACCTAAGAAGGTAATATGCTTAGGCAGTGACAAGGGAGATTTTTTAAGTTTACTGTGATGCCTAGTCTGGCACAAAGTGACAATGTTTCATCGCTCATTCGTAGTAGTAGATGCTTGGTGGTGGTGGACAGAAGCCAGTTGTCTAGATATGGAAACACACGGAATCCCTGACATCTCAAGTGAGCCGTGACCACTGCCATGCATTTGGCGAATACTTTGGGGGCTGTAGTGAGACCAAAGGGCAGGGCTCAAAACTGGTAATGACTGGCTCCCAGCCACAAGTGTAAGTGTCTCCTGGACCACCTGTCCATCTTTATATGGTAGTATGCATCCTGGAGATCTGTTGAGCACATCCAATTGTCTTCCCTGATAAATGGGAATATTGACTGCAGAGTTACCATCCAGAACTTTGACTTCTTCACTGCTTTGTTTAGCTTGCTGAGATCTAGAATGGATCTCCAGTCCACTGTCTTTTTTTTTGGAACTAAATAGAATCTTGAGTAAGTTCTGGATCCCATTTGGTCTGTGGGGACCTCTTGGATGACTCTTTTTTCTAGCAACGAGAGTATATTTTGTGTTGCATAGTCCCTTTGACTGGGTGAAACATCTGGTAAGGTCTAGTTTACCAGAGTGGGCATGGAAAATGGTATGTAATAGCCTCTGGATATAATTGTTTGTACCCATTTGTCTTGAGAGATTTCTTGCCAGGCATTTGGGTACAGTGACAACCAACCCCTGACTGCCTCCAGAGAAGAGCAGATGGGCCTCCTTTCAGGAGCACTGGAAGGGCCTGTCAGATAACGTATCTCTGTCACCCTGATTTTGCAGACCCCCCTGCCATGAGGTTGGCGTCTTCCATTATAACTTCCTCCTCTGCCTCTGGGGGGAGAGTCATCACATGCATCAGAGAAACCTTTTTGGGACTTGAGGAACCACATCTTTCTGCCCTTTTGACCTTTGGGATAAGGTCTATATGGGGCAGAAAAATAGACTCCAATGGCAGATAAGGTTTTCCCGTCCTGCTCGCACCTGGTCAAAGTTTCTTTCACCTTTGGTCCAAATAGAGATGAACCATCAACGGGGGAGTTGGTGAAGGAAGACTTGAAGAGCTCAGCAAAGTTGAAAAGGTGCATCCAGGAATGCCTCCTCAGGGAAATTCTTGTTGCTGCCACTCTACTCTCTCCATCATCCACATATGAAATGAGCCTCATGAAGGAGTTAACTATGGAATTAAGGGTGGAGAGCTGTGAGTATACTTTGTCTGTAGACCCCTGAGCCATAGCACCCTGAATTCTATCTCCAAGCTAGTAAGCTAGCAAGGAGTTTAAAATTTGACATGGTGTCTTTTCACACCTTTTAAAAGCCCAGATTGTATGCTTATGCCCTAAGGGTTTATTGTATGTGTAACGTAATTATCATTGAGATTGCAAGCAGAGTGTGGCTTGCTTAAGGTTGAATACTGATAAGGTGTCCATTTCGTGCCTTTTTACATCCCACAGTGTTTGCTTGTGGCAGATTATTATATAAACTGTTTGGCCAAGCCCAATTAACCGTGATTTAAAGTACTAATAGATCTTCAACCTAGTTAGGGCTAAGTGAACCACACAACACTCATGTGTTTTTATTAGGGTATGCAAGCTAATTGAGCTGCCAGCTGTGCTTACTTGCAGTGTAATTTTTTTTTTTTAGCACTAGAGTCTCTGCCTCTGGAGGATTAGTAAACCGATATCGGCAAAATCACTAAAATCCCAACTCACAGGGAGTTTCTCTGTGCGTGCCTGCTCTTTACTGACTATCTAAAGAGAAAATGAGATTTATATAGCGCCACCTAAGCGCTTATCCTAACCATCGGATTATTTCATAATTGCTTACTCTACTGTTAAAAGCCACTAAACAGCTGTTAAAAATACACTATCTCTGAGTGTGTCTGTTCTTTATTAGGCATTTATCACGCAAAAAGGTTATGCAGCGCTACCTAAGCGCTTACCCTTACCAGCGGATTATTTATAAATCTACAGCTACTGTTAAAGACAGTAAACGGCTTTATAAAATACACCATCCCTGAGCATGCCTGCTCTTTATTGAACTTTCTAGTGTATAAAAGGTCCCTGTAGCGCCACCTAAGCTCTTAACCTAACAAGAGGACTAGATAATACTAACTCCACAGTTAAAAGCCAGCAAACGGCGATATAAATACACCAATTCTGAGCCTGCCTGTTCTTTATTGATCATTTAAAGCAGAAAAAGGCTAATGAAGTGCCACCTAAGTGCTTACTCTTACCAGTGGATTATTATACATGTCTAACTCCACTCTAAAAAGCCAGTAAACGGCATTAAAAAACACAACATCCACATAGACAATCTTAAAGGGCCAGGGCTAAATGTATCCCTTCCAGCGGTGCTTACAAAAGGGGCATATAACTATTTGCATATTAGAGTTTGGTATTGCTGCTACCAAATAATTAGATTTATATTTAAAAACATTGCTACAATTAGTTTAAGACTGCTGCCGTTAAGTAGAGTGGAATTTGTTTTTAACTGCTTTCTTTATTTATACTGCTAAAAAAAAGGGCACATAACTATTGCATTGTAGAGTTTTGCATTGCTGCTACCAAAGATTTGGTAATGCTTCACTGCTAACCAGAACTAATGTCCCTGTGAACGACTGTCTAATTTAATGTTTTTAGGTTTTTGGAAATGTATACAGGATATTGAAATATTTGTCTCTAGGAATGATTAGTGTTATTCTGAGTATTTATAACTCTGCTTTGTGATATCACTTGTTTCTCATTTCTACCTTGTCTCTCTTGCCTCATAAAGTTACTCTACTCATCCTGTGCTTCCAGTGCTAGTCAGCAGGAAGCTAAAGAACCCTCTCCAAATACCGGTGGGTCACCTCATTGCATAACTACCCTTCAAGGAAACCAGTAAAGTATGTCTGCTGAATAATTCCTACAAGAAAGACTTTCTATTTATTGTACCACTAGCACAAGCGTTAAAGCCAGTCCTGAGCTAGGACAGCCAGCAGCCTCTACTCCCCTCTCTTCTGTATCTTCACTACCTCTCTCCTCCTACCTGCATAGATACCCCTCTTGTCTTACACACACTGTTCCTTGCTGTCTACCAACTTACTCCCTCCCATACAAGCCTGCAATATTTGAACTGTCCACTAAGTGCCACCCTTATTCCAGCCATAATCTCCTCTTACCCTTTTCTCATGACCAGCTACTTACCCCAATTTATTCAGCTCAGTAGTCCCCGAAGTGCTATTTAGTCCCCTCTTTTTTTCCCTCAACTTCTACTGTCCACAGACACCTTTCTAGCCTCTATACTATTCCAACCTACCACCTGAAATTAGTCTAGCTGATTGTTTTTCGCTAGCTGCTTCATTATCTGTTTCTACCCGCTCCGTTTGCCCTATGGGCTCACTGCGCTCCTCTCCCTACCCCCAATTCTCACCCACCCTCAGGGGTCCTACCCTTATACTTACTAAACCACACCTCTTCCTCTTACCATTACTCTCTAACCACACCTCTTCCTCTTTCCATTACTCTCTAAACACACCTCTTGCTCTTACCATTAATCTTCAAACACACTCTTCCTCCTGCCTTTACTCTCCTAACGCACTCCAATTACCCACTTTCTTTCATATCCAACCACTCACCTCTCCCCTTTTAATAATACCACACCCTTCTCCCTTCTTTCATCCCCACCCTTTTTTACTTCTATATTCTACCAACAGATAATCTATACTTATTCATACAATGTTTAAACCACCCACCCCATCTTATGTCCTACTCTTATTCACACTCTCACTACTACCTCCTTTAATCTTCACCCATGTACTCACATCCTTTGAACACCCACTATGTCCATACCTAAGCTACCCTAATAAGGAAACTAACTCTCCAATCCATCCTCTCCTTTTTATCCATACTAATATAACATCTTCACCTAACTACATACTTCCTAAGTATCATAGAACACTACACATAAAATACAACAATCTATATCCCAAGAAAGGCCTACTTCTACACAGCAATTTCTCTAACTCAAACTATCTAAGTCCACTACTCTCATTAAAGGATGGTGACATCCACCCTAACCCAGGCCCAACTACCTCTCTCCATAACCACAAAAAATCACCTACTCATGCTCTCTCTAAACCGTCTAACTCCCTCTTAATAGCTCATCTTAACATATGTTGCATTAACTATAAAGTAGCTCAACTCCAAGTTCTAACTGAAGTCTACTCCTTTGATATTCTCTGTTTAACAGAAACATGGTTAAAACCTGTAACCAAAGACAATGAAATCATCCCACCTGGATATAATATCCTGAGACTAGACAGAGTAACCAAGAAAGGTGGTGGGGTTGCTATTCTATATAAATCTAGCTTACAATTAACCACTTATGACTGTAAACTACCCATAGACTCCAGTGCAGAAATTCTTATCTCCAAAGTTCATCTTAACAGTGCCAAATCCATCTATATTATCTGTATGTATCTACCACCTGGTAATAACACTGCCACCATGGAAAATATACTTTGTTGGCTTTCCCAACACCTGCCCCAAGAAACCATAATCCTAGGTGACACAAACATTGATTGGAACTGCCACTGTAGCAGTCTTCCCACAACCCATATTAACCTATATGGGTATTCTCAAACCATTACCTCCCCTACCAGGATAAATATATCTAACAAAAAAGAAACCTTATTAGACTGGATTCTCATAAACCATCATCCTCACATCTATGAATCTGGAACTCTCCCTGATGATTTAAGTGATCACTTACTTACCTATATTGTCAGACATAAAACCAATACTCCCATTCCAACATCTGTTAAAAACATCAGATCTAAAAAGAACTTTAACCCTGAAATGTTCCAAATGGAACTAAGAGCTTGCAACTGGTCTCCCTTACAATACCTCTCTTTAGATGAAGCCGTTAATTACTTTAACTCTAACTTCCTTGCCATTTTCAACCACTATTGTCCGACCAGATTAATTAGAATTAAAACCAACTCTGCACCATGGCTGTCAAAAGAAACCAAACACAAAATAAATCTTAGAACTAAAATTTGGGCAAAATGGAGAAAGACTAAAAACCCTGTAGATCAACAAACCTTTAGACAGCTAAGAAATGATACCAAGAAAGCTATAATTTCCGATAAAGGAAACTAATACTTACAATCTCAACAAGCTAATCAAAACAATCCACAAAAATTTTGGACTAACATTAACCAACTACTCCATCCAGGTCAATCTACTACTCCAAACCCTCAAAATACTGACCACAAAAATCCAATGCATACAGCCAATTCTCTCAATACCTTTATACTAATGCTATCCAAACACTAGCTAGTCAACTATCACCTAATAACTTTACTCTACCTTCCTAGAAATCAACCTCACCTCCTCCTTTTCATATTCAACCTGTCCCAAAAACATATATTCTAACCCTACTACAGAAACGAAAACCATGCTCTCCCTCAGCAGACCAACTACCTGCTGAATTCCTACAACAATCAGCCAAAGCTTTTGCTTATCCCATTTCCATTCTGATCAATAGAACTAAGTCATATCCCTAGCTTATGGAAAATCTCCCATATTATCCCCCTCCATAAAGGTGGACACTCCACTGAACTCTCCAACTACCGCCCTATTGCCCTTCTCTCTCCTTTGGCAAAGATCATGGAGAAATGTATGCATAGACAATTACTTAACCATCTAACCCAAAATAATTTACTTCAAAACTGTCAACATGGATTCAGACCTTCACATAGTACTACCACTGCCCTCCTTTCCTTCACAGATTGTATCAATAAAAAACGCAACCTTAACAAGCTCTCTTCAGCACTATTTATTGACCTGTCTAAAGCTTTTGACATGGTAAATCACCAAATTCTCATCAAAATACTTAAATCTCTGTCACTAGATACATCTTCCATAAAGTGGTTCCAGTCCAACCTGGACAAAAGACAACAGGCCGTACTATGGCACAAGTCTCTATCTACCCTCCTGCCCATTAATCTTGGTGTCCCTCAAGGGTACATCCTAGGACCTCTACTTTTTTCCATATTTATTAATGACCTTCATCTTGCCATCCCCCAAGCCACATGCATACAATATGCTGATGACTCCACACTGATATGCTCAGCCTCTTCCTCTTCTGAACTTCACTCTCTTACCCAGAAAGTATTTAACACAGTTGAACAATGGTTTATACATAGGTGCCTTCTCCTAAACCCCAAAAAGACCAAACTCCTTCTCTTTTCTCCTACCCAAAAGTCCTCTCCTCTTGATTTATCGGCTATCTCTATGAATAAAACTATTATATCACCAGACCCAACCACCAAACTATTGGGTATCACTATTGACAACAATCTGAACTTTGATATCCATATTAACAATACTATAAAAACTGTCAACAAAAACTTGGCTCTCTCTATAGGATTAAAACCTTCCTTTCACCTACAGCTAAATCCAAAATAGCTCACACTCATTTAATCTCTACACTTCTTTATGCATCACGCATTTTTACTAAGCTATCTAAAAATAACCTTAGCAAATTGGAAATGTCCAATAATAACATTGCCAGATTTGCTACAGGCAACCCATTTAGAACCCACCATTGCATTAATATAAAGCAGCTGGGATGGCTAGAACTACAAAACCTGGTTAAATTCCATCAACTATCTGTAGCCCACAACACTCTTTACAAATCCTTCCAAAACTCCTATTCTATCCACACTCATCACCCCATACAAAAATCTGAAATCATTAAGGTCTTCTCACAAACTTCTAGTACATACCTCTAAACCAAACAACAAGGCTAGCAACTCCCTCTTCTCTAATACTGGATGAAAAGCCTGGAATCTCCTCCCTAATGAACTTTCCTCACTTCCCCTGCTATCACTCTTCAAAAATAAATTGAAAGTGTTCCTCAGAACACACTGGTTATGCCCCTGTACTAACCCTGACTAGTTATGTGTCTCTTCATACTTTGCTCTACCTACCCTTTCTACTCATAAACTGTGATTCCTTCCTTTTGACCACAATTCTATCTCCCTCTAGAACACCACATAGTGTACCAGTATACTATATAATGCCTGCACTCAGCACTGACAAATTTACTGTGTTAACCTGTAATATGCATTGTAATTATGATTTTTGTTTAATGTTACCTATTTGTTATGTTGTTGTTTTTCATTGTTCTGTCTGGGAGCTTATCTCCCCGGGCATCTACTGAAAATGGACATGTATCCAGTTAGATTAACCTGGTAAACAAATGTAAAATAAAATAAATAAATAAAATAAATCTCTTTGAGGAGATCCCTTTGAAGTCTCGTAAAATGGGTAAGGTAATTCAGTGACTGTAGGGTGAAGGCTGCTGAAGAAAAGGCATGCTTTCCATATCTGTCCATGGTCCTAGATTCCTTGTTAGCATGATGGACAGATGAGGAGGTGTCCAATAGCTCCTACTTGGTGGCCGCTGCCACCACCATCGCATCTACAGGGACAACCTTAGTTAGGAATTCCTTCTCTGAGGGAGCAGTAATACATTTGTTAGGCCTCCTCGAAGCAGGGTCCACTGTATCAGGTGACGTCCAGGCCTTACGAGAGATGACACCCAATAGTTAGTCAAATGGGGGAGTCACCCAGGAGGTGGAAGGGTGAGACCCAAAATCCTCCAGGTAAACCGATTCATCCTCTGAAGGGTTGGTGGATTTCCAGCCACCCCTCTATTTCAGGATCTCAAGGATGTCATAGAAAGAGACATCCTCAGGTGGGGACCCTTCAGAGTCATCCAAATCGGTATTAGAAGTGACAGACTCAGGTGAGTCTATGTGCTTCCTCTTGCACAGTCTCTTCCTAGGAACTTCTTAGGAGGGGTACTCCGGAGAAGTTTTGGAAGAGACAACACCACCTGCAGGGGCCTCCTGAGGTTCTGGGTCTCTACGCTTGGGAGGGGGTGGTGGTGAGGAGATAGACACTGGCACCTGGGAGGGATGAGAAGTTGGGTCCAAGAGTGGGGCTGTCTGGGGAGACAGCACCCTCTTCATCAGTTCAAAAGCCAGCTGCCCCACTCTGAAGGGACTCTCCGCTCTGAAGAGACAGAAAGTCGACTCCAAGGTTGAGCTGGTAGCTCCGACACTGATGTAGGAGGTAAGCTCAACTTAGATGAGGCACTGAGAGGTAGAGTTGGATTGGATGACTGTCCATGCCACATCCCCTCCCTGGACCTGACTAGCGAGTGTGGGCTTCTAGATTCCTCAACATCAGAAGGAGCCGAAGACATCAGAGTCAAGGTCAGAACTGAAGATTCCAAAGGTGGTCTCGGTGCCGACAGTCCCGCTACTATCAGATCCAATCTCTCTGGCTCTGAAGGCTCCGGGGTGATTGGAGGAGAAGGAGGAATAAAAAGGGCAGGCACCAAATGGGGTGGCTCCAATTCCTTTGGGGCCAGTGACAACAAAATTTTAGCCAGGGCCGGTGTTCAGAGCAGTCTTTTCATCACCCACTCCACGTCATCATCAGATAAACTCCTGGACGAAAGGGTGGACAGGGAAGGAGATCTGCTTCTCTCTAATATAGGAGACCTCAGTGTTGGAGATATCCGCTCCAATACAGAAGACTGACTCCTTGATATCTCTATCGTCTCCATGGACACTCTTGGTGCCGAAGAGGATTCTTTGGTTCCAGACTTGTCAGAGTCGAGAGCCCTCATTTCCGATAATACCAATTTCTTTGTTGGCTCTGGAACCGGAGCTGTAGAGGCCGGTCTTTTGGTTTGGTGTGGGTTAAAGAAGGGGAGGAAGACTTGGAGCTCTGGGTATCTAAAGCTTCCTGAAAAGGCTCCTTCCAATAAACCTCTTGCCATCAACTTATTCTTTCTCTCATGGAGTACCCTGCTACTGAATCCATGACACATGGTGCAGGGATCCTGTATATGGATGGCACCGAGGCAATAAACGTGACTTGTGTGCCCATCTGTGAGAGACATCTTTTGAGTGGATTTATCACATTACTTGAACCCTGACTGCTTATGGTCCCTGGGTTCTCTCTCCTTACCCTTAGACATCCTGTCTATCTCTACAGCCAAAACAAATTATAACTACCACTATAAAATACAGTAAAGTAGGATACAAGTATAAAGGTAATACCTTTTTTTTTTCCAAGTGTGTAGCAGCAAGAAAGAAAAGGAAAGGTAGAAGAATTCTCTAACTCAAATGGATTCTACCCTCTAACTTTAATGGGCCGTGAGAGCCCTCTATGTTAAATGGAACTCTCACTAGTAGTTGCAAAAGGGGACAAACTAAGTACTACAATGACCTAATGCAGAATACATGAAAACTAACGATCTAGAAAGAAAGGTAGCAAAGAGAGAGAGAAGATTTAGACCAATAGAATTAGGAAAAAACTATACTTAGCCAACGAGACAGTCGGAACACTTCTCGATCACTTGAGCGGCAAATGAGATCTGGGTCTGTGGCCCAGAGCTTCATGAGATAGGGGTTGGCCTTGAGCCAATGGAAGCTCTCGAGCGTTAGTATTCAGCCAAGAAAAACCTGCAAGAATTATGGTGAGATAGGACAACATAACATCTAAAGTTTTCCCTGCTGAAAGCATTAGTGCAGTATGTTGCTAACAAAGTGGTGAAACTTACATTTATTTACCATAAAGTTTCAAAAAGAACAAAATGGCATTCACACCAAACAGTTCAACCAGTAGTCAAAATTAAACCCCTTTTCAGTTTTCTTCTCTCCCAATTTTTTTTTTTTTTTTTTTTTTACAGTTCAAGTCAAAAGCAATATGTCTGTAAATTTACATGCAGCATTCCCTTATATGTAGTTTTCTGTCAATGCAGCTGGCAAAAATGACAACTAGTACTTAGTCCTACTAATAGATCAGCTCTCCGCAATTCCACCAATAGGGACACATCAAAATTTATTTCAGTACAGAACAGTATGAATCCAACTGCTTCACCTATAAAGGATTGTAGCTCGCTTCCTTCTTAGGGTTACCCTCCAGATTACTATCCTGTTTCTTTCTGGTATGTGGAACTCTTTTCACTGACCTCACAGGATATTTTTCTTACAAAAGGTCATTGATCTATTGTATACCAGAGTACCAGGCTTGAGATAGCGCAGTGGGCATCTGTCCTCCATTAACTCTTACCTCCCTGTCTGTTTCTGATTTAGTATATTTAAACAGACAGTCCAATAATATGTTACATGACCCTTCTGAGCTAACTTATTGAAAGGGACTAGACACCACTATACTACAAGATAGATAGATAGATAGATAGATAGATAGATAGATAGATAGATAGATATGGAATGGAAGGGGCATTTAGTGTGATGCATAAACTATTTTGTACTGTATAATTAGGTTACAACTTTCATAATGATTGTCTTTGCTGAGTTGCCAAGTTGTCTAACCCTGCAAGATATTTCATGAGTATAAACCATATTCTCTCATATTGCATTGTTCTGTGGTTCTTTTAACTTCCACTTCCTACCTTCTTCACTGGGCTACATTAATTGCTTGCATTTACACTGAAATGTGTTGATTAGGTTGTTTGCATGGGTTTTTATAATGGAGTATAGCCTGGATAGTCTTCTTGATATCTGAAGTACTTTTCAGTCTTGTTTCATTGACAACTATCTTTTAATTCTTTTAGTAATGTAGTGATGGTTATGCTAGGATTTACTCATTTTATTTGTTTTAGTTGTTTCTCTTTTAGTTATTTTATACAGAATCAGTTTCATTTAGCTGATAATGCTATGTTTAACTGCTTGTTTGTGATCTGTTTCTATGTATTAACTTTCCCATCCTGATATAAATTAATTTTATTACTGGGTTTATGACTTTGGTGACCAGGGTTGATTTTTGGAAACTGTGTACAGATATTTCTAGGATGGAGAAAAGGGGCCAGTTGTTCATGGTGCAGCCTGTCAGGAGTTGATGATTATCAGGTGCTGGTGGTACGGGAGTGCAGTTCTGGTGCTGATTTATGAAGATATCATGGCTTTATAAAGAATTACTATTACTGCCTTTACATTCAGAGCAGGGATGAGTGTATATTTATTGCCATAAGCTGCTTGGCTGCTTGCATTACTAACTGCTGTAGGTTGCATTATACAATTTTGGCAGTTTCCTATGGTTAGAGGAGTGGAGGAACCTTTTTTTTCTCCTGAATCTGCATAGGGCATTAGCACATGAACTAGTTTGGGTTCAGTTTAAAATGCAGGACTCCTTTCTAAACTGTGCAAATCCTTCCTTAACTCTGTAAAGCTGTAAATCCAAAGACTTTGTACTGAAATTCGGTTATATTGCAGTTGTACAGTATTGAGCAGTGTTAGACAAAATGATGGTGATGCTTTATTTTATGCAGGCAAGGGCCAGTTAGCACAGTCGTCCTGCTAATAATGTTACTTAACATCTCTACTTCTGGATCACTGCCATAATGAATCATGTTATGTATAATGGTAGCCATAGAAGTCACTGTAACCTAAAGGAATGTGACAAGCATGCTGTTTCATTTAGATGTATATACCCAAAGCAATACTGGTCCTCATTATATACAATCTTACAGCCTTGATGCCCTGTTAGGAAGAAGGAGTACTGCATTGTGAGATGTATGATCTACAAATATTGAGCTTTGGATCAGAGCTTTACTGTTTTCCTCCTCCAGTGGACCTGATTTAAGCTATCAGGATTACTAGCAGTGTTATGGACTGTAGAATTCTAGTAGGGTGTGCCAGAGAAAACACAATTTTCTTGTTCTTCCTACACAGGTAGTTTGAGGAGTGCCTGATAGGGATATATGTTGGGCCCTTGCTGAAGGCAGATGCCTGGCATGAAGTTGTCAAGATGGTGAATGTAACCATTTTTTTCTAGGGTGATTATATTCCAGTTTCCTACATGCGTAATATATATACTTAGGAGTCTATACTTTGTTTATGGGTGGAGGAGATTCAGGATCTTAACTTGGATGGATGTTTTGAATGTAGCAGAAGATGGGAACAGCATGCGCAGCAGTGTGTGTGTGTGTGTGTGTGTGTGTGTGTGTGTGTGTGTGTGTGTGTGTGTGTGTGTGTGTATGTGTGAGACACGTGTGTCAATCAACTGTACAACTATGATTGTTTCGCTAGCATATGCATTTCGTCATTTTCCCACTGCATTATCCTGCAGATCTAGCTGTGGAAGATGTGGAAGATCAGAAGGTGAAGCCAGGCATGGCTTGGTTTGCATTGACCAAGACCTCTGTCACTAAATCCTCAGAAGCTGACAGAGCTACCTGTCATCAAAGAAATTGTAGTTCTTTTTTAGGAGGTGATCTAGAGAGTTCACTGGTGTCTTCTTTGGTCACTTCTTTGAAGGAGGTGAAGGCCACTCTCCCAAGAACGGTGCAGAGGGGTTCATCCTGATCACCTGATATTAGATGTTATGGGCTGGTGGTAACTGAATTACAGAAGGAACTGGACACCTACCTCTTGGAGTGCTTTGTGGTACTGCTGGTTGAGTTGGGTTATCTGGAGAACCTAACATCAGGACACCGGGGGAACAACTGGCCCATAAGTTTGGTCACCTATATGAGTAATCCCTGAGTTTATTTATTTATTTATTTTTTGCCATCTGGTTGGGACTGCAAAATTTTACTTATTTATGTATGTATTTGTTTATTTATTGACTTTGTTAACTGGAAAATTCAACAGGTCCAAAGATTCTTGACTCCAGCCAACGTGTCATATACAAAACATGTACGCAGTATATAACAAATAAAGTAAAAATATACAGATGTGCAAAATATCAGTAATGGTGCTAAATATGAATAATACGATCCAGGTAAGATGGCACAGAGCACAGTATTTTTCTTTGTGTTATATTTTAAAATGGCCATCGGAAAAAGAAAAATTAAACTGAATGGAGAAACCGCTTTATGACGTTTGTAAACATATTCTCAAGTTTCTGGGTTATTAATTTCTGTGTATCACCTAAAAGTTGATGTTTCATTAAAAATTAATGTAAACATACTGCCCATGCCGAAGCTGATAAAAGCCTAGACATAGTATGTGATCTGTCCAAGGAATTGTTCAGCTGTTGCTATCCTGGAGAAATGAAGCATACACTAAAATTTTCATACTGTGATTTGATAGTAAAAAAATATTCTTATATTTCCGTTTAACCACTCTGAATCTTCTCGGTATTCTATAATTTTTATTCAATATTTATATCAATAGTGATAAAGTTTTTTATTTTATTATTATAACAACTAGTTTGAGTTTCCTGGAAATGGAATTACTTATTATAAAACACATTACCTTGTATCTATTCTTTAAGAGATATGGCTACTTATTATAAATTGCATCAGATTGTGTCTGTTCCTTAAGAAATTAATTCATTTGATCCTAAATGCATCTCAGTATTGAAATGCAGTTTCTTCCCATCACTTTTCCTGAATGCATTTATTATTTTTATAAATAGAATATCTGTTGAGGAAATAAATAATGAATAACATACACTATAAATGACATATAAGAAATTAAATCTCATCTTGACCAATGCAGATTTTTTTCACTGCTTGGCAGTTCCCAAGTTTAATATTTTATAAATGCATCCATCCACCCACCCTCAACTCTTTTTCCCATTTTGCACATTGGGTTGGGGTGTCATTTCAGCAATGACAATCATCTTGACCCAAGGTTTACACCACCGTGTGGCTAGCAGCATCAATAAACTTGTGTTGGGAGACTATTCAGTTAGAAGTAAAGTAATCTATATACTGTCTGTTTATGTCTAAACAACACTTCTTCTTTCAGCTTTTCCCGGTTAGGGGTAGCCACAGTGAATCACCTTGTCCACTCATGATTGGCAGTGGCGTTTTATGGTGTAGAGTTGCCAGCCCAGTGCCCAACCTTCCACAGAAGGCACACACAGGCACGCACTCATGCCTAGGGCCAATTTAGAGTGTCCAGTCGACCTACAGCATGTCTTTGGGATGTGGGAGAAAACTGGAGCACCCTGAAGAAACCCATGCAACCACAGGGAGGACATGCAGACTCCGCACAGAAGGCACCCCAGCCGAGGATCGAACCAGAAAGCCTCTTGCTGTGAGGTGGCAATGGTAACAGCTGCACCACCATGGCTGCCGCTATGTCTAAACAACACTAGTGACATAAAACAAGTGACGAGTGGGATTGTCACGCAGTCCTTTAGGATTGTTATTAGATATATTTATAAAGTATGATCTCAAATATTTCAAATTCTGATTCACCTTCAGAAGTAACATCTAAATTTAGAGGTACAATATTCCAAGAAATATACAGGTTTCACTAAACACACTTGCTGATTATCCTTGCTTAAATGAACATAATTGCATGCACTCATTAAAGGTTCCTTCACATGTCACACGGGAGGAGTGTCTGTATATCTGCTAGCAATATTCAGTGTTTCTCTTAACCTTCACCCGCGTGTGATGGTTCACCCTTCACAATTCCAAGCATGCTACTTTAATAAATGTGACTTTCTGGAAGACAGTATTAGCAGAGACTGGATTCAGGATTGATAATTAACATAGAGATTAAAGATATGAGCTGTTAACCTACTTTAATCTGTAGTTATTTATTTGATTTGTTTACTGTTGATTTGCCTACTGATCATTCTTAGCACATCTCATAACAAGACATTGTTGCCATGTCGTCCCTAAATAGTGGCACTTATGCCTTTTGGTTTTACTTAATAAAGAACCAACACGTAAATACAGAAGCACACAAACCTAGATACACCACCAGAAGGAATAAACACCAATCCACAGTATATACTTTAGCGCTTTCATTTTTAATAAAAACTTCATCAGAAGGTCATCATCTGATGAAGTTTTTATTAAAAACGAAAGCGCTAAAGTATATACTGTGGATTGGTGTTTATTCCTTCTGGTGGTGTAATAAAGAACCAAAAAAATGAAAGAAGATGCTGCAGTTTGTAATGGGTACTTATACTCCAGGTCAAAGGTCGAATACACTGGTGTCATGGATTTGAGGAGGCGATGAATGAGAATGTTATATAAAGAAGATGCAGGAATAGAAGAGTTACTACCCCCTAAGTATCATAGTATTTCCCATGCTTCATCAGGCTAGACGAGAAACTTAATTCCACTGAAAAACAAAATATAGCAGTTGGTGCAGAGGCTTAATGTTGTGATCTGCAGATTGTGCTGTGCAGGGATTGATTCTCTCAGCTCTCATTTGCCTAGTGTGTGACCTTGAGCAAGTCACTTACCCACCAACTGCTTAGGGGAACCTAGGAGTATGGGTTAGGCTCCTCACTAGCTCTTTGGACTTTTAGCCTAGTAACTATCTATGAACCCAAAAGTAATACATTTTTCTTTTCCTATTTGTTAAGTTTTAGCTAACTGCTTCCCACAAAGTTTTCTTTTTTTTTTCTAAATGCATGATGAAATTTGGAACTTCCCATCAACTACAGAGTTCTTTTAAATATTCTGACATTTAATGCAGAGAATAAAAACTCTGAGCTGGTAATAAGCTGCTTCTGTTGTCATGGTACAGGGTTTGATTCTTTTTACAAACTACGTGACTCTGAGCAAGTCACTTAATCAGACATTGCTCATCCGTCACCTCTGGGAAAGTACATTCCTAGTTTGACTATAGAGATATACTAAGCCAGGTTTATCAGGAGAATACAACAGGTAAATCTTAAATTTCTTAGCAAATGCAATGAAATCTTCATATCCCATTCTCGAATCTTCCTTTAATGTGTAATTCATTTTGGATTCCTCGAATTTAATCCAGCTGTTATCTTCTAATTGGTCCCAATATTTAATAGTAGATTTTAGATGTCAGTTTTTAGCAACCACACCTGATGTACCTTTCAGTGGGGTCCAACCAGTAGGTTTTATATAGTTCCCCCTGGAATCATATAGTCATTCTTAAGGAATATTTTGATACAAAAAGTATTGCTGTACACTGTATTACTGTATATTTCTGACAGTTTGCTTGTGAAAGCAGACCCCGGTCCAAACTTGCCCATAACCTTATATAAGTATCTGTTCGATTTTATCAAATGTCTTTTCTGTTTCTAAGTTAACTAGGGTTATTCTTCTGTTTTGGGTATTAGCAAATCACTCCCGTAAACCTATTGCCAGTAAAGCCCTAAATGCATTATAGCCATGGTTAAAGATCACAATTATAGATCATAACCATAACTGTTTGTTTCCATGATTCTGGTACTTGGTCTTTTTTTTTAACTGTCATTGTATCGTATGTTTATGGAAAGCATGAAGTTATCTCCTGCTTGTCCATGGCACAACCGGCAACTTATCTGCCCCTGTGATTTCCCCCTGCTTTTGATTGTTTCCCATTTTACTTACCTCACCGACTGATACTGGCTAACTTAAACATTTTGCTCGCTCATTCACTTCATTTTCTCAGGGAGGGAAGTCTCCCTGAGATTTAAACAGAGAGGAAAACTGACATTTCTGTTTCCCTAAAATATCTGATGGCTTGACCACTTCCTCCTTTGTCTCATGGGTGACTAAACAGTCTATGGCTTATTTTAAATACTGAAAAATTATATTGCAATAAAGCAGGTAAGTCACCTCTTTTTGATGCAAGGCAGTCATTCTACATGCAGGAGGTAGTTGTTTCATAACTGGAAATTGTAGAAGAAGATTAACTTGTACACAGCCAATATTCTTCCCTACAGCTGTGGTCATTTTTTTTCATGCTAAATGTTTGAATTGATTTTAAAAGTATCAAAGGAATACTTCAACAAATCACTGCAGATACATTTTATCAATGCCAACCTCCAATTCCATCTATAAAAGCACATTACAAGACTCTAGGAAAATGCAACTACTATTTCTCTGATCATGTAAATTAAACTCTTCGTACCCTTCTTCCCTCTATATACCTTGTTCTGACTCTAATATTCATTGTGATTCCTTCAGCAAGCTATCTTTGATATCCACTCTGTATACACGGATTCACTTTATAATCCAGAAATTACGAATTTCAGTATCTCGAGACTATAAAGCCGAAAACTAACAAACCCGATACCTCAAAACCATGAAGTTTAAAACCACGAACTTCACAAAAACAATACACCACACAAACAAGCACAAACACACCTACCTGCTGACACTACAAAAAAACAAACCAACATACACGAACACAACAAAACTAACACACACACACACACACACACACACACACACACACACACACACACACACACACACACACACACACATCTTTGCTATAAGCAGGGGGCAAGCCCCATTGCACCCCCCACACCCCCCCTACTTATATAAACTAACTCCAAGGTCATACAAAAAACCGGAAGACAGCAAACTCACTACCATACATTCTAAAGCCCCCTTACACAAACACACATCACATACATTCAAACACAACCACTCTCAACACTTACACACTCACACGCTTACCTACCTAGCCTAACCCACACCTAAAACTCCCCAACACCCTCACACACAAACCCTACTCAAAACCCTTAAAAAACATTACACTTACCAAACGCACCATCACCACTGCAAGTTCAAGATTTCCGTATTCGGTATTCTGAAGATTTCACGCAACTACAGAGTCAACACTTTGGTCTCGAGATATTGAAATTCGATATTTCAGTATTTCAAGATTCCAAAGTGAACCTGTATATACTGCATGTATATACTGTATTTTGTCAATCACATTTGTATAATGTCATGTATCTATTGCCTTTACACACTCAAGCCAATGCTGATATTCACTTTGCATATACTATATGTATGTATTGCATTTTGTCAGTTACTCTATATACAATATCATGTATTTATTGTATTTATCCTGAGCTGGGATGCAAAAAGGTCCAATGGGAACAGTGTTCTATGCCAATTAACAAATTCAAAATAAAATATTAATGAATTAATAAATACGCTCATAGGTTCATAGGTCAGTACTATGCTAGCAGCCCTTGCACTCACTTTTAAACCTAGACAGTTTCCCTTTTTGTGCTCAAAATAATCCAACTCATTTGGTTATAGATTGACCATACCCATCCCATGCTCAATAATATAGCACCCCTAATGAGAATAATTGGGATCCTACAATAATAGACAATTTGAGAGGATCCATGCATGGCATTAAAGCATTAAGGAGCTGTCTATGTCCATTAGTAGCACAGGGGGCAGTCCTGGTGAAATTTTCCTTTTTTCCATCCATAGATCTAAGTTTGGCTTGAATATGGACAGGAATGAACTTTGTTTTATATGGATGGGAAGTCTTTTCCACATCAGTCTTATCCTCTGCAAGATATACCTGTCCCTCCAAACCATTCTGTTGTTGCAGAAGAGGGTTACATCTCTAGACTGAGTATTTCAGATGCTATTTGACTTGCTGATGTGCAGTAAATCCATCAGTAATGGGTCAGAAGATGCCTTATTTGTTAGACACAGGTCACCTCTTAGCAGTCTGTAGGATACCAAGTTTAGTGACTGGGCTTTGAGTTTGTCCATGCAGGGCATGTTGTTTAATTTGGGGCAGATACTATAGGTCTGAAAGTGGGTTTTACAAAATTGTTTTCTATTTTCGGATTCCCAAATAAAACTCTCACTCTAGGATTCTCAATATGACAAAAATATCATTTTTCAAAATCAAGATCCTCTTCCATGAAACTATCATAAAGAAAAGAATGAACAAGCTTATAACATTTTTTAAAGTCCATCCCTGAACTAACATATATTCTTGTTCATTATTCAACATGCCCTCCATATTTTCAACATATTTGTCATGGTCCATTAAAACAAGACACCTCCCTTTATCTGCTTTCATTATTCTTAACCCCCTTATTCTCTTTTCGTTCTTTTAAAGCTTGCTTTTCTTCCACAGTTTAATTAAAATACATTTTATTTACTTTTCTTATTCAATAACTTTCTAATATCATTCTCACACATAATTTCAAAAACTTTTATAGTATAATTTAACATAGGGTTATAAACAGAAGGTTTTACAAACTCTGATTTTGGCAGCTTAATATCCCTGTCTTCTTACTTCACTGTCTAACTGTCATGTCCATATGAAATTGTTCAAAATACTATAGCTTCAGCCAGCTGAATGTTCCATGTAAAAAGATAAAAACACTCTCAGCTCATTCTGCAAAGAGAGTGATTCATCAGCAGATTTCTTGACAGTGTATAATTTCATTATTAATTATTCACCCAGCAAGGCTTAAGTTATATGTCATTTCTCTATTTCATCTCCATCAGGAATAAATTATTAATTTTACAAGTTGCCACGGTTATTGTTTCTTGCTTATTGTGAAGGTTATGGATAATGCTTCCTCCAATATTCACACCTTTGATTTTCTTCACACAGTCCTACTTCTCTCATGGTTTGTTCTGTACATGGATTAATCAGGCGTGTTGAAAACATACAGCCTTATCACAAAACATTACCCATTCCAAACCTTTCTGTTTCTTCTTGTTCCATTTGAACTGCTGTGCTTCGATCAACAGAAAGTTTGTGCATGAAAAATGCCAGTTGTTCAGGAGTACACATGCTTCTTAATTTGACCCAAAGATTCACATGGTTTATGCAGTCAAAAACCTTTATATAACCTGGTAAACTGATACAGATATAATTTTGATATATTTTATTTTCAAGGATCCATTTCAAATCAGCATTGATGTATGTCTCTTGCCCCTTGTTGTTTACTGAATCCTACTCACACTTCTGATAATTCATTTTCCAAATATAGTTGAAATGCTTTCTGTATAACCTTGAGAAGAATTTTACTGGCATGTGAGATTAGAGACACTGACACTGTGAAATATTTTCTACAATCAGTTGGACCTCCTTTCTTCAAGGCAAGTATAAACCCAGATCTTTTCCAGTCAGTCAACTATAATGCTGTTTTCAAATTTCCAGGCAAAGCCTTCTAAGTATTGTAGGTACTTATCTAAATGCTACATTACTTCAGCAGGAATTTCACCAATGCCTGGTGCTTTATTCTTTGGGAAAACATCAACTGATGCTTTTACCTAATCTTTTAACGCCATCATTTCATCATAAGGTACAGACTGAAATAATGATTGATCAATTTGATCTTTACAGAGTAATGATCCATCTTGTCTTTTCTCTTTTTCTTCATCTTCAAAACATAATTAAACAATTTAATAGATAAAAACAACAGTGAATTTAATGCATATTAAAGAAATACATTGATAAGTTAGAAGAATTTCACTTTTTAAAGGAGAACAATTTGTAAAGAGTGTGAATAATTATTATTTAAGGTTAAGATTTTTTACTTGCTAAAATCTAGTTCATAATTAATAGCTACCTTGTGTTTCTTGCACTAAACTTGTGAAACTGATATTTTTATATATAACTATGATTGAGTTATCTTGAATTTTGTGGATATATTATGATTTCTCTACTAATTATATTTGAAAAAAAAATTAACGTATTCAAAGTAATGTACAGCTGCAGATATGGTTATAAGCTGTAGTTTATTTGGGTTGCTAATATTCTCATTAATTGTATTATAAAGTAGTCTGCTATTATGAAAGCTATAATGCCTATGCTGTGGTCATTATAGTCAAGAGTCCCACCCCTTTCCTCCTGTAAATTATAAAATGCTTAATTTGGTGCCTGCATTATGATTCTGAATTAATTTCTTCTGCTAAGCTTTGGAAATATAGTTTATTTCTATTTTTAAGTCTCAAAACTGCATGATTAATGAGACTCCATAGAACAATCCCATTTCTCATGATTTGTATTCATTTTAGTGCACTATAAAGTGGACACAATTCAATATCAAAATGCTATTTCAAATATAGTTTATCTTTGGTTAGTGCATACTCATTTTTAAAATTTAGGTATGGCAAAAGTGACCCTGACTAGAATAAAGTGGATAATTTAAAATAAAGTAATGAATGAAAAATTATAGGTGCATGAAATGGACACTGTAATGTTATTTTCTTTTGCCTGCAAGATTTTTTTTTCTTTGCAGAACTCACATAGCAAACTTCCCAATGGCAAAATAGCTACAACAAATTATTTTTTTTATTTACATTTCCATTTTTCAAGGCAATCTTTGCAATTCTCATTATCCTGTAGAATAATATTCTTGGCCATTTGATTTTTCAGTTAAATGCCTGTACCGTTAGGTACATGGCGACACATATGATATGAGAACACCTGATTGCTCATGAACAACAACAGCAAAATGATACGCCCGTTTAGGATACACTTGTATCCCTTTTAGTAATCATTGCAGAACTAATAACATTTGTGATGTGCTCAAAGCACAGAGATACAGTAAAACAATCAGAAAACAAACAGATTGAAACTGAGGATTGCTTTTAATTACATATTGTACTTTTTGTTCCCTCTTGTCATAAGAATTTTGATTCTATGTTAAGAAAGAGTATGTTTATGGATGTTTAGCAACACAGATGTTTGAAGGTACCTTGGTGAATTTTCAGCTAAAAGATATTAACATCATTTAATAAAATTGTTCATATTTCTCTGATAATGCATCTAACAAACTGTTTATTATAATTGTAGTCTAAAGAAGATGGAGTCAGTACATTACAAAAGAAATGTTTCATCTACTGCCATTGCATCCACCGAAGAGCTAACCCACTGTAAGTTAACAGCAAGACGTATCTGATACTTTTTAAGACCCTGATGTATTGTGTCAGCCCTAATATTACTTATGTCTTTGTGCTGAGACCACTGGGGATTTAGAAATGTGTGCTTCTCAGTGTATTTAACATTCTCTTGCTGTATTAATATTGACAACTACTTGTGCAGTGCTTCTACCACTGGAGACTACCAAAACTCCTTAAATCTACATAATCTTACTTTTTATCTCCTTATTTTTTCAATATGTCTGTGAATTTAACTAGAATACTAATGCTAGTTCAGCTAAGAAAACAGCAAATAGTACAAAGGGGACAACTGCATGGACATCAGCATGTAGAACATAGTATAACAAGACAAACCAAAATAGCTTTAATAACAGTTACAATGCAACTAATTATTATCAGAATAATGGCATTGATGGCTTTTATACTTACGTGGTACACAGGGGAACCAGGAATGGCGACTTACTCTTTGTTTCATCCTGAGTAGGATAAGCACAAAAACGTAAAAAGAAGTTGCATTTGCAGCTGCTTCCCAATTACTTTAATGTTAAAAGGATCAAAAAAGCATAATGGTGGGCTAGACAAAACTCCAGTGTTTCACAAAACTCCAGTGTTTCATAGGTTCATAGGTAGGTGCTAGGCTATCGGCTAAAGGGCCTACATAAGCATAGCCAACAAGGGTCCCTGGCTTACGCCACCCAAGAAAGTTATTTTCCTGTGCCACTGTTGAGCAGAGACACAGAAGTGATCCCCGGGGTGTATTTCCTATTTCCCATCCACTCATCAAGATTTTCCTTGAAGAGTGCTAATGAAGAGCTTTGCTTGACATAGATGGGTAGCCTGTTCCAGAGTATGGGAAGTCTCTGGGACAGGAATCTATCCCTCCAGCATGTCCTGTTTATTGTGGTGACAAGGTTTAGGTCCCTAGAGCATGTAGCTCAGAGGGATTGGGATTTCTTTAGGTGTAGCATGTCCAACAGCTCTGGGTTTGACATAGCTTTATATGTTAGGCAGAGATCACCTCGGAGTAGGTGATATGCTACAGAGTAAAGCTGGAGTTTTTTGATGCAGTCAGTGAAGGGCATTTGTTTGAGGCCAGTAATTCTCTTTGTGAGGTACTTCTGTGGCCTTTCCACCTGCTGCAGATGTCTTGTAAGGTACATTCCAAAAGGGGCATTGTACTCTATAATGGGTCTAATGAGTGGTCGAGTAGAAGGGAACAATGACCTATTTTTTCCTGGATGAGAACCCTTTTATGATGAGGTGTGCCCCATAGAAGGACTTCCTGACTACTGTGGTGATGCGACTATCAAAGGAGAGACTACTGTCCACCTGGGTCCTAAGGTCTCTTATCACACATTTGGTGTTAAGTAGATTGCTGCCTATGTGGTAGTTCATGGGTACAGAGTTTTTACCAAAGGGGATGACACTGCACGTTTTGGCATTGAGCTTGTGGCCATGGCTCTGACACAAGGCATCTGTCTCAATGAGGCCCTTCTGTAGGATGTCCACATCATTTGGGGACTTGACTATGGCTCCTAGTTTGCAGTCATCTGTGAACTTCATTAGCCAGAGGCCTTCTGTGTTAGCCTGTACTTCAGAGAAGTAGATACCAAACAGGAGAGGTCCCAGGACGGAACCCTGTGGTACTCCACTTGGCACTGCTTTGAGGTCACATTTGGAGTCTGCAACTTTTGCAGTGTGGGTTCTGTTAGTGAGCCAGTTGGCAACCCATCTTGGGATGTAGGGATTTATACCTAGTTTAGTGAGTTTAGCTATAATTCCAGAATGGGGGAATGGTGTTGAATGCCTTGGTGAGGTCAAGATAGGCTGTGTGAACCACCTTACCCTCATCTACGGCTTTAGTGGCTGCCTCAAAGAAGTCGATCAGGTTCAAGAGGCATGATCTGCCTTACACAAACCCAAAATGGGTGGGATCCAGAGTTTGGAGGTAGCAAATGTCTTTGTTTATGAGTTCCATGATGATACGTTCCATGGCCTTGCAGACCAGGCTCGTCAGGCTAATAGGTCGATAGTTCCCGGGATCAGTGGTGGCTCCCCCTTTGTAGAGTGGGATAACTGTTGCTGTGCACCATTCAATGGGCACAAAGCCTGATGCAAGGCTATTATTGAACATGGTGCTTAAGTGGGGAGCCAGCTCATTCTGAAGTTCGTGTAAAACGCAGCCTGGGATGTTCTCCGCTTCCATGGATGCTGTGTTTTTGGCTTTAGAGAGTGCAGCTTTTACCTGCGTAGTTGTGATTGCAGGGACTCTGCATTCTTCCTGTATATATATGGGCCCTTTAGGGGGTGAGGGGGGGTAAAGTTAGCACTGAACCTATCTGCCAGCATATTGACAATATCAGTTGGTTCTGTAATTTTCATGCCATTGTGCTGTAACTCACGGCAGATCTAGGTGTTGCCATCGAGGTTCTTGACCTAGCTATAGAATGCTTTGTGGTTGTCCTTAGAATTAGTGGCAATTTTGTTTTTGTAGCTAGCTTTCGAGTATCTTATAAGGGATCTCAGCTTCTTACTGAGGCTGACCAGGGAGCTCCTCCACTCATGGGATTTTACTCTCTCTTGCAACAGTTTCTTCCTTCTGCTGTACAGTTTATTTATGGCAGGGGACCACCAGATTGGCTTCCTTTTTTGGAGGATAGTGTCTTGGTTCTGTTTGGGATAGCACAATCCATGCACTCGTGTAAGTGCTTAAAGAGTGCATTTGTGTAGGATTCAGCAGTTGTAACTGTATTGTCCATCTGCATGGGTGTCATGAAGTTCACCACTTCTGTCTTAAGAAGCATGAAGTTGGCTTTGGAGAATTTTTTTACCATGGTTTTCTTAATGGGGGGTGGGATGTGGATATCAAGGGTGATTAGCTTATGGTCGGATTGGACCAACGAGGAGTTGACTTCAAGTGTGGAACACCGGTCACTCATGTTGGTAATGACTAGGTCTAGGAAATTGTTGCCCCTGGTGGGGGTGTGGATAAGTTGATCCAGGGCATTGGAGTTTATGAATTCCAGAAAGCGTTGAGCTAAGGAGTCGGTACATGAGTAGTTTTCCCAGTTAATGGTGTGGTAGTTGAAGTCGCCCATTATTAGAGTGTTTGGTTGAATCCTAATATTTTCCAGTACATCAAAAAAAGAGGAGTGGTAATCCTGGGGCATGGTGGGGGATCTGTAGCAAGCTGCAGTTTGGATTGCAGTTTTGCCCAGAGTTAGTCGCACTTGGATAACCTCGAATGCATTATGCTGAGCAACTAGCCTGGAGGTGTGGATATCCTTAATGAATATGGACACACCTCCGCCTTTGGTCCAGGTTACATGGCCGAGAAGTGTGGTATGAGTTATAGCCTGGTAATGCAAAAGTGCTTTCTGGAGCCTTGAACCAGGTCTCAGTCACTG
>NC_056740.1:504091776-504116776 GCF_019279795.1 Protopterus annectens | reverse complement strand
CAAGTGAACTGACTGTTTGTATACCCTTCTTAGGCACAAGCAGGGCAACAAACGCATAAACATAAATATGCAAATATTCATCCTTTCAAAGAAAGGGGATTAGTATTCAAAAATATGTACCAAGTAAAGGGTGTAATAAGTCAAGCATTACTCACATGAACAAGTGAAATATCGCTGTGACTGTAATTATACAAAATCTATAGTTACCGTTTTTATAGGTTCATAGGTTCATACTAGGCTATCTGCCCGAGGGCATTTATAAGCCTAGCCCATAGTTTTGTGGCTTACGCCACCCCTTAGTTTGGAGAAACTATGCCCATTATTTAGCTGTGCCTCTGTCGAGCAGTGACACTGAGGTAACCCCTGGGGTGTATCTGCGATCTCCCATCCATTGGTCAAGATTCCTCTTGAACAAGGCCAGCGAGGTGCTCTGCCTCACATAAACCGGGATTTTGTTCCACAGCATAGGGAGTCTTTGGGTGATGAATCTATCCCTCCAGCACGTCCTATTAATAACCATGTCGAGGTTTAAGTCACCCGCCCTTGTGGCTCTGAGGGATCTAGATTTTTTGAGATGAAGCATATTCATCAAATCTGGGTTTGACATGGCCTTGTATGTCAGGCATAGGTCACCTCTGAGCAAGCGGTACGCAACTGAATATAACTGGAGTTCTTTCAGTCGTGCAGCATAAGACAGATTTTTGAGACCCTTTATCCTTTTGGTGAGGAACTTTTGTGGCCTCTCCAGCTGCTGCAAGTGTCGGGTCAGACACATTCCAAATGGGGCATTGTACTCGATCATTGCTCTGATGAGTGATGAGTATAGGGAGACTATGACTTCCCTTGATCTAGATGTGAATCCCTTCATGATAAGGTGGGCAATGTAGAAGGTCTTCCTAACTACTTTAGCAATATGAGTGTCGAATGAAAGGCTACTGTCAACCTGGGTTCCCAGGTCCCTAATAACTTCTTCTGTGTTCAGGGGATTGCCACCTATATGGTAGCTAGGGGTAACCTTATTTTTCCCGAAGGGTATGACTATGTATTTCTTGGCATTTAACTTGAGGCCATGGCTCTGGCACCAGTTATCCGTTTCTGTGAGACCCTTCTGAAGGATATCTGTGTCGGATGTGTTCTCAACTATGGCGCCCAGTTTGCAGTCATTCAAAACTTAAGCTGTATATCTGCAAAGAAAAGTCCACCCTTCAGCATGCACTATAATGGGAAGGAGATGGTCTTTTCAGACCTGAGGGGATATTTGTTTCAGTTTTTGAGTTATGAATGACCCAATCATATTTGATCTCCTATTTCTTTGCAAAAACAGTGATTCTGCATTCACCCACACTAGGGACCTAAGTATACTCCAGCTAATAAAAAGGACTCACTAGAGGGCTCAACCTATGGAATAAGTAATCATAACAGTTCAAAGAAAATACTACCTTGACATTCTGGCTAGTCTCGATGATTGGATGGGCAGAGATTTACACAAGGATTGCCATGTGCAACTCTAGTCAATGTAGGAGATGAGCAGTACTTGCACTTGAGAGAATAATGATAGGAAATAGGGAATTCACCCCGGGGATCGCCTCTGTGGCTCTGCTTGACAGGGGCACAGCAAAATAATGTTCTTTGGTTGAGAAAGCCAAGGTACCTTTTTAGCTAGGCTTATATAGGCCCTAGGGCCAATAGCCTAGTACATACCTATGAACCTATGAATCTATGGACTTTTAAGGCTGTCTGCTTAAATCTTGCATGCATGCTATGTTATATGCATGTGGGTGCCCTAACATAAACATCTGGATGCTTGCACACTCATCACCCTCCTCATCAAAAAAAAAAAAAAGTGTCAGTAACTGTACTTAGTCTGATATGCTGTGCAGGCATCATCACTTCCCTCAGATGTACACATGCACGGATCATTGCTCAGCCATGCAAAATACAGTGAATTAAGAGACAAGATATGGAGCAGAAAGGACTTCAGTATTACAATAACATTATTTGATAAAATATAAGAAGTATCCTTTTTGAAATAAGATTGTAGTTGTAATATCAATATATAACATCTGAGAGAGATAAACTAAGTTTACTCATGGTTTGCTTCCTTAATCATGAGGGTGGCTTGTTCCTAGGGCAGCAAACACTCTGATAAACTGTAGGGTTATAGGTGCATTATACTGTATTTTCTGATCAGACTTTAAATATAGCTCTTAGAAACTTAGGAAGATACAAAAAGAAAAATATAGCAAAGCTAGACTTTCCACTGTGTGATACCTTAAACGTCTTGCTTTAGAAGCAACATGGGATATATGCAAATTACCCTTTAAGGATATCAGGTGTTTCAGCTAAATGGCAATTCTGAACATCCATTACTTTTTCTTTTTATTTATGTACAATTTCAGGCCAATAAAGCCAAACTCCTCCAATTATGGACAGCATGTTTCTGTCTACTTATGGCATCATAAGCACAGCATAAGAGGAATGTTTGACTTTTGATGAGTAAAAAGTCACACCGAAAAAAAAAATGGTTAAAAAACATAAAAAGAAAAATCAGGCAAAGCCAGAATTTCCACTGTGTAATACCATAAACCTCTTGTATCACAGGCAACATGGGATATATGCAAATTACCCTTTAAGGATATCAGGTGTTTCAGCTAAATGGCAGTTCTGAATGTCCATAACTTTTTCTTTTACTTTTAAGTCTATTTATGAACAGTTTCATGCCAATAAAGCCAAACCCCTCTAACTGTGGGAAGGCATGTTTCTGCCTTCTTATTGCATCATCAGCACAGCATAAGAGGAATGTTTGACTTTTGGAAACACAGCCTTAAGACATTTTTTTTCTGTGTGACCTTTTTAGTCATTGTTTTAAACTTAGAAAGATGCTAGAATAGTAGGTTTAGTTTTCATATGCATTTTCTGAAGGATGTAAACTCTGAAACTCAACTCCATGTCATTATTTAGTGAATCTAACTGTCAATTATTTGCCTGGAAACCACAAATTGTAAGAAGAACAGACCAAAGATGCAAGGCAAACATCTGGACATTCTGCAAAAATCTGGACTGATGAGAGGTATGAATCAAGATTCTCTTTTCATGTTTCATTTCAGTTTGCTCTTGAAGTGAATTTCTTGACATCAGTTTCTTGAGCATATATCTTGCATATAATTGGAAACCTGATCATAATCCTCTCGGTTGCAGATTCTAGATCTTAAGTTTTATAAATCTTCATGAATGCATAACACACATCAGTAAGATTCCTTTTGATTTCACTTACTTTATGTAAGTTTGGAGGAATGTTCACTAAGTGCAACACCAAATACATGAAGACTGGTGGATAGAACTACCTCTAAAGACCTTGCAGCATAAGTTCAAGTGTTTATGTGAGTGTATGTGTTGCTTTGTAGGTAGTTGCTGGGGAACTTTCAAGTACATGTGTCAGAGGGTTGCATACAGAGAGACACAAAGTCATAAAAATACCAGGATTTGCAGGCAGAAACATGAGGAATTTGAAGAAGGATACCCAGGCAGTTCCCGTATTAGTAGAACCAGTGGGTCTCATAAAAATGAATTTACAGTCATATTTGATATGCTACCAATACAGGAAAATCCATATGAAAGAGTTCATAGGTTCATAGGCTGGTACTAGGCTATCAGCCCTAAGGCCTATACAAGCCTAGCCATAACAATTCCCTGGCTATTTCTTCACACACTGTTTACTTCCCTGGACCCATGTCTAGCAGGGTGACTGATGTGATCCCCGGGATGAATTTCCTTTCTCCCATCCAATCATCAAGGTTCCTTTTGAAGAGGGCCAATGAGGTGCTCTGCTTGACTTGTATGGGCAGTCTATTCCAGAGTCTGGGGAGTCTCTGGGTCAGGAACCTATCCCTCCAGCATGAGTGATTTCTGAGCACATTGCAGGTGCTGTGAATAACACTTTTGGCTAACATCAAATATTGATACTAATTTCATGAACTTTAATCATCCTTTGACTTAGAAATTGGGTCCATTCCCATTATGGTATGAGAAAACCAAAAGCATTGGATAAATTAAAAAAATGGAAGCATCAGTTATATTTCAGATCCATTTGTGCTTCAGTTTGTGTATCCATGTCCTCTCTGATGTCACAGTCATTCACCATGCCATGCATCTAGACCCCTGTGGTAAAGGAGCCAGTTACCATGCCATGTATCCAGACTCCGATGGTATAGCAGTGATTCATCATGCCATGTATCCTGATCTCCTGTGATGTTGCATTTCTGACCTTAAGAGTGATATGGGCCTGCAGTCCATGTCTACAGTGACCTCTCCTCATGAGGGAAGATTCTTGTCTATCTACATTCATTCTTGGAAGGCACTAGAGAGCTCAGCTTTGCTGGCTGCCTAAGCCCAAACCTTTGGACAGGGCCTTTAGACATTTGGCTAAAAATAGTGTTTCCTGGCAAAAGAACAGAGCAGAAAGAAAGATGAGTGAGAAAGAACAAGCAGAGGAATCAAAGGCTACTTTTAAAGCTGCAGATAAGGAGGAGCAGTTATGTGATTTGTTTAAAAAAGTGATCACAGTAGGCCAAGATGTGAGCTCCTTGAAACAAACAATGGAACTTCAACAAACAAAAGTGAAAAAGTAATAATGAAAGCTGCAAATTCTGAAGGAAGATAAACTGGCAATTAAAGCTGAGGTGCAGGAACTGACTCGCAGAATAGAAGAACTAACAGACATAATATAAAATCAAGAAAAGGAGATTGATAATGTTGAAAATCATTCAAGGAGCAACATCAACAGCTCACATACTAGAGAGAGTGAGCAACAGTGAACTGGAACTGTTTGTAATGCAGCTATTACAGATGAGATCCATGATGCCGGAAAATTAAGAGACACTAACAGAGATGATATACAAAGTGGGATTACAGCAAGCAGCAGCTAAATGAAGACCCACTCATGTTCTGGCATGTTTCCACTCCTATGTTATAAAAAGGGGTTGCTATCTTCTACACAGATAACCTAAGCATAGACTACCTACCTATCAAATACCCTTATGATAACAACGTTGATGTCTTAGTAACGCGGCTCAGAATCAACCCAAAGAAAAATATTACCGTAATAGCCACATGCATACCTCCCAAAAATACTCCCACTGCCACTGTGGAAGTCATAGCCTGGACAGCCTCAACCTAGATCCATGAAACCATTATCACAGGTGACTTCAACTTAGACTGGAACACTTGTACTGGTGATAACCCCTCCACCTTCATAAGTCTACATGGTTTCTTCTAAACAATCCAGTTTCCCACTCGAATAGATAAACATAGCAAAAGGGAATCTATCTTAGACTGGTCATTTATTAACAGTACTACCCACAACTATCTCTCAGGATGCCTTCCAAATAATTTAAGTGACCATAGACCTACCTACTTAATCCATCATCAGCTCGACCCACCCAGAACCATAGTTTACAAAGTCATGCAAAATACCAAAAACTTCTCCAACAAAATATTCTTAGACATGCTCAATAAATGCAACTGGACACCACTCCATCACCTCCAACTCAACCAGGCCATAACGTACTTCAGTGACACATTTCTAGCTATTCTAAATAGCTTAGCATCAACTCGTACATCTTGTGTTAAAAGTAAGAGATTGCCCTGGATATCAACCATTAGACTTCAAAAACTAAGGGACAAAACCTGGTTTCAATACTAGAAAACAAAAGACAATAAAAGTCTGCTAGCATACCAGTAGCTCTGCAATCAATCAAAAAAAAAAAAAAAACTCAAACTAGACAAAAAAAAAAAAACATATTATACATCTATGCAAAACAAATAAAGTTCTGGCAAGCAGTTAACTCGCTCCTCTACCCAGATAAAGTTATAACCTCAGAACCAACAACCAATAACCAAAATGTGAGTATTGCCTCACAAATCAACACCTACTTTATAAACACCATCCTCTTCTTAGTTACAGGGAACAATTCTACCGCACTGTCTCTTCCACCTAATGTGGAAAATAACAACAACACATTTGATCTCAGACCTGCCCCAACTAACACCATAAGAACAATGCTGAAAAACCTGAAACCGTCTTCCTTAGCAGTTGACCAACTCCCCAATGAATACCTCAAATTTTCAGCTGATGCCATACCTCGGCCTATCTCCATTCTAGTAAACAGGTCTATAGCAGAACAATATGTCCCAAAATTATGGAACATTTCCTATATTGCCCCTCTACATAAATAAGGAACATCAACAGAATTAAACAATTACAGACTCATAGCCATCCTTCCCTCCTGTGTCAAAATTCTGGAAAAATGCATCCACACTCAATTGCTACAATACCTGTTACCTCACAACCTTTTATCTCCCTCCCAACACGGTTTCAAACCGAAGCACAGCGCCACCACAGCCCTAATTAATTCCTCTAACACCATTGATCAACTGAGAAATTCAAACCAGCAAGTAAAATCAGTCTTCCTAGACATGTCTAAAGTGTTTGACACTGTCTCCCATCAGAAACTCCTTAGTACTCTTGCCTCACTAAACCTATCAAAGACTTCCCTCTCCTGGTTCCTAAACTGTCTTTGTGGCAGACAACAAGCAGTACGATGGAAATAAAAACTCTCTCCACTTTTGCCTGTCTCGGTCGGAATCCCCCGATGGTCCATACTAGGACCCCTTGTTTTCACCATCTTCTCTAATGATCTAGCCTCATCCATAACACACGCTAAAGTAGTTCAGTGTGCGGATGTTTCAACTTTAATCTGCTCAGCAGATACCTTACCAGACCTCCAAATAGTAGCCCAACAAGCTTTTAATGATATGGAAACATATCTAAGTAAATCACAGCTAATCCTCAATCCCAAAAAGACACAGTTAACGCTATTTACCAGTAGCAAACAATCACCGACCACACCTCCTTTCACCATTCTCTCAACAAACAACACAGTCATCCAACCAGCTGAGCATACAAAATTCCTTCATATGATAATTAATTGACAACAAATTTAGACACAAAGTAAAGTACCTGCACTTTCTGGATTAATGCCTAAACACCCAGAAACAAGAAAGGTACTATAAGGCAGAAAGGTGTAAGGCAAAGCAATAGCACCATGCAACTATTGCAAAAAGTCTGTTTATTAATAGCAGAAAGAATAAGGGATTCTTTAATTTAGATTATAAAGAGAGGGTAGACTTGAAGTCATTACAGGAGGATGAAAATATATGCATATGTCCCGCCGATAAATGCGGACCTATAGTAGTTATGGATAGAGTGTTTTATATTAACAAAATGACTATGTTAAACGATGATCTTTCATATAGGAAAATTATTTATAGTGATGTACATAAAATTGTGAGTAGAATTAAGACTACACTGCAGGAAAACCAAGCAATGAGAGTATTAGTTTTTAATTTGTATAAATATTTTATGATAGAGGATCCACTTATACCCATCATGCAAGGTATACCTAAAGTCCAGAAAAAACCCTTAGACCCACCTATGAGACCTATTGTCTCAGGAAAAGGATGGTGTACAGAACCAATCTCTATATAGCTTGAGAAAGTTTTAAGACCATTTGTAGACCAGAATTGCCTTATTTTAGGAAATTCCAAACAGTTTTTAATGGATCTGCACCAGTATTATCACACTAATATGGATTTCAGGGGAAACATTATGGTCACTTTAGATATTCAATCCTTATTTACAGTAATTCTGAACCACCAAGGTATAGACATGCTACAGAATTATTTGGGGAAATATTCAAGCCTTAATGTAGCAAAAAGAGACATGATAGCATTGCTGATGGAACATGGACATTGTACTAGGAAATTGTAATAGAAAATAATGTGTTTGAGACTGAACCAAATTGGAAACCTGCTACAACATAAAAGCCTGCTTCGCAGCCAACCTTCCACACCAAACCAACTATTGTATTGCTCTACATTAATTAAATTGGCTCAGACCTAACCTTCTCCAGCTGTACCAACTTAAATTCACATACAATATCATTTCCGTCTTGACAGCTGCCCATCCCTCAAGGAACGTGTTGTTCCACACTCATGCCTATGAAGACTAATATCTGCAGACAGAAACATTCTCATGGTAAACAAAGCTAACAATACTCACGGTAAAGCCCTATTCTCAAATCAAATAGCCAAATTATGGAACTCTCTACCCCACACCCTCCAAAACACACTTGAATCTACCAATTTCAAACAACTGCTATTTGAACATCTATCCAAGAACTGTCATTGCTCCTGTGCCTAACCTGACTAACACGGTATCTATAACTCTCTAAAAATACTGTCCACCCCTTACCCCATTTTCTCCCACTCCGCAGTGTTTATTACTACTACAAAAAAAAAAAAAAAAAAAAAAAAAAAAATATATATATATATATATATATATATATATATATATATATATATATATATATATATATATATATATATATATATATATATACATATATATATATAAAGGAAATCTCATTTGTTCATAACTATTATTTAATATGTACACAGTACTAATTTTATTTTTACCACAGTGATCTTCAGTGAAATGCTTGTGTTTTTTCTTTTCTGAACATGTATCTACTAGAAAACTGTATTGAATACTACTTTGTATAGACTAACTAAATGATGTATATTCTGCATCTTACTGTATGCATACTATTGTATTATCTAATTATTGTATTTTGCTTATATTTCTGTGGAGCTTTTCCCCGGGCCTCCGCTGAAAATGGGCTTCTAGCCAAGTCAGACTTTCCTGGTACACAAATGTAAATAAATAAAATAAATAAATAAATCGATGAAATAGTAAGAGAAACAGAAAGTCTAAGCTCATTTGCAGGGATGTTCATAAAGCTGGTCAAAGATTACTCAGAAACACTATAAAAGAAGTAAATTTATAGTGGATGTATGTAATGAACTAGGAAGGAATGAAACAGCTTCAATGTTTTGAATGCTCTGTGATTCTAGAAGTACTGCAGGAAAGAGCTTGGTTCAGGCTGCACAATATGGAGGATGTTCAAAAGGTATGACAGACAGGTTGACAAGACAGGCAGCAAAAATCAGAACTGCCTGCAAGACGTTGACTGGGTGAACAACTTTAAGATATACAAGGGGTGACAGAGAAACACTTGGAGGATGTGCAAATGCAGGGAAAAAAGACTATTATGTACAGAGGGTCTGTACGGCAGTAAAACAGATGAACAGGAAATAAATATTTCATGAAGGCAACAACAAGGAGATGAGAACGGAGACATGATTTTCAAGGGAAACAAGGGGAAGAGTTGCATCAAAGGGGCAAAAAAACAAGAAACCTCTCTCAATGAGATTTATACACAAAATCAGAGGAAGAAGAAAAAGCAGAGACAATCAACAGACATATAAGGAGATGGGAAGATGACTCAGAAACAAACTGCAGGACAGAAGTGGGAATAATATGCATAGAGGCACTTAACGATGAATGGTAGACTTGAAGAGATGGAAGTCAGAATACAGAAGGAATGAAAATGACTGGAGAAAAGAGAGACAATAAATACATGGGAGGTATGGATACTAAAAGACACATGACAAAGGGCAGGTATAAATGAAGCATATACTTATCTTGTGAAACACACCCTAGTAAACATTAAAACATTACAAACAATAAGAAGAACTGAATTAATTTCAAGAGCAATAATGGGTAATGCAGTCAAGAGAGACATACGGGCAAGTCTCCAAGGTAAGTGATATGTTTTTCATAATGGACTGCGCATGCTCTGAGACATAACAATGAAGAATGCAGATCTGTCGAAGGCTGTGCCACCCACACCCCTTGCTAATGAAGTATTCCAAATCCATGATTGCACAATTTATGTGATCTTGCAGAAGGTGTCAGTCAGCTTTCATTGTTCGCCAAATGAAGTAGAAATTTACGAAAGTCGACTAATTATCCAGACCCAGAGATTATACCTAAAGGGTAAGGAAAATGGGTAATTGGGAAATTTCTAGATCTATCTCTTTGCCTAATGTAGACGTCAAGCTTTTAGGAAAGATAGTGACAAGAAGACTAAATGAAGTATTACCAAAAATAATACAAGCAGGGCAGAGTGGCTTGATGAACAGCAGGAAGGCAGAAAAAATGTTTGGAGCTGCTGGAATTCATACACTGGGAGGAACAGAAGCAGGAAGGGAAAGGTGGCATTGTGCTGTCTGACCAGCAGAAGACCTTTAATATGATGAGGTAGAAATACCTATGGAAGAAACTGTAGCAAAAACAGGTAGGGGAAAATATCATCCTTTGGATACTGGCCATATACCAGGACCCAAAAACTGAAATAATCATAAATGGGGGAATATCTAATGAGACAAAGATAGAGAGAGAGACCAGACCTGGGAGCCATTATCTCCAGACCTGTACACACTTGTGATTGAGGACCCTGCAAAAGAAGTTAGACACGACTTTAGCAATGCTTGAAGAAAAGGAGGGGATGAGGTCTCAGGTTGTGTTATATGCAGGTGACTATATTAATGGCAGGGGATGTGATTGTAGCAATGGGAGATAAAAGAAGGACATTTGAGAAGTTTAGGAAAATAGAGGGACTTGGGTACAGCAATAAAAAGGCAGTGGTAGTGAAACTAGGAAAGGAGAAGGGAAGCTGGTATGTAGGTGAGATAAAAGAGGTGAAGTTCCCCGAATACCTAGGGGTCTATGTTCATCACATGGTGAGAGAAAAAATATAGAAAAAAAATAGATTATGTTGAAAAGATGTAAGAGATAGTCTACAGAGGTAGATATGGGGGTGGAGGGGAGGGAGACATACACATTGTTTGGGAGAATTAATGCATAGTACAAATAATACCCTACACTGCAACATACAAACAGAACATATGGGACAAAAGGCTACAACAAGCACAACAGACTACAGAAGACTGGGTCAATAAAAGCAAGTAGAATAGAGTATAAAATTAGAATGAATATTAAGAAATAGGAATGGAGCTCCTGCATATCCCCATGTTTGCACTGACATGTAACTTCATTCACTGGATCAAAACAGAAGAGTTTAAGCAAAAGTAGTAAGGAAGAGGGAGATGTGCAAAGGTTTACAAAAGGACATGAATGAAGCAGAACTAAAATAACTGGCAAAGTGAGCTAAAAGGAACCCAGAAACAATGAGGAACATAAGTGTTTGGAGAAAAGATAGGGAAGAGAAATTAAAAAATGTGGAGGAGAAATGGAATAGCACAAGAAGAAGATTTCTTATACAATGAAAAAAAAAATTCTGGAATGATTTGAAACTATGTAGGAGTTAATACAGAGCACCAGATGGCCAATGATGGAACTGTTTGGTAATCAGGGAGACATGAAAAAAGAATACAGAGAGGACAAAACGAAATGGAACAGGCAGGAAGAAATAGCAAAAGGAGACGGGATGGCATCCTGGAGGAAACAGAAGAGATTAGAAAGAAAAAGGACCGAACAGAAAGGCTAAGGGAAAGAACGGACAAAGTTCAGGAAGAGAAAATGAGAATGAGAAAGAATTGGAAAATGGAGGAAGGATAGAAAGGAGCCGTAGGATACTGGCAGAAGACAGTTTAGGCAGTGAGGTACATGCAGAAAGTACAGCCATTATGCCCTTGTGTAGTCTCCTCGCCAAAACGGAGCAGTGAGGTACATGCAGGAAGTACAGCCATTACGCCCTTGTGTAGTCTCCTCGCCAAAATGGAGCAGTGAGGTAAATGCAGGAAGTACAGCCATTATGCCCTTGTGTAGTGTCCTCACCAAAATGGAATGGAACTGTCACTGAGAAGTTCATAAAAAATTCAGGCAAGAGACACTACACCTAAATGCGTCTGGTAATTGCTACTCCGGACGTTTTCAAAACCTCCTTCCAGTCAATAGTTCTCAGTACAGTTTGAAAACTCACGATCATGTGTTGAATTTCTAGAAAACTCAGGTAGCACAAACATCCTATCTATAATTTAAGTAAAATTATTAAGATAAAACAAAAATAGAAACAAATGAATAAAACAATACATTACAAACCTTCAGTTTTAAACAGATATTGAAAGCAATATTAAATAAAAGCCGCTTACGTAATTTAAAGTTATTGTGTACTTTTTTGCATTAATAGATGCATAAAGTACATGGAGCGAAATATCAAAACCTGAGAATACTGCAAAGATTGTATGTGAGATGCTGGTGGCGTCAGGAGGAATTGGTAGGAATGGTACATATGTTCCTAGCCTGTGAGTGTGTTCAAGAAGTCTGGAAGTAGGCACAACAGTTTTGAGGAGACATACTTCAAAAGGAAGTAGAGCGTACTTGGGAATTATGTGCGTGGGACATAAAGAAAAACGATGGCATCTGAAACGAAAGAGAAATGAACATTATTAGACTGTTCAGTAGCAAAGTAAAAACCATCATGACTGAAAACTGGTAGGGGCAAACAGTGTATGGGAGCATGATTCAAGCAAGAGGTCCATGGACATGGGGAGAAGATGGCAGAATGAGGAACGGAGGGGAGAGAAAATTAAACAAGCAATGGAAAGACGTATTACATTACTACTACAAGCCTGAAAATCATACCAGGAGGAAGGAGAGGGTGAACACAAAGGAAAACCTGGGATGGGGGGGGGCGGTATTAGGTTAGGGAATGAAGCAGCCAACCACTCAAGAGATATGATGCACTATGCATGAGGGTTGCATATAAATGTAATATACTGTGTGGAATTAATAAAGTTTAAAAAAAAATCTACAGTTCAGTCCTACCCCGACACACATCCTGCCAGCATCTCAGATGTTATTTCATCCTGTATTGCTGGTTCAAACAGCAAATAAAACCAATTTTGCCACCCGAATTTGTGTTGTGAAATTTGTTGGTTTTGTGTATGCAGTTTTTCATTTGGTATTGGATTATGTTTTTGTGGTACCAACAGCAAATAGCTGATATTTAAGAGGACTAGTAATAGCACATCTTGTACTGTTGTTGCATTATAGTCAGCACCAACTTACATCACAGTCAGGCGAGGTTGCAGCTCCAGTGATGTCATCCCATCCAAAGTTAATGATGCCACAGGGCCACAGGTGTAGGCTACAAACACAAGCCTGGTAAGAAGAAAGCAATTGAACAATTATGATTTAAATTGTCCACTTAGAATCTGTTATTTTAAGAAGAAAATTGGTACTTTCCAGCAAATACTGGACCATTGAAAGCTGTGTTTTGACTTTTCCCTCATAGATAGACAGAAGGGATAATACACTAGCAATGGTGTATACTGTATATGTTTGTGAACATTTAGATATGTTCATATATGATTAAAGATTCAATTTTCTCAAATTTTGTGTTTTCTGTCATGGCAATCAGAGTATTATGTGACGTATATGTATGTGTATATGGATCCCCTTCATTAGATCAAAATCTCAGAACATCGAACCTCTGATCATCACAGACCAGAAGTTTGAAGTTTTGAAATATCAAACCTTGTGATTCGAGATCATCTTACAGTGTGGAATGAGAACTGTACCATTCTCTTCACTGTAGTGCAATCTCAGAGTTGGTATATTTAAGTAGCAGAGGGTATGGGGCATGCTGAGGGGCTTGCCCTCCCCTGAAAAAAATGTGGAAAAAAAAGTTTCATATTTTAGATTTTTTTTCATAGGATATTTCAAAACCTCAATCTTGTGGTCTGCGATGCTTAGAAGTTCAATGTTCTGAGATTTCGATCCTATGAAGTAGGCCCATGTATATGTATATGTATATGCATATGTACAGTATATGTATATACATGTATATGCTTAAAAGTCAGTAATCTTCTGTTGACATCACAATATGCTGTCATGAAAGCTAATATGATGTCACTGTTAATGTAGCATTGCCTGTGGTGTGGAGAAAGTGACTGCATATGAACAATAATTGTGTATTTTGTTTCAATGAACATTACATAGCTAATAAGTTAAGTGTAAGAGAAATATAATTTTGTACATCTAATACAGACAAAACTATGTCAAAAACATTAGTGGCTTTTTAGCAAGCATTTCTAGGGCATGTCTCTGAAGATATTCACAATTCTCACCGGTCTGTGGAATCCTTATATGCCAGTTTAGTCACAACCCATCATTTGTAACTTGTTAGAAGCATTCTATTTAACAGCAGTACTGACCATTTCAGAGTTTTACATTATTAAGTATTGGATCCAACCACTTTCTATAATAGAGAATGTACTTCATCCATAGATGTGAATGCCAAGCATTTTATTATGTACCTTTTTATCCTTCTACCTTCATAAATTTGAATGCCAAACTTTTTGTTGTGCATGTAATGCCATGATTATGTTCTAAAAAAGGAAAAAAGATAAGCTTGTTTACCACATTTCCAACATCAGAATACAACACATTGCTTCCTCTGTTCCATTATAAATTAGACCTGGTTGACGGTATTACCACCACAAAAGATGTGCACTCAGGTAAGGATGATTCAGGCCAGCCTATTGCCTTTTTGTAAGGATCTGAGTTTCTGTACTTTGTCATTTATTTCATGACAGGAATGTTATCATAACCCTTTCTGTTAAATGTACATATGTTGTGGCATATTGTACTAGAATATGATGAAGTAATCTTATAAACTTGGTGTCATTATCTTTACAAGTGGTACAGTGGTTAGTTTTGTCATCTCACAGCAAGAGGGTCTCTGGTTCGATTCCCAAGTGAGGTGCTTTCTGTGTGGAGTCTACATGTTCTCACTGTGTTTGTGTCAGTTCCCTCTGGGTGCTCCAGTTTCCACCCACATTCCAAAGACAAGCATATGGAGTTTCTCCCTGGGCCTTCACTGAAAATGGGCTCTGTCCCATTTGGACTTTCCTGATAAACAAATATTCAATAAGTATCACCTTTTCTAAGTAGGACAAATGCAAGAAGACCCAGGTAGTGTACATTTTGCTATGTCTGGCTGTAACCCTTCATAATTTGCTTGAACAGTCTTAGAGGTGGACTAAAAAACCTTTCTTTCTTTTTCTTTCTTTCTTTCTTTCTTTCTTTCTTTCTTTCTTTCTTTCTTTCTTTCTTTCTTCTTTCTTTCTATCTTTCTTTCTCACACCTCTAAGTTGCTGTCAGTAGTAGATGTCACAGCCTCTCCTCCTACACAAAATACTCCAATTTATGTTCTTATCACAGGTCTCTTTATTTTAACCAAGGCCTCAAAAAGCCTAATCTTAGTCAGATGCAAGTATAAGTCGTTGTACAGCCTAGAATTTCAAATGTTTGCCATGCGAACTTTATCACCATAGAAGTTAACCAAACCTCTACTAAATTTCTCTATATGTTCCTGATAGTATCACATTAGTTATTAATTTATTCAGATGACTTGCAAATCTGCTGTGAAAAAAATCTATTTTCAAAATTGTATTATCACTTTATATTCACCAAAGCTTGTAATTTCTTGTCCATATATTTTGGTCTGTGAATTGCTCTCAGGTTTTCATTCTTAGATCTTTTGAAAGCCAGTACAGCTCTCTTCTTTTTAATCTGCAATACAGTGAATGTAGTTTTAGTACAGTCAATGTTTCTAAATAAGAACTGTTTCTTATAGGAAATATCCTTTAAAAAAAAAAAAAAAATATATATATATATATATTTTTTTTTTTTTTTTTTTTTTTACTTTATTCAAGGTTGTATACCTCCCTGACCGAGTAAATGATGTAACTAGAACATCACTGTTATCACTGACCCTCTACTTTGCATTTTCTAGAAGGGGTCAGGATATCACATCAACTGTCATCATCTTTCTTGATTCAGTACTACTCCCCTACCTCCTTCAATGGTCATGCCTGACTGCCACAGGTCTTCTCTCATGCAGTCCATCAATCTCTTTGCTGGACATCCTTGTTTCTTCTTGCCTTCTTCTTGACTCTCCCAAATCATCTTCACCAGATCACCTTCTACTCTTCAGCATGTGTATGTGAGCCACCATAATTTTTTTTCTTTTTGGCCCCCTCTGCAATTGCAATTACTTTGGCTTTTGCTCTGATGTCCCCAGTTCATCTATTTCACAGTGTGCATCGTACCACCCAGCTTGTGTACATAATCTCTGGCTTCCTCAGCTGCTCTACCTGCACAGCCCAGGTTTCTGTACCAAAGAGTAGTACTGGTCGCACTTCTGTTTTGTACACATTACTTTTCAACCTCTTTGGCATGTTTATCTCTCACACTACCCCATAATACTCAGTGCCATTTGGCTGCAGCCCCTCCGATTGTAGCTTTGACCTCCTTATTCAGACTTAACCTTCTCATCAAACACTCCTTCCAGATGTGTGAAACTGTTAACCTGTTCCACTATTATATCCTCTATCTCAATTTTCAGATTCTTCTGATTTCTTCTGTTCACTGCCATGACAACTGTTATGTCTGTACTCAGTCTCATCCCAAGTGCTTCCAGTTTTGCATTGTATTCTTCCGTTATTTGCTAAAGTTCTTGTTCAGAGTCTGCCTGTAATGCCACATCATCTGCATACAGCAGCTTTGTTGATCTGTCCCCTCTGACCTGTTTGCTAATGTAGTCCATCACCTGTATGACCAGCAGTCATCTCAGAATTGAACCCTGATGGATACCCATACCACTGGGAACCCTTCGTGAGTCTGAGTACTCTTCATACAGTAAACTCTCAGTTAACCAGAACTCAAGCAACTGGAACTCTCAAGCAACCAGACAAAAGAAATACAGTACAGTATGAACAATTCAGTTTTTTATGTGCTGAACGTTGCCCCCCCCCCACACAGAAACATACCTTACATTTTTAGAGTTTTAGAGTTTTAAAAAGGAAGAATACCAATAAAGTCATTCTCTCCCCAATCTGAGAATAAGACAAACCAAACAAGTCACACTGTAAAATGTCAACACTCTCTCCATACTCAGTTTGCATCAGATTGCACATTCTCTCTCCGATCCCTCACACACTCTCTCTTCAGCTTTCATACATCTCCCAGATCTCTTACACACTTTCACTTCTGCTTTCATACATGTATTCACTCACACTTTCTCTCTCCGATCTCTCTCACACACACTGTCTTCAGCTTTCATATATCTCTCTGATCTCTCACACACAGTCACATCTGCTTTCATACATGCATTCACTCTCTCTATTCAATTCATTCAATTCCAATTCACTCAGTGTGCCACTGAAAACCATTTCATGTGCCACGCTTTCTAGGGGAAATATAAGTTTAAAATATTATTATTCCAGGCAGGCTTTTAATTACTGTATTCCAATATTAAAATCAAATAAATACAGTATTTATAGTTGGGTATGGTATAGTACAGGGTACAGTATTTAGGTTCATATGTTCATAGGTGTGTACTAGGCTAATGGCCCTGGAGCCTTTACAAGCCTAGCCCATAGGATTACCCTGGCATCGTGCCAGCCAACCTTATTTCCCAGTGCCTCTGTCAAGTAGAGCCACTGGAGTGATCCTGGGGTGAATTTTCTATTTCCCATCCACTCATCAAGATTTGTCTTGAAGAGGGCCAGTGAGGCGCTCCGCTTGACATGTATGGGAAGTCTATTCCATAGCATGGGCAGTCTGTAGGTTATGAACCTGTCCCTCCAGCTTGTTCTGTTGTTTGTGCTAATGACATTGAGGTCTCTAGAGCATGTAGTGTGGAGGAATTGGGATTTCTTTAGATGTAGCATTTCTAACTGGGTCAGACATGGCTTTGTAAGTCAAGCAGAGATCGTCTCTAAGTAGGCGATATGAGACAGAGAATAGTTGGAGTTTTTTGAGTCTGTCCATATAGGGCAAGTGTTTAAGGCCTAAGATCCTCTTTATGAGGTATTTTTGCGGCCTCTCCAGTTGTTGCAGGTGTCTAGTGAGGTACACGCCAAATGGGGCATTGTACTCGATGATTGGCCTAATGAGGGAAGAGTAGAGGGAGACAATGACCCCTTTCTTCCTGGATGCAAAACCCTTAGTAATCAGATGTGCCACATAGAAGGACTTTCTGACCACAGTGGCAATGTGGTGGACAAAAGAGAGGTTGCTGTCAACCTGTGTTCCCAGATCTATTATGACACCTTCTGTGTTCAGTGGACTACCATCGATGTGGTAATTCATGGGAACCGGGTTTTTCCCAAAGGGGATGATGACACATTTTTTGGCAGTGAGCTTAAGGCCATGGTTCTGACACCAGTCATTGGTCTCAGTGAGGCCTTTCTCTAGGATGTCAGCATCACTTGGGGAGTTAATTATGGCTACCAACTTGCAATCATCTGCAAACTTTGTTAGCCAGAGTTCCTTCATGTCGGCCTGGACTTCAGAGAAGTAGATACCAAACAGGAGAGGACCCAGGACCGAACCCTGTGGGACTCCATTCGTGACTGGTCGACAGTCTGACTTGGAGTCAGATACTTTCACACTGTGGGTTCTATCTGTGAGCCAATTTGCAACCCACCTAGTGATATAGGGGTTGATGCCTAGCTTAGTCAGTTTTTCTATGATTCCCGAGTGGGAATGGTATCAAAGGCCTTCGCCAGATCAAGGTAGGCTGTATGAACCACCTTGCCTTCATCCACAGCTCTAGTGACTAACTCAAAGAAGTCAACCAGGTTGAGCAGGCATGATCCACCCTTCACAAAACCAAACTGTGTGGGATCCAGAGTTTGGAGGTTCCCTATATCTTTATTTATTAGGTCCATGATTTGCCAGGTCTATTTTTAATAGTAACTCTCAAGCAACCACAAACTATACTTATCCAGCATCTAACAATCCCCATGGGTGGCGGTTAACTGAGAGTTTACTGTACATGCATGCCTCTCAACCTCTTATGGCAAGAAATCTGCACAAAGCATAAAATAATGGGGGATCAAAGGCCCAAAAATAGGAACAGATTTTAAATATTACTCTTATAAACTTATAAAGGTGCTAGAATAACAAGTATTATGTTAGCATGCATTTTCTGAAGGATATAAAGTCTGAAACTAAAAGCTGTGCCATTCCTTAGTGAATTCAATCCTCAGTGATTTGCTAGAAAAGCACAGACCAAAAATATAAGCAAAAAATCTGGACAGTCAAGAGGTATTCATACTTGTCATTGGATCTTGTACATAGCCTGCACTAATTATACCGATGTTTCTGGGACTTCAAACCATTGCAGCAGAACTGCTCAAATCAGTGATCTTTGAACTTTGTCATATGATTTCTCCAAGTCTAGGAATGCCCAGTTGGACTCTTTCCTCATCTCTAGCTTCTTCTCAGCTATTTTTCTAACTGCAAACTTCAGGTCAGTTGTGCTGCATCCTGATCTGAATCTGAACTGCTCATATCCCATCTTACTTTCTACTACTCTGCATATTCACATATCAGTTACCTTCTCCAGCACTGTCATGTGGTGCAACAGGAGTTTGACACTTCTGTGCTGCCCATAGTTCTGAATGGCCCCCTTTTGTTTGTACACTGGCACTAGAATACTTATTCACCAGTCACCTGGGAAACACCTTTCTCTCCATAATGTTATGAATACCCTCGGGAGCCATGTCTGTTCTAATTCACCCAACCTCTTGATGATATCAGTCCCAGCCTTGCCGGTGCCCATACTCTTCCCTAACTTCATTCCTTGATCCTATCCTTGCAGGATGGGGCTTATTTTTCTTTTTATTGTAGATTGTATCTGGGGCCAGCTTTTGTTTGGTTTTCTTCATTCAGAAGCTGGTTAAAGTACTCCTTCCATCTACCTATGATATTATGTGGACTAGTGAACAATTGTTGGCATCCCTTATGAAAGGTGTCTGATGACTATCTCCTTTATTTTTCTTTTTTGCAAACCTGATGGAGTTTATTTGTGCCAGCTGCTTAGTCACTCTCCCGAAACTGACAGTGCCTCTGATGCCTCATTCTTTGCACTTATGACTGCTCCTTTAGCTTCTTTGTAACCAACCAGTATTCCTTCTTAGCATGATCTGTCTTTTCTGCCCCCCCCACTTTTTCCTGCACTCCCGCCTTTCTTTTGATAACTTCCTGGGCTTCTACATTCCACCACCAGCTTTACTTATGCACTTTATTCCCATACCTGGCTCAGCTGCATATCAGTTCTGTAGTCATCATGCATGCTGCTTCGAGATGCTGCTATTCTTCTTCAACTCCACCTATTTCCTCATCATCCTCTTGTGATAGTGCACTTAGTGTTTTCTTTTGCTCTTTTGCTTTTGGTCCAGATGACGTCCAGGTGTCCAACCTATTCTCTGTTGACTTTCCAACCCCTAACCATTGCTTGTATATGATTGTAGCAGCTGATGGTTTATGCTGTGGGCTGACTGTTTCACAGGGGATGACTTTGCAATCATTTATTCTACCACAGTACCCTTTTCTTATGAAGAGGAAGTCTACCTGAATTGCATGTCAGCCACTCTTGTGTGCCATCTTGTTACTGTCTCTTTTGCTGAACCATATGATGGCCACCACTTAGTAGTTATAAGTCTAGAATGGCCTTTGCTTCCATATTCTTCATGACATACTCATGTGGACTCAGGCAGTCTGTCTGTCCTAAAATGATATTACTAGACAGATATTTAATAATTGGCTAATCTTTGCCAAAAATGGTTTCAGAACCTTTATGTTCATAGTTATGACTGTTCTTAAGATGGTCCTATTCAAAATGTAGCAATGCTTTGGTATAACCTTAGCATTTGTCTCAAAGTCTAAAGTTCTGTTCACCAACATTCCTAAATCCTTATATTTTTAAATACTTTGTAGGATGTTGGCAATTTAGTAGAGAGATAGATTCTATTAGACTGCTCACTATGTAGGACAACATTATTTGCTCTGATTAAAATGAATGTAGTGACCTGTCCAGGCATGTACTATACCTATATATAGGTTTTGCTGGCCAAGACTGTTGGTCAACAATGTCACTGTGTAGCAAAGGAGAACATCTCAAAAACTTGCTTAAATGTTCTACTGCTGGCAAAAAAAGAAAAGGGATGATTGCAGCCAACAGCCTTGCTTTGTACAGTTTCAAAAATGGAAAAGCAGGACAGACCACCACCTTCATTTATATCCTAATTACCTGCAAAACTGGAGACCAAAGTATATTAATTTTAAGACCTTAAACATGTATTTCCATTTTAAGCTATCAAAATGTCTTAGCAAAATTCCAAGAAAAGTGTCTCTGAATCTGTAATTCCATGTAGTTAAGCATGACTCCTATCATGTATCTCAGTAGTATGTGTTTCCCTGACATGTTATGAATCCCTAGCTGCATCAAAGACTTTTATTTTGTTGGCTAGAACCAGAGGGAGTATATTTATGTCACTGTTAATCAAAGAAATAAGATAACTCCCTGCTCAAGTAACAGCCCTTCTCGAATTGTGAGGCTTCTCCATAAAGGCTTCATTAAGCCCACCCATCTCAAAGATATATATATATATATATATATATATATATACATACATATATATATATATATATATATATATATACATATACATATATATATATATATATATATATACACATATATATATATATATACATATATATATATATATATATATATATGTGTGTGTGTGTGTGTGTGTGTGTGTATATATGCAGCGGTAGCGTTATCACCTCACAGAAAGAGGTTCTCTGGTTCAATTCTCAGCTAGGATGCCTTTTGTGCGGAGTCTGCATGTCCTCCCTGTGTTCATGTGGGATTCCTCCAGGTGCTCTGGTTTCCTCCCACATTACAAAGACATGCATCTGGAGGGTTTCTCCCTGGGTCTCCGCTGAAAATTGGCTTAGTTCAAAGTCGGACTTTCCCAGTAAACAAATGTTAAATAAAAAAAAAAAAAAAATATATATATATATATATATATATATATATATATATATATATATATATATATACATGTGTAAAAATCACATATGCATGAAAGTAACACTGACTATGGGAAGCTCTCGTAGGGGCTCCTCCACCACAGGGGGCTTTTTTTACATACTTCTGGCCATAAACCACTCTTCCCCAATGAGACTATGTGCCGTCTTTCAGTAATCCCTTCCTTTGACTTTCCTTGGAAGATTTTACCTGTAGCAGCCACAAAAGCTATACAGTCTGAATTCTTTATTTCATCTGAAAGGCCTACTGCATGCATTGGATAATCATGAACATTTCTGCTAGTTCATTTACCTTTGTATGCAGTTTATCTGTATCGAGTTGCAGAATTTGAATTTGATATTGCTGCTTATGGCCCATTCTTTTGTGGTACTTGATGAGTCCTCTGAGCGACCTGATGTTTTCTGGCAAGCATTTAAGGTGAACTCTCAGGCATTTAACTGCTGGGTGATTTTCTTATTTCCAGCAACTCAGCTACTTGCTGTATGGAACCTTGTTCCAATTTCACTTTCACTTCCATATTGTCATGCTGTTGATGGCCTGGAACATCATAGACCAAGCACAGATGTAGCTTCCTTCACTCACGGTGCTTGAACATACGTGCCCCTCACTGAGATGATAGATTTCTAAGTCTGTGTATCACTTCACAATTCAAAGCTGACACTTTGCACTTATTAGCTCTTTTATACAGTATTCATAATGTAAAGAAGTGGCTGTAGAGAGTCTGCTCTCTCTTATGGAATCTGAAGTATACTTTACAGCGTCATACTGGAAAAAGGATATATAGACTGCATTTTATATAGCATACATCATGAACAGAAGGATGTGAAAAATAAAAAAGACAGCTGGGTGCACAAGTCCCAAGATAAAAAAAGTGCCCTGGTATGCGGACTGGTGCCAGGACTAGAAGAAATGGCAATGTAGAATCCTCAAGACACAGAAACATTCCTACAATGGGGTTAGGCCAGACACAGTGGGATGATGGCTCCCTTGGTGTAGCAGAAAGTAGCAGCCTACAAAAACCGACAGGCCAAAAAAGAGCTATAAAGATGACCGAGTGGACTATTGAGGATAAGAAAGAAATTATGGGTTGTTATGCAAGAAGCACAGAAATTCCATACAGGCAGAAGTTGTCTATTCTAGGAATACTACGGGTGCTGCAAAGTGCACTTGTAGCTTACATCAAAGATTGAAACAATACTAATTTTATGAACTTTAATCATACTTTGACTTAGGAATGGGGTCCATTCCCATCATGGTAAAATAAACCCAAAAAACTGAAAGAAAAGGACATATATATGTTCTTTTTATCTTCAACATCCAACATTTTAAATAATAGTTCCATCATTTTATCTTGTTTTACTTCTATAGTCAAACGAAAAGTTGAAATGTCTAATGACAAAAGGTGCCAAAAAATAGTAATAATAATAATTGCTTTGTTCCACTGTAGGGTATTTATATGATCAGTGCTATGTGCAGTGGAGGTGTTAATGCATCACTTACCTAATTAAAGTTAGGTTGTAACATAAGATAGCAATGGAGTCCTAGCTGAAAGACTGGAATAGTTAACTAATTTAATGAGGTCTTTAGTTGTCCATTCCTTCTGAGCTTTCCCTTTATGGAGAACATCTTAAACTGAATTCTTATATATTTGAAGTGTACAGCATATGAAGTCAGAAACACTATGCAACTTTGTGTACATCTGGTCTGGATCTGCACTGTAAACATTCCTTTGTTTTTGCCATACCAGGAATTCAATAAATAGCCACTTTTGTTGTTTTGTCATACTGCAATAACATTTCTGGTAAGAAAAACTTAGAAGTTTGTCTGGGCCAGTTAACTACTGCAATCTTTTGGAACCTATCACAAGCTGCATTGTTTCAATGTTATATGGTGATTTGTTCTCAATGTATTTCTTCATTTTTGTTTCTGCCATTGGTTTACATACATTTACTTAAAATCAAAATATTTCTTAATTGTTACTGTAATTTCAAAGTATGGCATGTTAATAGAAAAAAAAATAACAATCGTAAATAAAGTATAGAAGTACAGTTTAAATAACTACTATGCAATTGATATTTAACCTGTAAATTCAGTGTCTACAGTTAAATATTTTATTTACTTATTTCTTTCTGCTAGCACAACATATTCAGCACTCCTTGGATATGGACACAGGATTTCCACGCAGCCTGGTTTTACGTTGGCAAACCCAATCAGTTCAGGTACGGAGTGAGAGTTGTTACTGCTAATAATGATGTAAGCTAAGTGGTGACACAATATGCCATGGTGATATTTTGAACTAAATATATTATGACGTGAACAATTCTTTACTCATAAGATCTGATTTTATATGTTCTGTCTTTGAAGCATTTTCAAATAGCTCCTGTCAAAATGTATTTATCAGTCCGGAGAAGATGTTACATGCAACTTGACAGAAGAATATTGTAATATCTTTACAAAGCACAAAGAAACCATTTTGGTAAACTAATTTAGGAAAAGTCAGTATTTATTTCGATCACATCATAAATTTCACTTCAAACCTTCCTTATCCAGTGCCCCTGTGCCATTGGCAACATATCCGAACAGATTACACTGGTAGATTTGTAACCATCTTTTCTTTTTTCAAGAGATTTCACCCAAGTAAGAATAAATGAGCAGGGCAATGTAAAACTAATGCAATTTATTAAGCTGTAGTTAAGGGTTTGGTTGGATTTTTGTTAAATATATATTACAGTAATGTTATTAGGGTGTTTGGCACAGCAGTTGTACCTATGTATGCATTTAGAATAATTCATTAGGCAAGCATGCCTTTACATTCTGAACTGAGTAAGGAAAGCACAGAGGTGATAGGGGTAGGTCTTGCTATAAAATTCTAAATGTTACTCTTTAACAAGACTTACTTCTCTGTCTTAGATCTTGGCTGGAATACCACTCATGTGGAGCAAATATATCACCCCTGTGTCCCTGTGAGGTTTTGCTACAATCTTCAGTTTCTTTTCAGCATCCAAGGGCATGCTGATGATGGGTGAACTGTGTATAAATTGTGTGTGTATGTGTGTGTGTGTGTGTGTGTGTGTGTGTGTGTGTGTGTGTGTGTGTGTGTGTGTGTGTGTGTGTGTGTGTGTGTGTGTGTGTGTGTGTGTGTGTGTGTACGTGTGTGT
>NC_056740.1:503839276-504089276 GCF_019279795.1 Protopterus annectens | reverse complement strand
TATCTGAATGCTGCATGACAGCATTGAAACTGCTAACCAACAGCTTCCCAAATAGATGTCGAAACACTGCAGTTCAAAGTATTAAAACAGAGATTCAGTACAAATCATGCCAGTAGGTTTACAGCTGCATGATTACTTTGCAAAAGGAATCTGTGTTCTTCATTATTGCTTTCTATGGGCTTTAAGCACAAGTAACAGTCCGGGTTTTGGCTAATCAGGTTTAAGCATTTTTGAAAACCTGTTTGATAAATATAAGTAGATATATTTATACAACTCTAGATATGAGTATGTCTCTGCATCTCTGTCTGTCACTGTCTCACTCACACATGGGTGTACACACATACACACACACACACACACACACACACACACACACACACACACACACACACACACACACACACACGGCTATGGTTATCCTGCTGGTAGATGAAGCTTGAGCTCTCAAGCTTTGACTACCCAAGCTTCAACTTTGAGTTGTGCAAGACATGATTTCCTTTTTTGGAGACATTTCTACCTTCTTTGAGTAACTGGTATATATAAGTTTGGGGGGGGGCTTGCCTCTCCCCCCAAAAACACTTAAAGAAAGGTTTTTCAGCAAGATGATTTTGGTGGCTGCAGTGCAAGGATTTCAATCCTCTGTCCATTTGTTTCCTCTAAACATAGTGAAAGCTATGGCCAGATAGATAAACACAATTTTCAGCTTGTGAATGCCTGTATCAGCAAGGACCACTAGGTAAGTACTCCATTTTTTTAGCTCTGTTAAGAATTGTTACTTTAGTCAGTAAAAAAGCATGACCGGCTATCGCCCTGAAATCGAGTAATGTTACAATCTTAAGGTGAGCTTTAGGGTATTATTCAATGCTGGGTTGGAGGAGGGGGTCAAACTCTTTCACTAGCCTACTGCATTTTAAGTAAAACAATTTGATGTAGTTTCTGCCACAGGTGTTTTTTAGTTGGTTTGTTTCTTTGAGAAATAAGCAAGTTAGGTAGTTGTACATGTCACACATGAAACACAGTTGTATTAATGCCCACATTTAAAAAGTATGTGCCATTCTGGTGAATGCATTTTGGCATCACAGAAATTCAGGAAGGTGACAGGGCAGGAATATTTTGAAAGACATGCTTGGTATTTTCTGCGGAATGGTCTTCAGGAGTGTGACATTCCTAGAAATAATGTTTTTTGAAATTATGGTATTTGAAGAATATCTTCAGTAAAATTAGTAATTTTGAACAAAAGTACATAGTAAATGGATAAGCATCCAATTTTATTGCAAGTGAAAGGAAATTTTTTTTTTTAAATATTAACAGGTGTATTGAAAAACACTGATTATACCTGGTGAGTCTATGTTAACTGCATGGAACAGGTATGCAAAGCAAACCAAAAACCTGCATTTGTAATTTTAAATAGCATGTTACAACCATCCCGAGATACTCATATTCCAGCAATATAATTCTGATATAGATTAAAATAGCTTGCTGTCACTTAAACTTTCCTACAAAGGTATCATTATGCCTTCCATAATACAACACAATTAGACCAAGTTTTCCATCTTAGAAACTTTCTTAATGCAACACAGAGAAAGGATTATTCTGTGAAGATACACCAGTACTTTATTAGCTATTTTAGATGAAATTAAATTAACTGACTCAATTTAAAGACATGATGATTTAATTTGATGACTGACATTGCTGATAATGCTTTTGTTTATGGTACCATGTCTAATTTAGATTTTAGAATTAACCAGTCATACATGTTGTCATATGTGGGTCAGTAAAAGAATGTTATTGCACTAGCAGTCAGAGCTAGTTACATAGCCTAATAACATAATATGGAAATGTTTATAAGGGGTAACATGCTGTGTTATGAGTGATATGAACATATCTGCAAAGTTTGACTGAATAAGGTACTTGGGAAAATATTTATTCATTTATATACTGCTGACTGAAAAACTCAAAGAAGTCACTTTTTCTCCCATTAAAGAGAAGATCTGTAAACAACAGGAAAAACAGACCAAAACATCAGTAAGAGAATGTCAGAGAGCGCAGATAATGACCAAGCAAAGCATAAAACACAAATGATGGTGCATAAACAATGCAAGCCCGATTACAGACTTTACAATAAAGACATGAAGAACAGCATAATAAGTCATGAATTATTTAAAAGATTACATTAAATGGCAGAGTTATTTTACAGGCCCTGATAAGCCTCTGCCTGAAACTCACCATGACATCTGTAATTCACTTCTGTTTGATGTCAGTTATATGCTCCACATATTTTCTATGCCCATAGAACCCTTCTTGCTGAGTAAGCTTCAGGTCCCTTTTCGTCTGTCACTTTTCCTGTGTTCACCACCTGTAATAAAAATATGTTTCTCTTATTTTCATATTATGGCATTATTTATAAAATGTTATTTCCCTCTGTGCCTGAACTGCCCGGCTTGTAATTTAAGATTGTACCCTCTTACACTCATATGTGCCATTCGTGTTTAAATTGATACTCATTTGGATTAATGCGTTCTGTTATGTCAACGAAGAATTTCTGTTACGAATCATCTGCCATTTTTATTGAAGATTACATGTACCAGGTCCTTCTGAGTTCACTTTATAAGTGCGCTGCTACAGACTGTGAAACTTTCTTGGTTCCCTACTTTGCAATGGTTCTGCTGCTGTATATGTTCTTGCACAGAAAAGTTCACCAGAACAGAACACAGTTTTCTCTATGGGTTCTCACCAGCTGTCAAGTCAATGGAGAAATAAATTCAAAGACTGAAGTGGAAATTAGATAAACTGAAAAACAGAACAAGAAGAGGAAATGTTTGATTTATGGAGATTTCAGAGGGTGTTCCTGAACGGAATATGCAGAACTGAGTCAAAGAACGTCTGAAAACTGCACTGTGGTATTAAAGAAAATAACTGTGCAAGCGGACAGAACCCACAGATTGAGAAAACTGAGAGGAGCAGATACAACCTGAAGCCACGTGTTTTGTAACTCACCAAGATCATAACAAGAGCGCATTCTGGAAGAAACTATGATAGAGGGGTTTAGATGAGAAACCAGCAAAAAAATTCAGCATCCACCATCTTTGAATATATTTATTAAAGAACAGTAGCATACAATCATATTAGAGAGGAGCTCAGAAGATGGGGGCATTTTTCAATAGTGCTTCCTGCATGAATGTTTGCAGTGTGACAGGGGAAGAGGGTGCTATTTTTTTAACCCACAGGAGATTTATTCTTTCTGGTAAGTCTACAAAGACCACAAACAAATCTCTGTATAAGGTACCAGCTCAATCTTAATCTATAGGAAACAGCAGTGGTAGTGCTGAGATGAAACTACACATCTCAGTTATTATTCACTTAAAATAAGATGGAAAGGGAGAAGAGAGGGAACAGAAGCAGAGAGAGGGAGGGGGTAGATTGGTGTGTGTTAAGGCAACAAAGAAAAGGTAAAAAGAGAAGCAAAATATAGCAAATGAACAAACAGAGGTAAGTCAGTATGGCTGGGTATCCTTACTGTGAAGTGCAAGGAGTCTGCATAAGGAAATGAAGGTGTTGCAAACAGCAGTGCAGGAGGGCACGATGGACATTGTTAGTATACAGTAGTATAGGCCAATGATAAGCGGGGGTGGGGTTTGGAGGTGCCCTCTTTTACATTGTTCAGAAATGAGAGAGAAGGCATAAAGAAAGGCATCGGGTATGATGTCAGAGAGGATGAAGAATAATAAGCCAAGAATGGGATAAGGATGCAGCCGGTTTAATAAGCTAGATTAAGTGCTCTGATATTTAACATGTAAAAACAGGGGAGCAACAAAAGCAGAGTAGGAGGAAGGAAATAATATACAAAAAGGATATGAATCTGTTAGGATCAGACTGGGACATTCTGCACAGCAAGAGGATAGAGGGAGTGGGTGTTCATAGGTTCTAGGTTCATAGGTTTATACTAGGCTATCTGCCCTAAGGCATTTATAAGCCTAGCCCAAATTTTTGGGGCTTACGCCACCCCCTATATGAAAAAATACTGTGCCCATTAGTTTGTTGTGCCTCTGTCCAGCAGTGACACAGAGATGATTCCCGGGGTAAACCTACGATCTCCCATCCACAGGTCAAGATTTCTCTTGAACAGAGCCAGCGAGGTGCTCTGCCTCACATGGACCGGGATTTTATTCCACAGCATAGGGAGTCTGAGTGATAAATCTATCCCTCCAGCACGTCCTATTTATGTCCGTGCTAAGGTTTAAGTTGCTTGCTCTTGAGGTTTTCAACCATGAAGGGTTCAGCTAACTGGTGCAGGACTGTACTATAAAAGGCAGAATTCTGGATGTGAGCCTAAAATGCAGAAGGCATCATGGAAGTCTAAGTAATGATAATATTAGCCACCAGTGATCATGCCACTGTGTGGTTTAGAACAAGATTATTTTAAAATAGTGGATGTTGCTATGATCCGCGGTGGTGGTGCTGCGGTAGCATTGTCCCCTCACAGTAGGACGCTGTCTGGTTGGATTCTCAGCTTGAGCATCTTCTGGGTGGAGACATGCATGAATGGGCATACCTTCATTGAAGGTTATGTGTCAGGGCTGGTAACTCAGCACATAAAAATCAACTATCAATCATTAACAGACCAGAGTTCCACTGTGACGACCCCTAACCGGGAAAAGCCAAAAGACACAACAACAAGTGGATCTTGCTGTGCTGGGAAAGATGGACATTGGTGGCATAGGAGACTGGGTGAAAATTAAAGGCATGAATCAGGGTTATGGTACTCAGGACTGTGGATAGGTGTGTGTGAGGAAGACCTGAGAAAGGCATAGAGAGAGAAGGCAGGCAATGTGCTTAGATAAGGTTGCTATGTTAGCAGTTAGGGCAAAAGGTAGTGCCTACAAGAGATGAAAAGGACAGATCGGGTAGTGGATGAGGCACAGTACACAAAAAGACAACAGTGATGATGAGGGCAGCAAAGGATGAAGAGTTAGCAGACAAGATAAGAGAGGAAGTTAGAATTTTTGCATACTTAGCAGGAAAAAAGGAAAAGAATGTCAGGAATGGCCAGAATGAGAAAAGATGGGAGTGAGATCTCAGTAGACTTGAGAAAAACAGAGCTACTCAGTGACCACTTTGCTTTAGTCTTCAGAAAGGAAAACTACGGGGTGGTACAGTGCAAGGAAGGAGGCAGGCTATAATCAGGTGAACAGTGCACATACAGGGTTTTGAGGGGACTAGTTTCCCTTCAAAAAGGTAAACCACAAGGACTAGATAGGCTGCTTCACAGAGGCTTCTGACACCTGAATGATGTGTTGGCAGGGACCCTGATGGACCTCATCAGCAGATCACTAGCTAATGAAGAAGTACAAAAGGACTGCAAGATAATATTTGTGATAACCTAAATGGGAGGGACAGTAAAGAATCCACAGAGACACAGACAGTTAGTTTAACAACAGTGGCAGTGAATGTTGCAGACAGAAACCTGAGGGGAAGGTTGGTACCATTTCTAGAGGACAGCAATTTCTGGGATATCAGTCAACATGAGTTCATGGCAAGGAGGAGACACCACCCACACCTACAGTTTTATGACTGTTTATGTCAGACACTGGCAGGTGAGTACCAGCAGATATAGACTTTAGCAAAGGTTTTGACTTAAGTCACACTAAGGAGATTGATCCATCTGTGAAGACTAAATAAAACATTATTTTTTTCTAAAAAGTGCACTAGTTGCCTTATTCCTTTGGAAAGAAGGGGTACATAAGCTATCTAAGGTCAGCTGTGGGTCAGATTTCCTTGCATCCCAATCTAAGTCTTGTTTTGTTTCTCCTGAAATCCAGGTCTCTGGATTACAGGTAGGATATCACAATCTGCCTTCAATAATAAGTGGATCTTTGGTATTGTTGATACGGAGGATATTGAGGGAAAGCTGGAAGTGTATAGAGATCATCCAAGACTGATGAGCAGAATAGCTGTATGGCTGAGTGGTAGGACATAGAGGGTTATGTTCTTAAGGGCAATGCTATTATACATGAGTGTGACTCAGAGAATACTGTAAGGATCTGTCCCACATCCATTACTCTGCAGTGTGCTTGTCTCAGACGTGTATGGCAAAAGAAAGTAGTATCGACATCTCTGCTGACGGTGCAACGTTAGGTGTGATAGTGGAGTTGGGAGTTGCAGGAGACTGCAGTTTAGCAAAGGATATCACAAGCTGAACGACTGAACAGAAGGTTAGCAGTTGAGATCCCATGCAAAAAATTCCAAGTTTTGTACTTAAACTACAGAAATGCTAATGAAGTATCACGTCCAGGAGTGGAACTATTGACAGCAGAGCAAGAAAATAATCTGAGGGTGCTGAAAACAGCTGGACTGGACAGCCAAGAGCAGACTGAGAGGATAGTAGAAGACACAAACAAAATGCTGGGAATTACTTTTAAAGGAAACCCAGTTCAAATTGTAGAGTTTTAATTAAAACAGTAAATCCACACCACAGTAACACATATTCAGTCCAAATCACCACTTCATCAGATGTAATTCATTAAATACAACATTTAAAGGAATATCATTTAAAACATTCAATACTCATAAAAAATAGAAATAAATATGATGCTTATATGTTCAAACAGGAATTAGGTCAGTGAATATACTGCCATCTAAGGACCATACATATATATTGCATTTAAATTGTTATTTCCCAGAGGAAAATTACTGAAAATAGTTAACATCAATAAATAAATAAAAAATGCCTGTTATGACAAAATCAATGTATAGCTGAGCTCTTAAGGCCAAAATCATTCATATATACTTGCTTAAAAATTGGTTAAAAAGGTTAAAAAATGCCACAATATTACAAATATTATAAATATATAAAATAATTAATACAATAGCTACAATCTTACATATAAAATGATTAGGAAAGGAGAATTTATATATAAAAAAAACAATATATGTATACAATATTTATGAAAAGTAACAATGTTTTACAATTTATTTACATACTTTTAAAGGAAAAATACACATGCAAAGAGGTCATGTCTCCTCTCTATAGGAACTTAGTCAGCCATACGCTTAATAATTCATGCAGTTTTGGAGGCCATTTAAGGAAAAAAGACATTAGGCTATTGGAAGGATCCCAAAACTTTGGTGCTATTACTGCGGTCCTAGTTTTTGTAATAGGGTTCTTATTTGATAGGTTTTTAGCAGAATAGACTTTTCTATAAAATATGCAAGACTATATATTTATAAAATTCAATATAAAATTCTTGACTACTTTGGATAAGATAGGATTCTTAAACTACATTTTTTAACTTATGTGTGGCAAATTGTACCCAATACAATAAAAAATAGTGATCTGTCACTTTAAGTTCTTTAGAGGGAAAGTAACAGGAAGTGATGTAAAAATTCTGTTTTAATGAATTACTTTAAATTCTGTATAAATACTGGTGTTAGTAGTGTATCTGTTATTCTGAAGAAGTCTTATTTTAAGAAGAAAGTGCTTAATGACTATAATAAAATTCTGGATTACTTTTTCGTCTGAGTGTTCTGTGATGACTGGGTACCATAGCAGAGGCATTTCTTTGTGGTAACTAGTTTTGTATGTGCTTCTGCCTTATCAGCTTTCTTTGGTTATTAGTTTAAGTGGTGAGATAGGACAGTACTGAGAAGTAGAAGTTTGCTTGGGTAATTTTGAAATAGGAGTGATTATAACTGTTTTCAGTATCTGAGGCATAATCTTAGTTAAGCTGATGTATATCTAAGTGAGAAGGTGGGAAATGAAGCCCTTACAAAGATGAATAAACCAAAGTGGGGGGTTGGGGGTCTTTATTTTGACATTGGAACTTAAAAACAGCGAACAGTCTTACCTCGACACAGCTTAACCGAAAGCTGTAAATCTCAAAAGGCCAGAACAGCAATTTTTTCCCAGCTCAACTGAAACCAGGACTTAAAATGCAAATCTCATCTTCTCTCATTTGTGTAAGCATTTTGGTTGCAGTGAATCACAAAACTGGATTTTTGGGGAAAGGGTAGTTGGGTGGTACAGAAGAATAAAATAATGGCACAGAAATAAGTAGACTAGCAGAAGCTAGCTAGCACAATATTTTCAAAAGGTCTTTTGAGTTCTTAGGATAGCAATGGTGTGGGAACAGCAAATCAGAATGCTTTGAGAATGCCATTTACTATATCCCTTTTTTCAGTCTAAGCTTCTTCTATTGAATCATTCATCCTGATGACTCAGTTCCTGTGGGAGAGATCCTTATTGCCCATTTTCTCCTGGATGATAAGAGCTGAACATGTCAGGAGTGGTTCCATCTTTGGTAAGGAGTTTTTTTTTTTTTTTTTTTTATTTTATTATTATTGTAAAGCACTGAAGCTACCTGTTAGGTGGCTTTCATGAGTTTCATGATTGCTGCTCATACGAGAGAGTATATAAATGTTACCAGACACACAAGATCTCTGCTTAAATGGTGCACCTCTGTTGAATATGGTCTTGCTAGGGGCATGCTGCAGGAAATACACTTAAACTCCTGGAGTTCTCAGCAATGAAGCAAACTAAATACAACTATGCTAGACCCCACATAAAGAGAGAGTCCTAACTATAACCCTGATGATGCAGGATCTTTTACCATCTCAGGTGTCTGCTGGAGCTGGTGTGGGAGAAGAAAGGAATGCTGAGGCATACACTTGCTCACTTTTCCTGAATGAAAGGTTAGGTTTGACATTGGGGCAGGCCATAGCAGTTGTGATTGATCCAGTGGAGAGCGGCAGATGACTACAGACATTCCTAGACTTGATCACAAGTCAGATGATTCTTATTAGAACCCGGAAGTGATAGAAGGGTGAAGATTTCTCAGACAAGGAATGCTTTTAACTTTTAATTATTATTATTTGAGATATGTTGTGTTCATCTATAAGAGGTTTCACATTATTGGAGATTAACTTTATCAAACTCCTTGAATTTGCCCATTTCTGGGTGAAAGTAACTGAGCCCTGTGGCACTTGCACAAACATAGAACACAGGAAACCACAGCAAACAGGCAAAATTAATATATAATACAATCTATAGAAGGATATATAGGTCAGAAGATAAAAAGATGAGTTTTCAATAGAAAGGAGGAAATTAAATCCATTCGTGAAAGCACTGACCTGGAACTGAATAAGATCTCTCAGGTTACTTAGGATCATAGGATCATAGGAGATTACTAGGCTATCGACCCATAGGTCATTTTGAGCCTACCTATTTCATCCCAATGCAATACATAGAAATGCTAGTCAATAGCAAAGGTTGAGTTTAGTGATGACTGCTCATGCCCAGGAGGCTTGTGGGCACTACCCTGGTAAGAATATGGGGTGCCCCCATCCACTCGTCCAGGTTCTTCTTGAACAGTGTCACAGAGGTAGACTCTTTCTGACAGTCATCTAATTGATTACTGAATACTTATAAACAATGACAAAGATGATATACTTCACTGCATGCATTGCTGTGCACCTGCAACCTAAGCCTCCTCTGAAACAGGACCTTCAGCTTAGAGACATTTAGGTGTAAAACCATGAATAAAGATCAGGGAGTCTGAGGTCAACTAGCAGCTTAGATGCTTGATGGTGTTTTCAGGAGAGGAGGGGCAAGGTAATCCTGGGGAGAAGAGGAGTAAAGTGGGGTGTAAACTGACATAATCTCTTAGAAAAGCGGTGACAATGTAAAGGGTGCCTAAAGGAACTTGTCTAATGGCTCCCCAAGCCACTTTATAATGGTAACCTTCAATAGCACATGTATGACAGCATGCGCTCACAAGTTGGAAGGTATAGTGAGTCCCACCTCCATCCATGGGGTGAAGTTAATTAATATTGTACAAAACCACCCTCAATTGCTGGTATGCCTTTGAATGCATAACTGACCCTACTACTGAGTCCTTGCATAGTGGGTGTCCCGGGCAGCTATATCCATTTGTATCACTGAGTGCAGTCCCTTCTTTGGATTAATGATGTGGTCAAATCTGACCTAGAAAAAAATGGAACAGAGGTTTTGGCTGTTTTTAGCTGATCACTAAAATACAGTAATTATAAGATGCATAATCTAATGAAAAAATAAGCAGTTTGTGGTTCCCTTTCAGATATGAAAGTTAAAATGTAGATACATTAATAACTGTAGCAGTATGCATGTGCAAACTTTATAAATTCAGGAAAGGCCCATTGGCAAGTTGGTCCCTATGAATTTTATATAAACATAGGAAATGAAGAACCATAGTTAAGAAGATATTTTGGGAACTACAGACCTTAGTTGGTAGTACTAGCTTTTGCACCTGTTTCATACAGATCCTAGACTGTATGAGCTGTCACCACTCACAGTAAATACATTTCTCAGCAGAATGGTTTTGCCTTAGGGCTTCTGTAGGCAGCTGGCTATCACAAGTAATGCACAGTGGATAGGTTTAGCAGACTATACATTCATTTGCTATGTACTGTTAAGAAATTCCAAAGTTTCTGTGAGTTTACCATCTTGCTTCAGGGAAGTCAGATTTCAGTTGGCTTCCAGCAGTGTAGATTAACATGATCTCCTAAAATGCCTTCCAGAAATAACTAATCTAATCCATATAAATGTCTTCTAGTATCACCTTTCCAGATTTATGATTTTGCAGTCTTTGCAACTTGATATGTATCACCATCACCATCATCATCATCATTATCAACAACCCCCTTTTCCTCATTTTCTACATGGGGCTTGTGTGTCGCTTCAACTGTGGCTATCTCTATAGATTCAATGCCTCTCTCCCGCCTTCTTCAACACCATCACAAGACTTCAGTCAATCCTTCTCATATTTGGACACCCTCATTTCCTTTTGCTTATCCCTGTCTCACCCAAATCTTCTTCACCGGATTGTCTTCTGCTTTCCTGCACGTGTCCGGACCACCATAATCTGTTCTCTTTGACTCTTTCTGCAGTTGGAGATACTTTGCCTTATACTCTCGAAGGCCTCCTTTCTTTGTTTGTACCACAGTGTGAATCCTACCACCCATTTCAAACACTTCATAGCTATCATCTCTAGCTCCCTCTACTGCTCTGCCTTCACTGCCCATGTTTCTGTACCATACAGCAGTTTTGGTCACACCAGTGTTTTGTACACCTTATTTTTTCAGAATCTTTGGAATTTTTCTGTCATGCACTACTCTGGGCACTCTGTGTCAGCTGGCTGCAGTCCATCTGATTCTTGCTTTGACCTTCTAATTTGGACTCCCATTCTCCACAACCACCCCTCCCAGATACTTGAAGCTATTAACCTGTTTCACTACTTTGCCTTCTCTCTCAATTTCAGCTTATTCTGGTTTCCTCAATTTGCTGCCATGACAACTGTCTTCTCTCTCTCTCTCTCTACCCAGATTCATCCTGCATGCCTTCAGTTTTGCATTCCTTTCTCCTAACATTTGCTAAAGTTCTTATTCAGTCTCTGCTTGTAATTCCCATTTTCTACATACAGCAGCTTTGTTAATCTGTCACCTCTGACTTGTTTGATCAGTGTCAGCTTCCGGTGATTTCTCCAGTCCACCTGGTGAATCTGGGCATACTGGGGAAATGCAGCAATTGCCTCATGTACACAGACAACCCTCTCCTCCTGCCATCCAACACTACAACCTGGGAAAGATTCACTTACATAGCCAAACTAGAAGCAAAGCTCTCTCCAGCCAAGATTGTGCTAGACAATCAAGAGGAGAAGGTTAACACCTGCACTATACCTCAAGCAACACATAGACCTTCAAAACCCACATCACCAACACCCACACATAGAAACACTAAACCCACATATACTGAGGCCCTTAACATTAACGTGCCCAAGCAACAAGGACCTCTGAAGCTGATATGCAAACAAACACCAATCACAAACAAAGTAACACATAGCTCAAAACACCAGTGTGCTACCCAACAACGGCCCCTAAGGTAAGACAACGTACCGGACACCTTAGTCATAGGTGACTCCATAGTCAGGCACACTGATGTCCCACTCTCCAGGCTGGACAAGGAGAAAATTACCATCAGCTGCTTGTTGGGAGCCAGGATCTGCCACATAACGCATGCACTCAAGTCACTCCACAACAAGAAACAAATATGACTCTGTCATTGTCCATGTTGGTGTGAATGACTTGAGACATACCTCCCTGGACTACATGAAAAGAGACATGGAAGAGGTCTTGGATCATGTGGCCCAGGCAGTTATGACCCTAGCCCTGAGTAGCATCCTGCCTTTGCCTAGATTTATACCACAGTATAAAGACAAAATGACTGACTTCAACAATTGGCTAAGTTTCTAGTGTCATTCAAAGGGGATCCAGTATCTGTCTGCCTAGGACAACATGATCGACAAACCACAATACTTTGACAGAGATGGTCTGCACCTGTCACCCCTGGGATTCAGGTTACTGGCTAAGGCTCTTGCCACCCCCATAGTGCCTTTTTTTAGGCAAGGCTCAGAATGACAAAACTACCACAGTAACAGATAAAAGCACCCAAAAACTGAAGGTTATGCTACTCAATGCTAGAAGTCTAAACCTCAAAATGCACTCTCTCGAGGAACTCCTAAAAATGGAGAACATCGATATCTGTGCAGTAACCGAGACCTAGTTCAAGGCTCCAGAGAGCACCCCTGCAATATCAGGCTACAACTCTCACCACACTTTTTGGCCACCAAACCAGGACCGGAACACTAAAGGTGGTAGAGTGTCCATATTCACCAAGGATATTCACACCTCCAGGCTAGTTGCCCAACACAATGCATCTGAAATATTACAGGTGCAATCCAAATTGTAGCTTGCTACAGATCCCCCAACATGCTCCAAGATTTTCACCACACCTTTCTAAACATACTGGAAAATATTAACATACATCCTAACACCCTAATACTGGGTGATTTCAACTACCCTACCATTAATTGGAAAAAACTATTCAGATACCAACACCTTTGCCCAACGGTTCTTGGAATTTATAAATTCCAACACCCTGGGTCAACTAATCCATAGTCCTACCAGGGGCTCAAATATTCTTGACCTGGTCATTACCAAATGGGAGATCAATGCTCCACAACAGCGGTCACCCCCTCATTGGTCAGGTCTGACCATAAGCTAATCACCATTGATGTCCACATCCCACCCCCACCCCCCAGTAGGGAAGCCTCCATAAAAAACTTCTCCAAGGCCAACTTCATGCTACTCAAGTCAGAAGTGACAAACTTCACGACAACCATGCAGACAGGAACTGAAAGTTTGACTGCCGAATCCTACACTAAGGCACTCTACGAGCATATACACTCATGCATAAATTGTGCCATTCCAAATAAAAGCAAGACACTGTCCTCCAAAGAAAAGGAAGCCAATCTGGTAGTCCCCTACCATAAAAAAGTTATACAACAGAAGAAAGAAACTGTTCCAGAAAAAAAGGAAAATCCCAGGATACAAAAAAACTCCCTTACCAGCCTCAGTAAGAAGCTGCGATCCCTAATAAAATCCTCCAAAGCTAGTTATGAAAATAAAATTGCTGAAGATTCCAAGGACAACCACAAGGCATTCTATAGTTATGTCAAGAATCTAAATGGCAATACTCACATATGCTCTGAGCTACAACAGAATGGCACAAAATATACTGATTCCCAAGGATATTACCAGTATCCTAGCAGATCGACTCAGTGCCAATTTCACCCCCCTCACCCCCTAAAGGGCCCATCACAATACCAAAAGATTGCCATATGCCAATAATCATGGCCATACAGGTAAAAAATGCACTCTCCAAAGCTAAGAATACAGAATCCATGGGACCAGATGACATCCCGGGTTGTGTAGAACATGAACTACAAAATGAACTGGCACCTCACCTAAGTGTCATGTTTAATCATAGCCTCACCTCAGGCTTTGTGTCCAATGAGTGGCACACAACTACAGTTATCCCACTCCACAAGAGGGGGGGGGTCCACCTTGGACCCCAGGAACTATCGTACCATCAGCCTAACGAGCCTGATCTGCAAATCCATGGAACACATTATCATGAAACTTATAAACAAAGACATTGACAACCTTCAAACACTGGACCCCACCCAGTTTGGTTTCGTGAAGGGCCAATCTTGTCTCCTCAACCTGATTGACTTATTTGAATCAGTATCCAGAGCCATGGATGAGCGTAAAATGATCCACACAGCCTATCTGGACCTCGCCAAGGCCTTTGCCATCATCCCTTACTGTGAAATCATAGACAAATTTACTAAGCTGGGCATTAATCCCTACATCACTTGATGGGTCACAAACTGGTTTACTGACAGAACCCATACTGTAAAAGTAGCCAACTCCAAATGCAGTTCCAAACAAGTGACAAGTGGAGTACCTCAGGGTTCAGTCCTGAGACCGAAGTACAGGCCAACACCAAGGGACTCTGGCTAACAAATGTCACAGATGACTGCAAACTGGGAGCCATTATTGAATCCCCAAAAGATGTGGATATCCTACAAATGGGGCCTACAGAGACATATGCTTGGTGCCAGAGCCATGGGCTCAAGCTCAATGCCAAGAAATGTATAGTTATCCCCTTTGGGAAAAAACATGTACCCATGAATTACCACATAAGTGGCTGTACACTAAACACCGAAAGTGTGATAATGGACTTAGGGACACAGGTGGACAGTGGTCTCACCTTCGATAACCACATAGCCACAACAGCCAGGAAATCCTTCAATGTGGCACATCTCATTACTAAGGGCTTTTCATCCAGAAAAATGGAGGTCATTGCCCAATTGTACTCATCTCTCATTAGACCCATTATAGAGTACAATGCCCTGTTTGGTATGTACCTCACAAGACATCTGCAACAGTTGGAAAGGCCGCAGAAATACCTCACTAAAAGAATCACAGACCTAAAGCAGATGCCCTATGCTGACCGTCTAAAAAAACTCCAGCTATACTTTATCGCATATCATCTACTCAAGAGGCGAGCTCTGCTTAGCATACAAGGCCCTATCAATCCCAGAACTGTTGGACATGCTACACTTAAAGAAATCCCAATCCCTCAGAACCACTCACTCCAGGGATCTAAACCTGGTCATCACAATGAACAAAACATGCTGGGGGGATAGATTCCTGTACCAGAGACTCCCCATTCTCTGGAATAGACTGCCCATACATAACAAGCAGAGCGCCTCTTTGGCCCTCTTCAAACGGAACCTTGATGACTGTATGGGAGATAGCAAATTCACCCCGGGGTTCACATCAGTTGCCCTGCTAGACAGGGGAACAGGGAAGTAAAATTCCTGGGAAAAAATAGCTGGGGAAATGTGATGGCTAGGTTTGTATAGGCCCTAGGGCCGATAGCCTAGTACCAACCTATGAACCTATGATGTAATCCTCACCAGTATGAACAGAAGTGGACTCAAGCCTAAACCCTAATGCATGCCCAATTCCACTGGAAATCCCTGTGTGAGTTTGAACACTGTTCCTACTTACATAACCTACTCTACATAACCTACTGCTACCAATGTTTCTAGGACTTTGAACCATCCCAGGACTGCCCAAATCAGCTTTCTTGGGATCTTGTCACATGCGTTCTCCAAGTCTAGGAATGGCCATATGAATTCTTTATTCATCTCTAGCTTCTTCTCAACTATCTGTCTCACTTCAAACATCAGGGTGGTTGTACTCCATCCTAATCTAAATCCTGATTGCTCATCTACCATTTTACTTTCTACTGCTCTGCATTTTCATTTACCAGTCACCCTCTCCAGCACTTTCATGCAGTGTAACAGGAATTCGATACCTTTATGCTATACACAGTTGTGAATGTCCCCTTTGCGCTGTACACTTTTACTAGACTGCTTATTCTGTAGTCATCTGGGATGTACCTTTCTGTCAATATGGCTATAAGTACCATCTGGAGCCATTTCTCCCCAGCTCACCTAACATAATGATTGTGTCCATGGTGACCTCATGTGAGCCTACTGCTTTCCCTGGCTATTTCCAGGGTGGGATGTTCTTGCTCTTCATTGTAGGCTGGGATACTGGCAAAACAGCTTCTGTCAGGTTTTTCTTCATTCAGAAGTTCTTGGAAGTACTCCTTCCATCTGTCTTTGATGCCATGTAGACTGGTGAGCATGTTGTTGCCAACATCCTTTTGTGAAGAGTGTCTAGTGACTGCCTTCCTTATATATCTGTGTATTTAACTTGTGACAGGGTAGAGTTTCTTTGTGCCTTCTGCTGAGTCCCTTGTATTTCTGATACTTCTTCTCTGCTATTACGACTGTTCTCCATCTCTTTGTTAGCAACCAGTATTCATTCTTTGTCTGGTCTGGGTTTGTTTTCGTCTCCCACTTTTCCTGCACTCTTCGTTCTGCAGTCTGCTACCAGCTTTCCTTATGCATCTTATTTTCATAGCAGTTTTGGCCACATATCTGTTATATAATCCTCAAACCGGCTGTTTTGAGGTGCGGACATTCTTCTTCTTGTTCTTCAGCTCCACCTAATTCCTCTTCTTCCTGACATGCTTGTGAGTTCAGTCCAGTCAACTTTCAGGTCTTTAGCCTAGTTTCTGTTGACTTTAGAGTCTTCTCTAACCACCGCTTGCAGCTGTTTGTTGCCACCAGTGTGTTTTGCTGTAGGCTGAATGTTTCACTGGGGTTGACTTTGCAATTGCTGATTGTACCCCAATGCTGTTCTTAGAAGGAAGTCTATCTTGATTGCATGTTGGCCACTCTTGTATGTAATCTTGAGACTTATCTGTGTTACTGAACCATGTGCTGCCCACTGTCAAGCCAAATGTCCATAAATGAGCTTTCCTTCTGTATTCTTGTTGACCCACCCATATGGGTCTTGTCAGTACATATATTCTGTTCTGTCTATCCCGATATGAGCATTCAGGTGCTCCATTATCAACTCCAATTTTTCCCGATTTCTGTTGAAGATCCGCCATTTGCTACCTAAATGCACTCTTTTCCTCTCTATCATGTAGGCATAGCCTGAGATTATGAATACTGTTCTTTCCTTACACTAGAATCTGATTGCTGTGGTTATATCACTAATTCCGATGATGTCCTTCACTGTCTTCAGAAGGCTCTCCCTCACCACAATTCCCACACCTTTTCTAGTCTGCCTTCTCCTTAATAGTAGACTCTGGATCCCAGGCCAAGTGGCTTTGTTGTACTGCCTTTCTCTCTTAGCTGCTAAATGCATAGGATGTCCAGCCTCTTCCATAAATCATGCAATAAACTTCCAGTCCACATCCTGACAGAGAAACTATATTGAGTGTAGCAATCTTTAGTTCATGTGTGGCAGGTTGTTTTATGCCCATCTTTCATTCAACAGAGCTATCCCAGATAACCTGTGCTGGGCAACAGAACAGCAGAAGGTCAGTAACTTATTGATCTAGGGCAGTTGGGCTTTATGTCAGGCCTGTAGACATACATAGACGTACATAGACACCTCACAACTTTTACAATTAAGATAGTACAATGTCAAAATTGATGATTTGAAGCTTGAATAAATATATGAATAAATAAGTAGTTACTTACTAATAAGACAACTGGTACAGAAGTTAAGGCTTTGAAGTACAGTTCCAGTGGTACAGAGTTTGATTCCTTCAGCCCTCAATTTCCTACTGTGTTACATTGAACAAGTCACTTAAAGTGACATTGCTATCAGGTTATCCCTGAAAAGGACATGTGTCCAGTAGGCTTAGCTGGTTAGCAAATGGGTACTGTTATTATTTATTAAGGCAGGCAGTTTTATTTCTGGCAGTCATTTCACATCATAACTTTTCATATTTAATTATTCTCCTTCATGGAGTGATTTTCGTTTGCTGGTTTCATTATTCAGAGCAGAAATTGAGACACAAGATTTTGTAGTTGCATAGAGGTATCAGTCAATCTTGAAATACTTTCTGGATGTGTATGAAATACAGAATGTTTTATTGTGATCTTAACATAATAGTGACCTGAACACGGGCAATTACAATTGCCTGTACCAATAATTACAATGTCTTTGAGCCTGGAAAAAACACCTCTCAGAACCTGGGCTGGTATGTTTTTTAACAATTATAAAATACAGTAAAATATCTGGAGGTTAAATAAATGAAAACTTTGTAAGTTAGTATGTTACGTGTAACAGGCAGGATTCCTTGAAAATTGTTTGCCACAGAGCAGGACTGGTATGCAGAAGAAGTGTGTATCAAAGCCCTGTATGATTCATTAAATTTAAAGTAGAATGAGGTAAACCACTTCATGCAGTCTTAACCACCTTTGTAGCCATAATACTTTATTCTTGGAGTATACATGCAACCCTCCCGGCATCCTACCTTACTCATAAATGCTACACCAGTTGTATATAAAGTAATTAAGTACAACTTAAGAAACTAGAACAATATACCTACAGATGGTTTAATGCTTTTAACTGCACCACACTTTCTTCTTTGTTGATATGTTACACATCTAATATAAAATAGCTGTAACAACAGTAAGAAAAAGGTTAAGACACATTTGTTTCCAGTACAAATACTCCTACCTGTTGCCATGTATTTTGTGCAGCAGCCAAACCTGCTACTGCAACTAGACCTGTCATCATCAGTGATCATCCTAGTCTTCAGCCAATGGAGGCTGCCACATCACTGTGTCCCCTCCTTTCCACAGTATGCAAAATGACCCTGATCGGATACCATAACCAATGAATAAAAGACTTTTATGAATCGTTGAGTGACACAACAGCAGAGCACAGTGAAGCAGGGCAAAGTCTCTTAGTAAGGTATATTATACCTTATTAAGTATCTGTTCCTTATTAAAATGTGTATAACTAACATGATGCACTGATAATTCAGTCTGGGACCACTGTGTACAATGTTCATCTCTGCAACATTCATAGACACTGGCTTTTCTTTGCATGTCATCTGCCACTATAGTTATCAATCTCAGGGAATCAGCATACTGACAATCCACATATATATGTGATGTACAGAATGAATTTATGCTTAAGAGAAGCAGAACAGGATGCTTGAAAATCTGGTTGAATATTAATGTTTTCATTGCCACTGTGACAGGTTTTAGAAGCTGTACAAGCTGTTCTACTGGCAGAAGTTCAGATTCTTGTGAAAACCTTCAGAAGGGCATCTGTCAGAAGTAAGCAAATGACTCTGGCAAAGACTGAAATGTATGATAACCAGGAAGTACAGAAAGCTGAGTTCGGAGACCATGTGGCATCATCTTACATCACCGACTCTGTTTTCACACGTAAGTATAAGACGCTGATTCATTTTAAAACAACTCTTACTACTACATGTAACATGCAATCAAAATGATGTATTCTATAAGGGAACGAATAAAGCATACTGGTCACCAGACTTGATTCTTACAATTAGATTTTGCTGTTCAGAGTTTTTGTATGATGTGATTATTGAAAATTCAAACCAGTGATAAAAAGTGTAGATATTTTCCTTGAGTTAGGTTGAAGAAATAGTGAACGTGCAAATCTTTATTATATGAATAGTATAATGCCTTTGAAAGAACCTGTTGACTTGGTGTCATGTCTACTGTAAAATTTTGACTCACTTTTGAATTACTGGGAAGCCCATCAAAGTTAAATGTATTATTATGTATTATGAGAAGGATGCATTTTTTTTCCATTGCTATGATTTAACTACTTTACCCATGGTTCATTTCTGAGTATTTGTGTTAAAATCAAATGCAGTGTTAATTTAAGAAAATAAAATGAGGCATTGAAGTATGTGAAGTTATTAAAAAAAATGCATAGTACTTGTTCCCTAGCTGGTTTCTTTTGTGTGGAGTTTGCATGACGTCCATCAGTATGTCTTCTTTCTCTCATATTCTAAAGCTTGCAGGTAAGAGGACGAATAACAATGCTGGATTATCTTTAAATATACAGTATGAAACTGAGTATGAAGGATAAGCCCAGATAAAATCACTTCAGCTATCAGACCTAGGAGACCATCTCTAATGCCCTCCCTCTTGGAGGAATAAAGACACCTTGTTGAATTTTCCAGTAGTTTATACATTTAAGTAGTTAGATGGGTGAGTGTTCTTGTTCTGTTGTTGAATGACTTGTTGAATATCTGCACTTTTTGACCCATTTTACAGTGTTTAGTTAGAACTGCTTCTCTCTGCACAGCACCACCTCGCACTGACCTGTACAGTCACTGATATCTGATAGTGTAATCCCCCTGTAGTTTGTGTAGATGCCAATCTCTCACAGTGTAAGTTTCCCTTAAAATACCCTTACTGTCTGAACAGATTTTTTAACTACCATCTAGTTTGCACACAGCTGAGCGCTGCTTATCAAGTTTCTTGTCTTATTGGCCTATTCAATATTTAAATTTCCCTCACCCCTCCCTAGTAAATCACTCAGTAGCCATGGATATGCACTTCCCAACTCTCTCTGTGGCCATTCTGGTTGAAATGAGTATTCTGAAGTATTCCAGCAATTGCCACATGTTCACTGACAACCCACTTATTCTCATTAAATTAGATAAAGTATACAAGGGGTATAAATACACTTTAACGCGGGAGGCAAATTTCTGTCATATAACCAAAACTAATCCTATAGAGGTTGTTTGTGACACTTGCACCATGCCTACTGCACAGGGTAAAGACACTACACATAAAACTACTTATGCTGAGGTACTTACAGCAAAATCAAAAAAAGGATCCTCAGTCATCACCTAAACACCACCCACAGCTACAAATAGTAACACTGTATTCAGTGCCTCTACTTCCAAGTACTTAAGGTAAACCAGTGCACAGACAAATTTCCTGGAAACTGGTGATTATATAGTGAGGAAGACTGACGTGCCACTCACTAGACTAAGGGGAGAGTCACAGTTAGTTGCCTTTTTGGGGCTGGGATCTGTCAAGTCACACAGGCACTCAGTTACTTGAACCACAGGTGCTAGTATGACTCTGTCATAGTCCATGGGCGTTAATGACCTGAGACATACCTCCCTCGACTATATAAAACGAGACATGATCAAGCTCACTGATTGTGTGTCTTAGGCAGGTATGGGCCTAGCACTGAGCAGCGTATTACCCTCTCCAAGGATGACGACACTTTACCGACAGAAAATGATAGATTTTAACAATTTTAACAATTGGCTTAGCTTTTGCTGTCAGTCCAAGGGGGGGTGGGGTACAATATTTGACTGCCTGGGAAGACATGGTTGACAGACCATGATGCTTTGCCAGGTATGGTCAGCTCTTATGCCCTCTAGACTTTCGGTACTGGCAAAGACCTTTTCCACCCCAATAGTGCCTTTTTTAGGCAGTGCTAAACTGATAAACCTCCCGACTCAACTGATCCTACGAAGGAATATCTGAAGGTGGTACTGCTCAAGTCTAGGAGTCTTAACAACAAATTCCACTCCCTGCAAGCCTTTCTCTCACTGGAGAGTATAGACATCTGTGTAGTAATCGAGCCATGGATTAATGGAGAGTACCCCAGCTATGGAAGGTTATAATGCCTTTCACACCTTTAGACCAGCTAGTGCTGAGGAGAGAACTAAGGGTGGAGGAGTCTCAGTCTTTATTAAAACCACCCTCACATCCAGACTAGTTAAAATGTATGATCCACTGGAGCTCATATACTTGCAACTCACCATAAACAGGGTCTGGTACCATATCCTTACAACCTATAGGTCCCCCTTCATGCCCCAGGAAACTCATACTACATATCTTGATGTACTAGAGTCTCTCACCATTCAACCCAGTACAATACTCATGGGGGATCTCAACTACCCCGTATAGATTGGGAATACTACAGATCTGACCATAAGGTAGTATTGAATTAAATAAAAATGAAATTCAGGGAAACAGTGAAACCAAAAATGTTTAGAAACTATTCCAAGGCTAACCTTGGTCTACTAGGCAACACATTGGCTAAATTCCAAGCATCCCCAAATACAGAAAACACAATAGCATGTGCTGAGCTATTTATAAACTCTCTGTGCAGCCAGATTGATAGCTGCAGAGAGTGTGCTGTGCCCACTTATATTAAGAATAAGAAGAACTCAAAACACAAGCCACCTTGATGGAATCAAAATATTAATCATTTATACAACAAAAGAAAAGAAAATCTTGGCCAAGCGTAGGAGGAACAAAGCTGTGCATACTAAAAGCCCCCTGACCAATCTAAACAGGCTGCTAAGAGAGGTAATACTTCAAAGAGTAAATCTGAAGAAAAAAATAGCTTCTGAGGCAAAGGATAACTGCAAAGTTTCAATGACTATGCATGTAACCTCAAGGGAAATGCACACTAATGCACAGAATTAATTGTAAATGGCATCACTTACACTTAACTGGAGGCCATTGCCAACCTTTTCGGTGACAGTTTCAGTTCAAATTTCTCCCCCACTCCCCTGATAGTCCAAAGGAAATACCTCATACCACAATCTCCCCAACCATTACTAGGGAACAGGTCATCAAAGCACTTTCCAAGTCCAAACACACTGCATCAATGGACCATGATAACATCCCAGGATGCTTAATAAATAGCATGAAATATGGCCTCTTTGGTCCACTTGAATCAGTTTTCAATGGGAGCCTACAGTCAGGTTTTGTGCCCAAGGAATGAAAGATGGCTACAGACATGCCCCTGCACAAAGGATGTCCAACCACTGATCCAGGTAACTGAAGGCCCATAAGTCTGACCAGCCTCATATGTAATAAGACCATGGAAAGAATCATCATGGACATGATAAATGAGGACATGGGTGACCTGCAAACACTGGACCAATCACAGTTCAGCTTTGTTAAAGGAAAGTCAAGCCTGTTAAATCTGGTGGACTTTTTTGAGAGGGCCACCAAAGCATTGGATGAAGACAAGATTGTGCAGACAGCTTACCTCAATCTGGCCAAGGCTTTTGATATAATACCTCACTCAGGCATTGTAGACAAGCTCACTAATTTAGGTATAAACCCTTTTATCACCCACTGAATAGACAACTGGCTCATTGATAGGACACAGGAGGTTAAAATAGGTAAGGCTACCTCAACCAAGATGCCAGTCACTGGCAGAGTCCCCAGGGCTCGGTACTGGGCCTTCTCCTTTTTGGCATCGATTTCTCTGAAACTGAAGCAAATTTTGAAGGTTTATGGCTGACTACCTTTGCAGATGACTGCAGGCTGGAGGTTTTCATCAACTCCCCTGCAGAAACTAACATTCTTCAAGAAGGCCTATCTCTGACTAAAAAATGGTGCCAAAGCCATAGTCTTAAATTCAATGCTAAGAAATTGTACAGTTTGGGATGTCAACCATCTGGCCTGATCACCATGCTGATAATACAACCCTAAGAGTCAACCCAATGTTCAGGGAGCTGGTTATCCACATAGACAGTAACATTACCTTTGACCACCATGTGGCCACAGTGGCAAGGAAATCCTTTTATGTTGCACAGCTTATAAGTAAAGGCATGTCATCTAGAACTAAAGAGGTCATTATCCAGCTGTACTGCACCCCATCATAGAGTAAAATGCTCCCTTCGGTATGTACTCAAAAAGGCATAGGAAGCAACTATAGTGACCTCAGGGGTTTCTTACAAAAAAGAAAATAGAAGAAATGAAACAAACCTGCCTTATGCAGAGTGCCTTAAAGGCCTTTTCCTCAACTCAGTCTCCTACAGATTGCTGAAGGTGCCCTGTGCCTGCCTTACAAGGCATCGACAAACCCCACACTTATGAATCTCCTGCATAAACATAAGTCAAACAGTACCAGAAGTACAAGGTCTAAGAACCTGAATTTTGTCTGTGACTTAAACAGAACCTGCTGGAGAGATAGATATGCTTCCCAAAGACTGCCTGTCATATGAAATAGGCTTTCCATGCATTTGAAGCTGAGTTCATCTGCTATCCAGTTTAAATGCAAACTAGATCAGTGGATGGAGAATAGGAAATTTACACCAGGCTTGGCACCCATGTCCAGTATGGACAGAGGTAGCTTATAAATGCCTGCCCTCAATGTCGTAACTTGATACAGGGCATCATTATTCTTTCAGGAAAACATGATGGCTTAGAAAGTTACCTCAAAGCAGAGTAAAGCAAATGCAGGTGTTTTACAGGGGGGAAGCCCTTCTGAACCCCATTATCTCTGTGATCAAGCAATCCCCAGGGGAAGAGATATTTCCCTACCAAGGGACTGTAGATCTTGCAGATGTTAAGTCATCTGTTTCAGTTGACCAAAAATCGACATTGCTTATCATTCAGCCAGAAGCCCTAAATCCATACACACACACACACACACACACACACACACACACACACACACACACACACACACACACACATACAAAATCTTTTCTATTTTTATTCAACCATGTCCTGTTCAACTCAAATCACCTCCATTACATGTATTCTCTTCCTAAAAGCTCTCTTTATTTCAACCTCTTACTCCTCTTCCAAAATATCCATCTCTTTCTCCTCCCCCACCTCCTCCACTCTCTCCCTTCCCCACCCTCTTTCTTTCCACTTTTATTTAATATCCCCCTCTCTACTTCAACCTAATCCATTTCATTACTTCAAAGTAAAACTCCAAACAATTACTTTAAAACCTCTCTCTATCAAATCAAACCTGTATCTCCATCCTACCACAAGTTACAATCCAAAGGTTGTTCTCATCTCTCCCTTTTCATGGCTTGCTCTATCAGGGGACATCCACCTTAACCCTGGGCCCACATCCAGTAACACTCTTTCATCTACATCCTCCTCTACTAGAAACAACCATAAATACCTTAAGTTCATTACCATTAGTACCCAGAGTATAAATAACAAAATAACAAACTTCCATGCATGGCTAAATCACACTGTACCTGACATAGTAGCAGTTACAGAAACATGGCTAAAACCACACATTGCTAACTCTGAAATTATCCCTCCAGGCTTCCAAGCTCTTCGATTCAACCACCAAAACAAAAAAGTAGGTGGTGTAGCATTAATCTACAACTGCCTGCCAAATCTCTTCCCTTACCAAAATCCCATCCCTCAGTTTAATAATGCTGAACTAATCATAGGAATCCTCAAAATGAAAAACTTTAAAAGTATCTGTATTATAGCTATCTATATTCCCCCTGTAGACAACATTACCACCCTAGAGAATATTCTCCTATGGGCTTCAAACAATATCAAATTAGAGACTTACATACTGGGAGACGTCAATGTCGACTGGAATAAAATTTACAACAATTCTCCTACTCTTTCTATCAATCTTTACAACTTTACTCAACTCATAAAGGACATTACCAGACCTAACAAAAATCATCCCCCAGGGTCCATCCTGGACTGGATCTTAGTTAGCCATCCAAACAAGATCTCTGACTGTGGTATACTTCCTTCACTCTATAAGTGATCATCTTCCAGCCTTTACTCACCGAGCTACCCAACACCTCCCTCACCAGCACCAATATGTCCACACTCGTAACCTCTCCAATTTCAACCCCTCTATATTCTCTGAAACCCTTAAACTAACAAATTGGGATATCTTAAAAACTATTCCTCTAGATGAATCCTTAGATGTCTTCAATAATACCTTCCTGAAAAAAATCCTAAACTCCCAAGCCCCACCTAGAACAAAATGAATAAAAAATAACTCTGCCCCTTGGCTAACTAAAGACACAACAACTCTCATGCTACAAAGGGACAAAACTTGGAAACTCTTTAACAAAACCAAAATCCCTGCTGCACTACTCCAATTCAAGCAACTCCGCAACCTAACCAAAAAACTTGTTACTAAAGATAAAAAATCTTACTCTACCAAACTACAGTCTGCCCTCTCAAACAATTCCAAAATATTCTAGAATTCCATCAACTCCCTTTTACACCCTGGTTCTAAACCCAACCCTTGTCCCGATAGCAATAAGTCTGACACTGAAATTGCAACCCTTTTTAACTCCTTCTTTACCAACTCTATAGCTGAACTTACTAAAACCTTCACCAAATCCATCCCCTCTGTTACCCCTAAACCCACTTCCTCCTCCACTTCCCACTCCAGCTCCCCCAAACCCCCTCCCTCTTATCACCTAAAACCAGTGTCAACCACCTGTATCAAAAAACTCCTCACTAAGCTCAAACCATGCTCCAGTGCCCCAGACAAGATCCATCCACTCTTTCTTAAGCTTGCTGCTGATGGTATCGCCATACCTATTAGCATTCTCATCAACAGATCCATCCAGGAATCTTATGTTCCCAAACTATGGAGAGCTGCATATATCCTGCCTCTTCACAAAGGAGGCAAAAATAATAGCATTTCTAACTTCCGCCCAATAGCCATTCTTTCCCCAATTTCAAAAATCCTTGAAAAATGTATCCACCTGCAACTCATGCCCCATCTCCTCAATAACCAACTCCCCACCCCTACTCAGCATGGATTACATCCTGGCCACAGTACCATTACTGCTCTCCTCTCTTTCTTAGACATTGTTAACCATGCCCATGACTCTGGAAATCTTGTCTCCACTGTCCTTCTCGACCTCTCTAAAGGATTTGACACTGTATCCTACTCACTCCTTCTTAACCATCTTTCAAACCTCAATCTCTCCCTAGATTCCCTTTCTTGGTTCAAAAGCTATCTCTCAGATAGATCCCAAGCTGTGAAATGACAAACAGGTACCCCTACCTTCCTTCCTACCCCTACAGGAGTTCCTCAGGATTTATTCTCGGGCCTATGCTCTTCAATATATTTATCAATGACTTTCACTCTGCAATTCCCCACTCTCAAATAGTGCAATATGCAGACAACTCTACTCTAGTCTTCTCAGCCCCTACTCTTCCCGAACTCCAGGCCAAAACACAATTAGCCTTCACAACCACTGAGAATTGGATGCTTCAAAACCATCTCTCCCTAAATGCCAACAAATCCATTATCATTATTTTCTCCCCCTCTAAAGCTCTCCCACTCAATAAGCTCTCTTTCAAGATCACCAGCCTCTCTCACTCCTCAATAGAAGTTGTTTCTAGTGCCAAACTTCTGGGTGTTACCTTTGATGAACAACTGAAATTTAATAATCATATTCAACTAAACATAAAAAAAAACACATCAGAAGCTCGGCATGCTTTATAGAAATGCCCCCTTTCTTTCTTTAGCCACTAGATAAACCCTCACCTCCACCTTCCTTCTACCTTCTCTATTGTATGGTGCTCCCCTTCTAACCAACCTCTCATCTTCTATCTCCTCAAAACTTGAAAGTTGCTACAACAAAATTGCTAAATTTGCTACTAACTCAAAGCATTCATCTCACCATTGCATCTCCCTTCATTCTCTTTAATGGCTTGAACTTACTAGTCATCTTGACTACCCACACAAACAAATTTTTAAACCCTCTGCTTGCCCTGCACTTTCTAACATCTTGCCTTTCTACACTCCTCTCAGACCTCTAAGATCAGCCCACCAAAATCTTCTCACAGTGCAAAAACCTAAACGTCCCCCTGGCCACCTTCTATTTTCTTATACTATAGCAAGGAAATGGAACCTGCTCCCTCCCCTGTTAAGATCCACTACAAATCCAGAAAAATTTAAACCTCTACTCCATAATCACCTCTCACTAAACTGGAAATGTAATTGTATACTTCCTACCTAAATCCTTTCACTTCCCCTTGTAATTACCTCCCTCCTGCCCCTCTTTCTTCTAACTCTCTTTATCCCCCACCTTCTACTTTCTTCATCTTCGCCCCACTGTAAATTCTATGTAAATTCTCTTATATCTTCACTTCCCTCTGACTACATGCCTCTTCTTGCAACTGTAACTTTCACTATTTACATAAAATGTATCATTCATCTGAAACTTAAAATGAAACTATATATTTTGTTTTCTGTACTATTAATACAATCTGTATGAAAAATTGTATTTTTCCTATTTGTAAATTGTTTAAGGGTGCAATTTCATTGTAATATGTAGCTTAAAGTGTGTAATATGTTTATGATTGGAGCTTTTCTCCCCGGGCCTCCACTGAAAATGGGCCCTCAAGCCCAGTGGACGCCCCCGGTTATCAAACTGGAAATAAATAAATAAATAAATAAAATTTTATACATATATATATATATATATATATATATATATGGTTTACTATTAGATGAGCGACCAACACATATGCGAATGTACCCATAATCGAACCAGAATGCCGAAACACACGTATACGAATGCAGGAAATCCCGAACCATAGCACCAAAAAATGTCGAATATCGAACCCCGACATTTTCGATATCGAAGCTTTCCGTCATGTATTCAGGCATTGGTAGTGACACAATCCGCACGGTCCATTACAAATTGCATGGTATCATAACAATCCGCCATACCACAGGTGGAATGCATAACATTGTCAATGAGGGCACAGCAGATATACCAGAGTGCTGCTAGACCGTAGTCAACACGTATAAACACGGAACTTCTCGACATCCGTTCCAAATGTGCACAGTGAAGTGAACCTTGTGAAAGTCAGACAATACATGTCACGTTCGATGAACAGTAAATAAAGTCACATATACCGTCGATGACATCAACAGGAACCACTGGGATATGACCCACGACCTCACCCACACCGGTCAACATAGCTATGATGTCCACATCCCCACCGCGGTGTACATATACGCATATCCCCCACAGCAAAAGTGACTAAATCATATGTCACTAACCCTAAAATGAACAGTGTTTAGCAACAAGTGCAGTAAAGCCCCTACAAGTGAATGTATCCCGTTTATCTAACAATTTCCTAAACGTTTCTTCCCTGTCTGTGAGCCGTTTACGTTTTGGTGACGGTGGCAGACATAGTAATACCCGGGACAGTAGATCTTCCACATGGTTTTGTTCCAATTGTATAGCATGCAGAATATCATGGATATATAGGTTTTTCCTCCCTAGTAGGCTACGGAGACGTCTATGCCAACCCTCCACCATATTTTGTGATCTGGGAAACCCGTCCATGCAAGTATCGCTATGGTTCCAAAATGAAAGATCAAATAGCGGAGGTAATCTCTCAAATGTATTACCTCGCATGCCATACCGTCTCGGTCTACCTAACAAATAATTTTCTTTGAAAAAGGTACACAACGGCTTTCCATTCTCAGGAAATTCTAGTTCAATATCATTGAAGGTCGGTAAAACATCGTCATGCCTCAGGAATGCTAACGCAGGTATTTCCTTGCACAAGCTGGAAAACTGTCTACACTGCCCAAATGCAGACACTAGGTGTAATTTCTGTATTTGCCACCAGATTATCTGGCAAAAATGAAACCAACAGCCTTTAGACAGTGATTCTGGAAAGTGCCGTGCGATGGCATTTACCGCCCCCCTCTCGAAATCACTCAGTATCATGGTTGGATTTAACTGTAAAGCATGTTCTGCACATAACTGTACTACATTCGCCCAGAATAAGTTATAGCATGCTTCTGTTTTGGAGGCCAACAAGCCGTACACCACAGGAACAGACTTTCTCTTATCAGCATTCTCTAGATTGCAATGGATACTGTACAGTTGTTTAAAATCGGGTGTTCGTATTGGGAATGTCCCATCTACCATAAAGAACTCAGCATTACACAACAATGTAAGATTACCGACTGTAGTTATTAACACGACTTGGGATGTTTCACAATCTCCGGATGAATGTTTCACTATAAAACTACCATTCTTGATGGGTATCATGTCACTTGTTAGTTCCGTCAGATTAATGCGATCCCCATACTTTCTCCTATTCGTTTTATGTCTACTTCGCACGACCAGTTGTTTAAGTGCATTAGTGTTAGGTAAATCTACAGTGATGTCTGTTGAGCATGTAGCTAATACCTCAGACACCACCCTGCAAGGATCATCTGTTGAGTGTCTCGCCTTTCTTTTAAGTGTGTCTTTGATTTCCACACATTCCCCTTTACCAGTGTCTGGTGCGTGGAAATGAGCGGTGCTTTTTAACAACATTTCACCATCCACAGTGGACTCGGTTACACACCTCCCCTTACATTTCTCAGTGGTTTTAAGACAACAACACCAGTATTTCCTATCACCATTCGCTTTTTCTAAATAATACAAATAGCTGTCAACTTGTAGCATGTCTTTTCCTTTCTGGGACTTGACGGTGCTGTATACATGCCGGAGTGTGCCTGGATATGCACCCGTTGCTTGGCCGTCATCCACCTGCCAACAAACACATACCTGACAACGTTAACTGCTCTACCTCACTATTTGTAAACACTATACTTCCTATCATAGTACACATACCACGTATACTCACTATATCTATATACAATTAGTGCCTAACAACGATAACATTGAACAGCATGTACGACAGCACCTTGTACACATACGCACTGCATGGCCATTCACACGCTGGTTCACTCTACCGTTTTATCTAACATATTCTCACATTGCATGATTCAGACACGTTATAAGCTCATCCCTTCATATATTACCTGTGTCGTCGCTTGCATTCTGCTACTTTGAGCACTCTGTACAGTCACTTAGTAATAAGGGGGGACGTCTTATGAGGTCTAGACATTACACCGTACATATTTGTACGACACCTGCATTTGTCGCATATATTACATCGACTACGTTTGTACGAAATGGTTTCACACTCGATATTTCATCAGCTCGACAATCCATCATTCGACATTCGCTGTAAACGTGGTTTCCGTTTCGCACATGTGCAGTTCGAACAGGTGCCGTTCGTCATTCTAATAGTAAACCTATATATATAATATACATACAATTATATAAATATGAATATATATGTGTGTGTGTGTGTGTGTGTGTGTGTGTGTGTGTGTGTGTGTGTGTGTGTGTATATACATGTCATACACGTGTGTGTGTGTGTCTGAATATATGTATATATATATATATATATATATATATATATACACACACACACACACACACACACACACACACACACACACACACACACACACACACACACACGCACACACACACACACACACACACGGTAAATTAATATTTTATTTCTAGATTTCAGTGGCATTGATTATCACTTCATAGTCAGAGTCTAATGTATAATTAATTCATTTTATTTTTAAAATAATATTTAGTGACGTATTTGTCTACATGTATATATTGCCGGTTGTAGTGTTGTGCTTTACTTTCTTCTCTATTTACTTCCTGTCTCACTTGCTCTTTTTCATTGCCAATACTGCCTTATGTCTTATATTGCAAACTGTTTTACCTTGTTCTCTGACAGAATTTGTCACAGCTTTATGGTCATAATAGAAAAATCAAGAAATAAACATCTTTTCAGTCAAATAAGCAGTAATAATCAGGTTTCATTGTCTCATTGTGTATGACACAGGAGAGTTGGAGGGAAAACAGCTGTCAGTGCTACCTCAAAGTGTTTGGTAACTTTGGTCCTCTGTTGTTGTTCTTGAAATGTCTATCTTCTGTACAAAGACTTTGCATGTCATGCCTGTGTTTGTGTCTGTCTTCTCAAGGATTACTGTTTTTTTCCTACATTCCAGAGGCATGCAGATAGCGAAGCTGGTGATTCTCCAAATTGCAAGTAGGCATGCATGTGATATAAATGTGTGTATGCGTGCATACTGGGATGGATTGATATCCCATCCAGGGTTAATTCTGTGACTTGGATTTGTTTGCTTGCTAGGATAGGCTGTTGCTCTAACAAAACCTGAATAGGATAATAAAGTGGGTCTCGTCAAATAAATGAAAAAATCATGTAGTGTGGTAATGCTTCCCATGTCTTGTGGCTTATACATTATTTAAGTTTTTTGCCTGTTCCTTCTCTCCTTATCATTATTGATCCATCATTTATTTGTTCTAGATGCAGGTTTTATTAGTCACCACAGTCTAAGCACTGCAGGTGAAATCCATTTTCTTAAGAAAATATGAATGCAGAAACCAAAGGAAATGTAAAAGGTCCTTGACAAAGAATAATGCTGTTTTGTCAAACATAGCTTCATACTTGTATGTATTTCAGCTTTTAGTGAATTGCAACTAATTCTGTACAAGTGTGTTCCTTTTGCAGAGTTAGTAGCTGCATTGTTTCATACATGTGCATATTTTCAAAAGTGTGTATTGAACACAGAGCACAATGCTGCACACATTCTTAATTGTTATTTATCATATATGACTATAATTCAGCCTGTTATGGAAAAGGGATGTTATATTGAAAAAGTATCTTTATTGGGAAACAGGAAAACATCACCTGTTCAGAAGAGTACATGAATCATGGGCCTTATTGACATAAGACCTGTAAGTTCTGTTCAGTGTCCAGAGCATTCATTACCAGCTTTTGGCTTTGACATTTACTTTTGTAGGTTTTAGTATTCAGTATCAGTATGATGTTCTGCCACATATATAAGGTATTCCATGCATGTACAGTTAATAGTATTGTAGAATTTCTATCGTTTTCTTTCCTGCAAATTTTCTAATAACCTGAGCATAGATAAAATGCAAAACATATGAAGTTACTCTGTATAAGAAGGGAATGCACCATTTTTATGAAATCCTTATTCATTGAACATTCCCGTATTTAGGCATGTTTTAAGTCTTAGCAATTATTATGCTGATGGACATTTCTATATTTAATCTTCACCTATATAAGTAAAATGTTATTTTTAAATTATTTGACTCAAGTATGCATCTTAAGACGTTTGCAGCATACAGGAATAGCAGTGAGGCTTTTGTCACGTGACAGTTTTAGATCTTCTTTTGGGGCCATATTTTTTGTAACAGTCATTGTTCTCAGAATTCCTGTAGAATGAAAAGGAACCGCATTTGCAGTATGCTTAGAATGAGTAAATGGGGACCAGAAGGTTACTTTATTGATCATTTTGCTGAACCTGAAAACATTTCATTTTTAAAGCTTACCTCTGTGACAGCAGTACTGCCTTTAAATCTGTTCTCCTTGACATTAAGTTTTTCAGTTGTAGATTGCTATACATTTTCAGAAATACAAAGTAAGCTTCAGCAGATGGGGACTTTAGTTTGTATACTTATGGACTATTAATACAATAAAAGGAAAGAAGCATCATTTGAAGATTTTACTTCAGAACTGTTACAACACCATGTTGCACCATTTTGAAATGCAACTTAAAATACTTTGAATACAGTGTTCTGTCATAATAGCAAATGATGTAATCAAGAAACACCTAATACTGTCTTTGCTAAATGTGAAATCAGTACTTTGGCACCTTTCATGCAATGTGTTGAAAATGATAGATTTTACATGCTTTATAAGCCAGCATGGTATGCAGTTGTTAAGATTTCTTGCACCCCATCTTGTGTGATTTCTGAGTTGAACGTGTGATAACTACACATTATAATGTTTTGCATTTTAAACTTGGTTTCCAAAAACTGATTAATGATAAATTATCTATTAAGTAGGTTTGTTTGCTAGAGTGTCATGGATATGGTAATTTCATGGTAAAATGTCATTGAAATATGTTATAACAGCATCAAAATAGTTGAGCCTTAATATTTTAAACCAAGTTTTTCATAGTATGTACATACTTAACATTGCATTGTTAGTATAAAATTAAAGACAGACAGATTAGATAGATAGATAGATAGATAGATAGATAGATAGATAGATAGATAGATAGGTTCATAGGTAGGTACTAGGCTATCTGCCCAAAGGCATTTATATGCCTAGCCGGAATGTGTTGGCTTTCACCACCCCCTTAGATTAATTCCCTGTGCCTCTGTCCAGCAGAGCCATTGAAGTGATCCCTGGGGTAAACCTGTTTCCCATCCACTCGTCAAGGTTTCTCTTGAAGAGGGTTAGCGAGGAGCTGTGCCTAATGTAGATTGGAATCTTGTTCCAGAGCATGGGAAGTCTCTGGGACAGGAATCTATCCCTCCAGCATGTCTTATTTATTGTTGTCGTGAGGTTTAGATCCCTGGAGCGTGTGGCTCGAGGGGACATGGTTTTCTTTAGGTGGAGCATGTGCATCAATTCTGGGTTGGACATGGCCTTGTATGTCAGGCAAAGATCACCTCTGAGTAGGCAGTATTCAGCCGAGTACAGCTGGTGTTTTTTCAGTCGAGCTGCATAGGGCATCTGCTTGAGGCCAGTGATCCTCTTGATGAGGTACTTCTCTGGTCTTTCCAGTTGTTGCAGGTGTCTTGTAAGGTACATCCCAAATGGGGCATTGTAATCTATGATGGGTCTGATGAGTGATGCGTTGTGGGGCCCAATGACCTCTTTCGATCTGGATGCAAACCCTTTTGTGATTAGGTGGGCCACATAGAAGGATTTTCTAACCACTTTGGCAATGTAGTTATCAAAGGAGAGGTTACTATCTACTTGGGTCCCCAGATCCCTTATTACGGTTTCCATATTTAGGGGGCTACCACCTATGTGGTAGTTTGTGGGTACTTTGTTTTTTTTACAAAGGGGATGACTATGCACTTTTTGGCATTTAGCTTGAGGCCATGGTTTTGACACCAGGTATCTGTCTCAGTGAGACCCTTTTGGAGGATGTCTGTGTCAGCCGGAGAGTCAATTATAGCCGCTAGTTTGCAGTCGTCTGTGAACTTGGTCAGCCATAGTCCTCCTGTGCTTGCCTGTATCTCTGAGAAATATCTGCCGAACAGGAGGGGTCCTAGGACTGAGCCCTGGGGAATGCCACTTGTAACCGGTTTAGAGTCAGACCTAGCTCCCGCAACTCTTACCATGTGGGTTCTGTCTGTGAGCCAGTTTGCAACCCATCTCGTGATGTAGGGGTTTATTTTCAGCCTGGTGAGCTTGTCTATAATACCTGAGTGGGGAATGGTGTTGAAGGCCTTTGTGAGGTCTAGTTAGGCTGTGTGGACCACTTTTCTCTCATCTATAGCCTTGGTAACTGTCTCAAAGAAGTCCACCAGGTTTAAGAGGCATGATTTGCCCTTAACAAAGCCGAACTGGGTAAGTTCCAATGTTTGAAGGTTTCCAATGTCTCTGTTAATGAGATCCATGATGATGCGCTCCATAGCTTTGCAGACCAAGCTAGTCAGGCTTATAGGGCGATAGTTCCCAGGGCCGTTGTGGCTCCACCTTTGTGGAGCGGAATAACCGTTGCTGTGCACCACTATGTGGGCACATAGCCTGTGCAGAGGCTGAGTTTAAACAGTGTGTTTAGGTGAGGGGTTAGTTCATCTTTGAGCTTGTGTAGGACGCAGCCTGGGACACTGTACGGTCTCATTGATGCTGTGTTTTTAGCTTTGGAGAGGGCTGTTTTAACCTGAGTGTCTGTGATTTCAGAAGCACTACATTCTTCTGGTATAGTTATGGGCTCTTTTGGGGGTGAGAGTGGGGTGAAGATTGCACTGAATCTGTCTGCCAGGATGTTGGCTATATCAGTCGGTTCAGTGTATTTTGTGCCATTCTGCACTAACTCCAAGCAGATCTGAGAATTGCACTTAGATTCTTGACATAGCTAAAGAATGCCTTGTGGTTATCTTTGGAGTCCATGGCAATTTTTCTTTCGAAGCTAGCCTTGGATGATTTTATGAGGGAACGTAGTTTATTGCTGATACTGATCAGGGATGTCTTTCCTTCTTGGGATTTTACTCTTTTCTGTACTAGTTTCCTCCTTCTATTGTATAGCTTGTTTATGGCAGGGGTCCACTAGACTGGTTTCCTTTTCTTGCAGAAGTGAGTCTTGGTTTTGTTTGGGATAGCATGATCCATGCATTCTTGTAGGTGCCCCTAGAGTGCATTAATAAAGGATTTTGCAGCTTGGACAGTGTTATCCTTTAGCATAGGGGCTTTGAAACTTCCCACCTCGGTCTTAAGTAACGTGAAGTTTTCTTTTGAAAAGTTTTTCACGGTGGTTTCTTTGACCGGGGATGGTGGTGGAATGTGGATATCCAGAGTGATCAGTTTATGGTCAGATCTAACCAGCAAGGGGTTGACTTCCAGTGTGGAACACCGGTCGCCCATGTTGGTGATGACCAGGTCCAATATGTTGTTACCTCTGGTGGGGGTGTTGACCAATTGATCCAGGGCATTTGAGTTTATAAATTCTAGGAAATGTTGGGCAAGGGAGTTTGTACTTGAGTAGTTCTCCCAGTTAATGTTTGGGTAATTGAAATCACCCAATATCAGGGTATTTGGTAGGACCTTTATGCTTCCCAGTGTTTCCAGGAATGCGGAGTGGGGGTCCTGGGACATGGTGGGTGATCTGTAGCAAGCTATAATTTGAAAATCAGTTTTGCCCATTGTTAGTTGCACATGAATGATCTCTGAAGCATCGTGCTGTGCCACTAACCTGGAGGTGTGGGTATCCTTGATGAATATGGATACTCCCATGCCTTTTGTATTTCGGTCTAGGTTTTGTGGCCGAAATGCATGGTATGAGTTGTAGCCTGGTAGTGCTGGGGTGCTCTCTGGAGCCTTAAACCAGGTTTCTTTTACTGCACACATATAGATTTTCTCCATACTAAGGAGTGCCTCGACTGCATGCATTTTGAGATTTAGACTTCTGGCATTGAGTAGCATTACTCTCAGTTTTTTATTACTTGTGCTATTTACGGCGGTGGGTTTGTCTTTTGAGCCTTGCCTAAAAAAGGCACTACGGGGGTGGCAAGAGCCTTGTCCAGTATTTGAAAGCCTAAGGGTGACAGGTGCAAGCCATCTCTAGTGAAGCAGCGTGGCTTTTCGAGCATGTCATCCCAGGCTGACGGACACTGGATCCCTTTTGAATGGAACCAATCCAGGGTAGACCCACATGCAGAATGCTCAAATCTTTTGACCATTATGTTTTTTCTACTAGTACCTCTACAGTACCTGCAGAAATACTACCTGCTGCTGCTGAATTTTTGAATTTATATATCACATTACTCTTTTATACCTCTTTTCTCTCTCTCTGTTCTACCACTATGCTTTGATGCCTTCCTTGTTGGTCTTCTGGTTCCTTTCTCCTTTTATCTCTTCCTCCATTGGAATGTAAGGAACTTCTGCTTTAAATATTCTGATTAAGTGTAATGCTTCATAGGTTCATAGCTAAGTATTTTGTTAGCTGCCCTTGTGGGCCATTTTAAGTCTAGCCAGTCAACCTTTTGATACTTGAATTAACCTATCCCATCTGGCTTTAAATTGGCCTTACCCATCCTATGGTCAATAATTATGTATTACCTCTAATTAGAAATAGCTGGGATCTTACCATAGATAATTTGAGGGGACACATACACTAGGCAAATGATTTAGGGGCTACATCTATACATTAGTAGTATGGAAGGCAATTATGGGATACATTTCTGGTTCTCATTCATAGATACGGCTTGCATCTGAAAATGGATAGGGGTGAGCTTTGTTTTATGTTGATGCTGAGTCTGTACCACAGCAACAGTCTGTTAGATAAACCTGCCCCTTCAAACCTTTCTGTTTATGTTGCAAATAGGTTTTGATACCAAAACTGAATATTTTTGATGGCATTTGATTTGCTTATATGCAGTAAATCCATCAGTATTAGGTCAGAGGTTGCCTTCAATTCCAGACACAGGTCACTTCTTAGCAGTCTGTAGGATACCGAGTATAGTGACAGGCCTTGAGTTCGTTCATGTAGGATGCATTGTTTAGACCTTATTTTGTTTTACTAAAGTATCTATGTAGGCATTCCAAATGTTGCATTTGTCTGGACAGATACTTGCCAAAGGGGGCATTATGCTCAGTGATTGGGCTAGCTTGCAGTCATCTGCAGACTTAGTCAGCCAGAACCTATTTGTATTGGTTTTTACTTCTGAGATGTTGATACCAAGGTTTTGTGCCCACTGAGTGGCGCAGAGCTACAGTTATCTCACTCCACAAGGGGGGATCCATCTTGAATCCTGGAAACTACCGTCCCATCAGTCTGACAAGCCTTATCTGCGAGGCTATGGAGCGTATTATCATGGAACTTATAAACAAAGACATTGGCAACCTTCAAACACTGGACCCCACCCAGTTTGGGTTTGTGAAGGGCCGATCTTGTCTCCTGAACCTGATTGACTTCTTCGAATCAGTCTCCAGAGCCATGGACAAGGGTAAGGTGGTCCACACAGCCTATCTAGACCTTGCCAAGGCCTTTGACACCATCCCCCACTCTGGAATCATAGATACACTTACTAAGCTGGGCATTAATCCCTACATCACCCAATGGGTTGCTAACTGGCTTACTGATAGAATCCACACTGTAAAAGTAGCCGACTCCAAATCCAGCTCCAGACAAGTGACAAGTGGAGTACCTCAGGGTTCAGTCCTGGGACTGCTCTTGTTTGGCATCTACTTCTCTGATGTACAGGCCAACACTAAGGGACTCTGGCTAACAAAGTTTGCAGATGACTGCAAACTGAGAGCCATTATTGAATCCCCAAATGATGTGGATACTCTACAAAAGGGCCTTACAGAAACAGATGCTTGGTGCCAGAGCCATGGGCTCAAGCTCAATGCCAAGAAATGTATAGTTATCCCCTTTGGGAAAAAACATGTACCCATGAATTACCATATAGGTGGCAGTACACTAAGCACCAAAAGTGTGATAAGAGACTTAGGGACACAGGTGGACAGTGGTCTCACCTTCGATAACCACATCGCCACAACAGTCAGGAAATCCTTCTATGTGGCACACCTCATCACTAAGGGCTTTTCATCCAGAAAAAAGGAGGTCATTGTCCCACTGTACTCATCCCTCATTAGACCCATTATAGAATACATTGCCCCATTTGGTATGTACCTCTTAAGACATCTGCAACAACTGGAAAGGCCACAGAAATACCTCACTAAAAGAATCACAGGCCTAAAGCAGATGCCCTATGCTGACCGCCTTAAAAAACTCCAGCTATACTCTGTTGCATATCGTCTACTCAGAGGTGCTCTCTGCTTAACATACAAGGCCATGTCAAACCCAGAGCTGTTGGACATGCTACACTTAAAGAAATCCCAAATCCCTCAGAGCCACATGCTCCAGGGATCTAAACCTTGTCATCACAATAAACAAAACATGCTGGAGGGATAGGTTCCTGACCCAGAGACTCCCCAGACTCTGGAATAGATTGCCCATACATGTCAAGCAGAGTGCCTCTTTGGCACTCTTCAAAAGGAAACTTGACGATTGGATGAGAGAAAGGAAATTCAGCCCGGGGATCACGTCAGTCGCCCTGCTAGACAGGGGTCCAGGGAAGTAAATAGTGTGGGAAGAAATAGCCAGGGAATTGTTATGGTAGGCTTGTATAGGCCCTAGGGCTGATAGCCTAGTACCAACCTATGAACCTATGAGAGTCCCAGCACAGAACCCTGGGAGATTTCACCGGTGGCTGACCTTTTTGTGGAGGTAACTTATCCTATTTTGATTTCCTGTGTCCTATCTGTCAGCCAGTTGGCAATATACAGGGTGACAGAGGGGTTTATTTCTGGTTTATTTAGCTTTTCTACTATGTCCGAGTAGGTGGTTTTATCAAAAGCTTTGGCCAGGTTCAGGTATGTGGTGTGTGTACCATTTTACCTTAAGCCATTGCTTTGATGACCTTTTCCAAAAGGTCCACTTGGATGAATAAGCATGATGTGGCCCTGACAAATCCAAAAAGAGAAGGACCCAGTATTTTGCTCCCTATGACCTTCTTGATTAGTTCCAGGATAAGTATTTTTATGGCTTTGCAAATGAGGTTGGTCAGACCTATGGGTCTGTGATTGCCTAGGTCTGTAGAAGGTCCTTCCTTATGCATAGGAATGGCTGTAGCTGTTCTCCATTTGCTTGATACAAAACCTGCATAGAAGTTGAGGTTGAACAATGTAGTTAAAGGGGTGGTTAAATTGTTCTTCATGCTATTTAAGATGCCTCCAGGGATATTATCAGGACCCAATAATAGTAGTTTTAGCTTTTGATAATGCTTTTATTATGCAATAGGTGGATGCAAGTTAGTCTCAGGTATATTTTCAGGAACAGATGTGGGGAGGTAAAGTTAGAGATTAATTTATCAGCCAGTAGGTTCTCTATAACTTCAGCCGCAGTGTAGGTGACATCATTCACGATAAGCCAAGTACATTGCTGCATTGTGCATTTGAGATTACAAACATAACTAAAAAAAAGTCTTATGATTGTCTTTGGCTTGGTTAGCTATTTCAGCCTCAAACATGGCTTTGGTGGATTTTATTAAGCTCCTGAATTATTTGCTTATTTCAGTGATGGAAAATCCTAGCATTCTGGGAATTACTATTCATAATAATAGTTGGTATTTAGTCGTTTTGTCATTTATTATCCTGAATAAATTATTTGATATATACACCAATTTTCTTTTAATTTGCTACTGTTTTTCAAACTTTTTTTCCTGGACCTCCACTGGAAAGGGGATTTTCATGTCTTTTTATATCTTCATTGGTAAGGGGAAATCTGAACAACACAAAAGCACCAAATTAACAAGCATTTTTTTTTGACAAAGGGACTACCCGAACAGCCCCACCCTATATTATCTATTCCATCTTCAGAACTATAATTGAAAGAAATTCTATATTAACAATAGGCAATTTTAAACCTCAATAAAAAAAAAAAAAAGTTCTTGAACCTATTGAATTTGAGTCTACAATCGGCTGACCCTCCCAAACACAATTAATTTCAGGCTGTTAGATGGCAAGACATTTTCCTGTGGGTACATTTGGTTCTAGACACATGGGTGAGGTGAAATTTAGGTGTACGGACATGTGACTGCCACAATTTCATTGGGTGCTCAGAGAAGCATGCAGCTTCATACCCACAAATTCATTGATCAAATGCATAGGAGAAAATATTGTCCATGGACATGGTGACACACACAATCTGTAGGTGTCGTGGCCCCCTTGATATCTACAGACAGCAGTTTGTTATGTCAGGTAGCAGTACTAGCATGCCCATTGAGAATGACAGTAGAAGTGAAAATGCAGTGCACAATGGACAATGCTTTTAATAATGTGTGTGGAGTGTTACCTCCTTTGCCGTGTCTAGAAAACATTGAATAGAACACATATTGGAGCATAAGTCTGCAATATTTTTCTGTGCTGTTACACACATGTACCTGTTGTAGTTACATGACCATGTACTGTACATCAAGTGCAACACATTATTTCTACTGCCCCCATGCACTTGGTATTTGAAGCTCTGCATATGGCACTGCGTCTTTCTCTGTGACTGTAGTGAAGTCCTGACAGCCATATGTTTGTGCAGATGAATTTCACTTCAGCCATGTGTTTCCAACTAAATGCACCCACAGAGCAATGTCATGCCACCTAACAGCTTGAACCGTCCTCCATTCTCGTCTCTCTAAACCATTGATTTTTATTAGTGTCACCATCATGTAGAGTAGTTCTTTCTCCAGGTATTGTTAACAATGAAGGACTATCCTCCACTTAGCCTGTATTTAAGTTTAGGCCGTTAGGCAGTATGTCATTTCCCTGTGGGTACATTTGGTTAAGGATGCATGGCTGAAGTAAAATTCAGTTGCTGAGGTATGTAATTTTTACATATTTACTCCTGGTACAGAGAAGCATCTGGTGCCATGTCAGCAGCTTCAATGACCAAATCCATGAGGCAGGAGAAGTGACATGAATTATGCTTGCTGTACAATACATGTTTATGTAACTACAACAGGTAGAAACGTGCAGCACCGGGGTGAACCTCTGGCATGCTGCTGTAATCATACTTATGCTCTAGTACATGTTTTGGGTAATGTCGTCTAGGTACTGCAAAGGGGATAACAGGTCATACACGATAGTAATAAAGGCACTGCATTTTCACGGTCATTGACATGCCCACTGGCTATCCTGCTGTTGATGCCTGCCATATGGCTTGCTGTCTGGAGGTGCCCTTGGGACCACGGACCTTATTTTCCACCCTGTGCACTTGCTCATTGAAGTTGTGGGGATGGTACTGCATGCATTTCTATGCCCAGGGGGAATTTGTGACAGTCATGTGTCTGTGCAACTGAATTTAACCTCAGTCCTGTGTCTAAAACCAAATGTACCTGCAGGAAAATGAATGGCTGTCTAAAATAGGTAGGTAACAGAACCTTCCTGTCTAGGATTATATGTGTCCTAGTTCATGTTGTGAATAATTTAAATTTAATACAGTTTTGACTGCTTTCACCAAACAAGATCAGGAAGTAGTATAATAAGCCTGTGGCTATTACAACCTGTGTCTTCATTAAAGAGTTTGTGATATTAGACAAATATGGCAATATTTCAGTCCTGGCTCATATTTCCCACAAAGCAATTGTTTTGCTTTGTCTTATCATCTTGTAAATGAGAGGACAACAAGATAATGTTTTTCAGTGGTGTCAGACAGCTCAACAAACAGTTTACAGTGGAACAATAACTATCTTTAGAGTCAGTAATCCCTTTGTACAGCTTTTTAGAACCCTTCCAGAGCAAGACTGAGATGCTTATTCCAGACTTTTCTTTTTAACGTAAGGTGTTGGACTGTTGGCATATGCCTCTCTTCTTGAGGAGTGACATATGCAAGTTTGCCTGAATGTATTACACTTTCAACATGAGAGCTGTTTAATAATTTGTGAACACTGTCAGTAACAACTTAAAATTGTTGCTGTTGCATTTCAGAATTTCTGGCATCTATTATGTACCTAAATGATTTAATGATGGCATATATCAATCAGTCATAAAAATCTGAGGCTTCATTGTTTTATGATGACTTATTTTATTCATTTTCTAGTACACACATTATCCATTTCAGTGCTACATGGGGGATGAAGCCTGTACCTTAACTTAATGCGGAAATGGCAGAGAAAGTACTTCTGGATAAAATGCCAGTCAGTTTCAGAATGCACATATAGACACACACACACACACACACACACACACACACACACACACACACACACACACATACCACAACACCACACACACACTACCCACACACACCACACACCACACACACACACACACACACACACACACACACACACACACACACACACACACTTTATATGTTATAAAAAACTCTGAGTAAGAAGTATATCAGGTTATAATCCCTTTTCAAAAAGGTGTTTTCTACATAAACACTTACATGCCTGGAAGCTCACTGTGTACTATGGGACATTTAAGTTAGATGCACTTTACTCGTGGCCATTTTCATTGCTATCTGCTGTTACTCATAGATATAGCACAGCTTATAACAATGACTGTCACTGACTAGCTGACAAGATCTCTTTGGATGCATACTTCCTAGAAAAATTGTAGAGTCTGTATGCCAAGTAGCTGTAGGAGAAATATTGATCTAAAGAGATTTTCTTCCTCATTCAAGCTCTTGCTGTATTGTTATAACCCCATACACCATTTATGTCTGACAGTATATGTATACACACACACACATATATATATATATATTTATATATATATATATATATATATATATACACATTTATACATAGACATAGACAGATATATCTATTTCTCCTCTATCTCAAACCTATCCAAATGAGTTATGTTAAAAATCTCCTTTCTAAATGAAAGCCTTGCACAGTAGCTGCAGACCAGCTAGCTGGTGACTTTCTACAACTAGCTGCTACTTCCATCGCTTACCCTCTATCTATTCTCATTAACCATTCTATCTCTGAACAGTACATACCACTCCTCTGGAAAATAGCTCAGATCATAGCCTTACATAAAGGCAGTCCCTTTACTGATGTATCCAACTACAGACCCAAAGCCATTTTGTCACCACTTGCCAAAATCTAATTAGCTTTACTAATACCATAAATCAACTCAAAAACAAAACTAGTCTCTGCTACCATCCTAGATATGTCAAAAGCATTTGACACTGTATCTCATCAAATACTTCTCAATAAACTGCCTTTCTAAGCTGGTTTCATAGCTACCTGTCAGATAGGAAACAAGCCACTTTATGGGACAATAAACTCTCCCCTAACTCCCTATATGTGTAGGAGTGCCACAAGGATCTATCCTTGGCCCACTTTTATTCACAATTTTTACCAATGAACTAAACTCCTGAGCAAATCCAGCCTCAATCATACAATATGCTGACGATGCTTCCTAATCAGCTCTGCCCCTCTATTAAGGAACTCCAAGATAAAACTCACTCAGCCCTCTACAATATTGAAAGCTACTTAACAACCCATCAACTTATACTTAACCCCAATAAAACCAAGCTTATGATCTATAATACCCAAACAACAAACAACCAACCACCTATCTCTATTTCCTCCTCCAATGGCACAAAAATAGAACCTGTTGAGCATACAAAACTTCTTGGTGTCACAATTGATGGAGGACTTAAGTTTGAAAAACACCTTGCACTGTTGTTGTCTTTTGGCTTTTCCTGGTTAGGGGTCACCACAGTGGAACTCCGGTCCGCTAATGATTGGCAGCAGATTTTGACAAATGCCGAGGTGCCAGCTTGACGTTCAAACTTCAAAGAAGGTACACCCATTTACGCATGTCTTTTGAATGCCCACCTAACAGCGGGGAGGACATGCAGACTCCACACAGCAGGCACTCCCCGTACTCCAGCCGAGAATCAAACGGGAGAACCTCTTGCTGTGAGGCAACAATGCTAGCCGCTGAAAAACACCTTGCACTAACAATTAAAAAGGTTCATGTCAAACTAGTTTCTCTCTATAGGGCTAAATCATATCTTACTGACCATGCCAGACTTGCAACAGCCAGAACCCATCTCTTATCTTCCCTGCTTTTCTGTTCACAAATATTTACCAGTCTTCGAAAATCTGAACTAAATAGCCTTGAATTTAGCTATAACAAAATATCCAAGTTTGCCACTAATCAGTCTCAAAGATCTCACCATTGCACTGCCCTTCTCCAGCTGAACTAGTTAGAGCTTCCTCACCTGCTTACTCTGACTCAGCTACTAAGTGCCCATACAGTGTTATACAAACCTGACAACTGCCCAGCTCTATCTGACCTTGTCCAACCCGACACTAACCTAAAATCTCTTAGGTCTGCTGATAAAGTATTGTTGAATGTTAACAAAACCTAAAACTCTCACGGCGTCTCCGTATACTCACATATCATTGCCAAACACTGGAATTCTCTACCTCAGCATATTCTGCCCATCAGTGATACACATTCATTTAGACAGTCCCTAAAGGAATATTTCACCAAATACAGGCTTTGCTCATGTTCTCCACCAGGCTAACTAATTTAACCTCTCACTGTCTAACGTCCTTCTCTCCACCACCCATTGTCAATATTTCTTGGCAACTGAGCCTTCTTAGCTTCAGTTTGTGATATTTTTATCTTGAAAAGAAATATATATTAATATATATATATATATATATATATATATATTTTTTTTCTATGTGAATAGTATAAGCATATTGTACTGCCATTGTTATATGCTTTTAGATGCAATGTTAAGGAACTTGAATTTGAACTTCTGTTGTTTTTTTTCCATATGTACAAATGTATAATTATGTAATCTTCCTTGGAGCTTTTCTGCTTGGGTCTCCGCTGGCCTCTGGCCCAGTCGGACACTGCCAGTATCAAATGTAAGTAAATATATGTGTGTGTGTGTGTGTGTGTGTGTGTGTGTGTGTGTGTGTGTGTGTGTGTGTGTGTGTGTGTGTGTGTGTGTGTATGTATATATATATATATATATATATATATATATATATATATATATATATATATAGATGCAGTGGTGGTGCTGTGGTGCTGCGGTAGCATTGTCGCCTCACAGTAAGACGTTGTCCGGTTCGATTCAATTCTCAGCTAGAGCGTCTTCTGGGTGGAGACATTCGTGGATGGTACCTTCGTTGAAGGTTGTGTGTCAGGGCTGGTAACTCAGCATGTAAAAATCAACTATCAATCATTAGCGGACCGGAGTTCCGCTATGGCGACCTCTAACCGGGAAAAGCCGAAAGACACAACAACATATATATGTGTGTGTACGTGTGTGAGTGTGTGTGTGTGTGTGTGTGTGTGTGTGTGTGTGTGTGTGTGTGTGTGTGTGTGTGTGTATGGCCCCCGGCTGCTGAGCATCCCTGGCTCCTGTGTCCACGCCTGAATCTTAGGCTCCTGCCTATCCTGTTCTAACCCACCAACAGTGCCCTCCCAGAGGCTCTTGCAAAGGAACCCACAGAAAAGGACCTTGCAAAACTAACAAAGAACTGATACTGCTCCCTGAGTACAACTCCGAAAAAAGACTTAAGCAAACTTAGGCTCCTGCCTATCCTGTTCTAACCCACCAACAGTGCCCTCCCAGAGGCTCTTGCAAAGGAACCCACAGAAAAGGACCTTGCAAAACTAACAAAGAACTGATACTGCTCCCTGAGTACAACTCCTAAAAAAGACTTAAGCAAACTTAGGCTCCTGCCTATCCTGTTCTAACCCACCAACAGTGCCCTCCCAGAGGCTCTTGCAAAGGAACCCACAGAAAAGGACCTTGCAAAACTAACAAAGAACTGATACTGCTCCTGAGTACAACTCCGAAAAAGACTTAAGCAAAGTATGTGTACTGCTTAATACCTACTAGTAATAATAGACATTCTATATCAGGTTGCGGTACACTTACCTACCAGGCTAGCCAGCAGCCACAACCCCTCTCTCTCACTCTGATTAACTAATCGTTCTCTACCTTTTTTATAATTACTCCCTCTATCCTGGTCCTTGATATCTCCCTCCTTTCCTTCTACCTGATATCCATCTTTCTGGGCCCTTACCACCTGAGACTGACTTGCCTCTAAGTGGTGCTCCTCTCCCAGGTCCACCCATCTGTCCTCTCTCATTTCCTTAAACACCCCCTCTCTACCCTTTTAAAACCTCTTACCTTCTCCTACTGGCCTCCAGCCATATATTCCTCCCTCTACTTGGTCTTCTGGTTCCTTTCTCCTTTTATCTCTTCCTCCATTGGAATGTAAGGAACTTCTGCTTTAAATATTCTGATTAAGTGTAATGCTTCATAGGTTCATAGCTAAGTATTTTGTTAGCTGCCCTTGTGGGCCATTTTAAGTCTAGCCAGTCAACCTTTTGATACTTGAATTAACCTATCCCATCTGGCTTTAAATTGGCCTTACCCATCCTATGGTCAATAATTATGTATTACCTCTAATTAGAAATAGCTGGGATCTTACCATAGATAATTTGAGGGGACACATACACTAGGCAAATGATTTAGGGGCTACATCTATACATTAGTAGTATGGAAGGCAATTATGGGATACATTTCTGGTTCTCATTCATAGATACGGCTTGCATCTGAAAATGGATAGGGGTGAGCTTTGTTTTATGTTGATGCTGAGTCTGTACCACAGCAACAGTCTGTTAGATAAACCTGCCCCTTCAAACCTTTCTGTTTATGTTGCAAATAGGTTTTGATACCAAAACTGAATATTTTTGATGGCATTTGATTTGCTTTATATATGCAGTAAATCCATCAGTATTAGGTCAGAGGTTGCCTTCAATTCCAGACACAGGTCACTTCTTAGCAGTCTGTAGGATACCGAGTATAGTGACAGGCCTTGAGTTCGTTCATGTAGGATGCATTGTTTAGACCTTATTTTGTTTTACTAAAGTATCTATGTAGGCATTCCAAATGTTGCATTTGTCTGGACAGATACTTGCCAAAGGGGGCATTATGCTCAGTGATTGGGCTAGCTTGCAGTCATCTGCAGACTTAGTCAGCCAGAACCTATTTGTATTGGTTTTTACTTCTGAGATGTTGATACCAAGGTTTTGTGCCCACTGAGTGGCGCAGAGCTACAGTTATCTCACTCCACAAGGGGGGATCCATCTTGAATCCTGGAAACTACCGTCCCATCAGTCTGACAAGCCTTATCTGCGAGGCTATGGAGCGTATTATCATGGAACTTATAAACAAAGACATTGGCAACCTTCAAACACTGGACCCCACCCAGTTTGGGTTTGTGAAGGGCCGATCTTGTCTCCTGAACCTGATTGACTTCTTCGAATCAGTCTCCAGAGCCATGGACAAGGGTAAGGTGGTCCACACAGCCTATCTAGACCTTGCCAAGGCCTTTGACACCATCCCCCCACTCTGGAATCATAGATACACTTACTAAGCTGGGCATTAATCCCTACATCACCCAATGGGTTGCTAACTGGCTTACTGATAGAATCCACACTGTAAAAAGTAGCTGACTCCAAATCCAGCTCCAGACAAGTGACAAGTGGAGTACCTCAGGGTTCAGTCCTGGGACTGCTCTTGTTTGGCATCTACTTCTCTGATGTACAGGCCAACACTAAGGGACTCTATATCAAAGTTTGCAGATGACTGCAAACTGAGAGCCATTATTGAATCCCCAAATGATGTGGATACTCTACAAAAGGGCCTTACAGAAACAGATGCTTGGTGCCAGAGCCATGGGCTCAAGCTCAATGCCAAGAAATGTATAGTTATCCCCTTTGGGAAAAAACATGTACCCATGAATTACCATATAGGTGGCAGTACACTAAGCACCAAAAGTGTGATAAGAGACTTAGGGACACAGGTGGACAGTGGTCTCACCTTCGATAACCACATCGCCACAACAGTCAGGAAATCCTTCTATGTGGCACACCTCATCACTAAGGGCTTTTCATCCAGAAAAAAGGAGGTCATTGTCCCACTGTACTCATCCCTCATTAGACCCATTATAGAATACATTGCCCCATTTGGTATGTACCTCTTAAGACATCTGCAACAACTGGAAAGGCCACAGAAATACCTCACTAAAAGAATCACAGGGCTAAAGCAGATGCCCTATGCTGACCGCCTTAAAAACTCCAGCTATACTCTGTTTCATATCGCCTACTCAGAGGTGCTCTCTGCTTAACATACAAGGCCATGTCAAACCCAGAGCTGTTGGACATGCTACACTTAAAGAAATCCCAAATCCCTCAGAGCCACATGCTCCAGGGATCTAAACCTTGTCATCACAATAAACAAAACATGCTGGAGGGATAGGTTCCTGACCCAGAGACTCCCCAGACTCTGGAATAGATTGCCCATACATGTCAAGCAGAGTGCCTCTTTGGCACTCTTCAAAAGGAAACTTGACGCATTGGATGAGAGAAAGGAAATTCAGCCCGGGATCACGCCAGTCAGCCCTGCTAGACAGGGGTCCAGGGAAGTAAATAGTGTGGGAAGAAATAGCCAGGGAATTGTTATGGTAGGCTTGTATAGGCCCTAGGGCTGATAGCCTAGTACCAACCTATGAACCTATGAGAGTCCCAGCACAGAACCCTGGGAGATTTCACCGGTGGCTGACCTTTTTGTGGAGGTAACTTATCCTATTTTGATTTCCTGTGTCCCATCTGTCAGCCAGTTGGCAATATACAGGGTGACAGAGGGGTTTATTTCTGGTTTATTTAGCTTTTCTACTATGTCCGAGTAGGTGGTTTTATCAAAAGCTTTGGCCAGGTTCAGGTATGTGGTGTGTGTACCATTTTACCTTAAGCCATTGCTTTGATGACCTTTTCCAAAAGGTCCACTTGGATGAATAAGCATGATGTGGCCCTGACAAATCCAAAAAGAGAAGGACCCAGTATTTTGCTCCCTATGACCTTCTTGATTAGTTCCAGGATAACTATTTTTATGGCTTTGCAATGAGGTTGGTCAGACCTATGGGTCTGTGATTGCCTAGGTCTGTAGAAGGTCCTTCCTTATGCATAGGAATGGCTGTAGCTGTTCTCCATTTGCTTGATACAAAACCTGCATAGAAGTTGAGGTTGAACAATGTAGTTAAAGGTGGTTAAATTGTTCTTCATGCTATTTAAGATGCTCCAGGGATATTATCAGGACCCAATAATAGTAGTTTTAGCTTTTGATAATGCTTTTATTATGCAATAGGTGGATGCAAGTTAGTCTCAGGTATATTTTCAGGAACAGATGTGGGGAGGTAAAGTTAGAGATTAATTTATCAGCCAGTAGGTTCTCTATAACTTCAGCCGCAGTGTAGGTGACATCATTCACGATAAGCCAAGTACATTGCTGCATTGTGCATTTGAGATTACAAACATAACTAAAAAAAAGTCTTATGATTGTCTTTGGCTTGGTTAGCTATTTCAGCCTCAAACATGGCTTTGGTGGATTTTATTAAGCTCCTGAATTATTTGCTTATTTCAGTGATGGAAAATCCTAGCATTCTGGGAATTACTATTCATAATAATAGTTGGTATTTAGTCGTTTTGTCATTTATTATCCTGAATAAATTATTTGATATATACACCAATTTTCTTTTAATTTGCTACTGTTTTTCAAACTTTTTTCCTGGACCTCCACTGGAAAGGGATTTTCATGTCTTTTATATCTTCATTGGTAAGGGAAATCTGAACAACACAAAAGCACCAAATTAACAAGCATTTTTTTTTTGACAAAGGACTACCCGAACAGCCCCACCCTATATTATCTATTCCATCTTCAGAACTATAATTGAAAGAAATTCTATATTAACAATAGGCAATTTTAAACCTCAATAAAAAAAAAAAAAAGTTCTTGAACCTATTGAATTTGAGTCTACAATCGGCTGACCCTCCCAAACACAATTAATTTCAGGCTGTTAGATGGCAAGACATTTTCCTGTGGGTACATTTGGTTCTAGACACATGGGTGAGGTGAAATTTAGGTGTACGGACATGTGACTGCCACAATTTCATTGGGTGCTCAGAGAAGCATGCAGCTTCATACCCACAAATTCATTGATCAAATGCATAGGAGAAAATATTGTCCATGGACATGGTGACACACACAATCTGTAGGTGTCGTGGCCCCTTGATATCTACAGACAGCAGTTTGTTATGTCAGGTAGCAGTACTAGCATGCCCATTGAGAATGACAGTAGAAGTGAAAATGCAGTGCACAATGGACAATGCTTTTAATAATGTGTGTGGAGTGTTACCTCCTTTGCCGTGTCTAGAAAACATTGAATAGAACACATATTGGAGCATAAGTCTGCAATATTTTTCTGTGCTGTTACACACATGTACCTGTTGTAGTTACATGACCATGTACTGTACATCAAGTGCAACACATTATTTCTACTGCCCCCATGCACTTGGTATTTGAAGCTCTGCATATGGCACTGCGTCTTTCTCTGTGACTGTAGTGAAGTCCTGACAGCCATATGTTTGTGCAGATGAATTTCACTTCAGCCATGTGTTTCCAACTAAATGCACCCACAGAGCAATGTCATGCCACCTAACAGCTTGAACCGTCCTCCATTCTCGTCTCTAAACCATTGATTTTATTAGTGTCACCATCATGTAGAGTAGTTCTTTCTCCAGGTATTGTTAACAATGAAGGACTATCCTCCACTTAGCCTGTATTTAAGTTTAGGCCGTTAGGCAGTATGTCATTTCCCTGTGGGTACATTTGGTTAAGGATGCATGGCTGAAGTAAAATTCAGTTGCTGAGGTATGTAATTTTTACATATTTACTCCTGGTACAGAGAAGCATCTGGTGCCATGTCAGCAGCTTCAATGACCAAATCCATGAGGCAGGAGAAGTGACATGAATTATGCTTGCTGTACAATACATGTTTATGTAACTACAACAGGTAGAAACGTGCAGCACCGGGGTGAACCTCTGGCATGCTGCTGTAATCATACTTATGCTCTAGTACATGTTTTGGGTAATGTCGTCTAGGTACTGCAAAGGGGATAACAGGTCATACACGATAGTAATAAAGGCACTGCATTTTCACGGTCATTGACATGCCCACTGGCTATCCTGCTGTTGATGCCTGCCATATGGCTTGCTGTCTGGAGGTGCCCTTGGGACCACGGACCTTATTTTCCACCCTGTGCACTTGCTCATTGAAGTTGTGGGGATGGTACTGCATGCATTTCTATGCCCAGGGGGAATTTGTGACAGTCATGTGTCTGTGCAACTGAATTTAACCTCAGTCCTGTGTCTAAAACCAAATGTACCTGCAGGAAAATGAATGGCTGTCTAAAATAGGTAGGTAACAGAACCTTCCTGTCTAGGATTATATGTGTCCTAGTTCATGTTGTGAATAATTTAAATTTAATACAGTTTTGACTGCTTTCACCAAACAAGATCAGGAAGTAGTATAATAAGCCTGTGGCTATTACAACCTGTGTCTTCATTAAAGAGTTTGTGATATTAGACAAATATGGCAATATTTCAGTCCTGGCTCATATTTCCCACAAAGCAATTGTTTTGCTTTGTCTTATCATCTTGTAAATGAGAGGACAACAAGATAATGTTTTTCAGTGGTGTCAGACAGCTCAACAAACAGTTTACAGTGGAACAATAACTATCTTTAGAGTCAGTAATCCCTTTGTACAGCTTTTAGAACCCTTCCAGAGCAAGACTGAGATGCTTATTCCAGACTTTTCTTTTAACGTAAGGTGTTGGACTGTTGGCATATGCCTCTCTTCTTGAGGAGTGACATATGCAAGTTTGCCTGAATGTATTACACTTTCAACATGAGAGCTGTTTAATAATTTGTGAACACTGTCAGTAACAACTTAAAATTGTTGCTGTTGCATTTCAGAATTTCTGGCATCTATTATGTACCTAAATGATTTAATGATGGCATATATCAATCAGTCATAAAAATCTGAGGCTTCATTGTTTTATGATGACTTATTTTATTCATTTTCTAGTACACACATTATCCATTTCAGTGCTACATGGGGGATGAAGCCTGTACCTTAACTTAATGCGGAAATGGCAGAGAAAGTACTTCTGGATAAAATGCCAGTCAGTTTCAGAATGCACATATAGACACACACACACACACACACACACACACACACACACACACACACACACACATACCACAACACCACACACACACTACCCACACCACACACCACACACCACACACACACACACACACACACACACACACACACACACACACACACACACACACACTTTATATGTTATAAAAAACTCTGAGTAAGAAGTATATCAGGTTATAATCCCTTTTCAAAAAGGTGTTTTCTACATAAACACTTACATGCCTGGAAGCTCACTGTGTACTATGGGACATTTAAGTTAGATGCACTTTACTCGTGGCCATTTTCATTGCTATCTGCTGTTACTCATAGATATAGCACAGCTTATAACAATGACTGTCACTGACTAGCTGACAAGATCTCTTTGGATGCATACTTCCTAGAAAAATTGTAGAGTCTGTATGCCAAGTAGCTGTAGGAGAAATATTGATCTAAAGAGATTTTCTTCCTCATTCAAGCTCTTGCTGTATTGTTATAACCCCATACACCATTTATGTCTGACAGTATATGTATACACACACACACATATATATATATATTTATATATATATATATATATATATATATACACATTTATACATAGACATAGACAGATATATCTATTTCTCCTCTATCTCAAACCTATCCAAATGAGTTATGTTAAAAATCTCCTTTCTAAATGAAAGCCTTGCACAGTAGCTGCAGACCAGCTAGCTGGTGACTTTCTACAACTAGCTGCTACTTCCATCGCTTACCCTCTATCTATTCTCATTAACCATTCTATCTCTGAACAGTACATACCACTCCTCTGGAAAATAGCTCAGATCATAGCCTTACATAAAGGCAGTCCCTTTACTGATGTATCCAACTACAGACCCAAAGCCATTTTGTCACCACTTGCCAAAATCTAATTAGCTTTACTAATACCATAAATCAACTCAAAAACAAAACTAGTCTCTGCTACCATCCTAGATATGTCAAAAGCATTTGACACTGTATCTCATCAAATACTTCTCAATAAACTGCCTTTCTAAGCTGGTTTCATAGCTACCTGTCAGATAGGAAACAAGCCACTTTATGGGACAATAAACTCTCCCCTAACTCCCTATATGTGTAGGAGTGCCACAAGGATCTATCCTTGGCCCACTTTTATTCACAATTTTTACCAATGAACTAAACTCCTGAGCAAATCCAGCCTCAATCATACAATATGCTGACGATGCTTCCCTAATCAGCTCTGCCCCCTCTATTAAGGAACTCCAAGATAAAACTCACTCAGCCCTCTACAATATTGAAAGCTACTTAACAACCCATCAACTTATACTTAACCCCAATAAAACCAAGCTTATGATCTATAATACCCAAACAACAAACAACCAACCACCTATCTCTATTTCCTCCTCCAATGGCACAAAAATAGAACCTGTTGAGCATACAAAACTTCTTGGTGTCACAATTGATGGAGGACTTAAGTTTGAAAAACACCTTGCACTGTTGTTGTCTTTTGGCTTTTCCTGGTTAGGGGTCACCACAGTGGAACTCCGGTCCGCTAATGATTGGCAGCAGATTTTGACAAATGCCGAGGTGCCAGCTTGACGTTCAAACTTCAAAGAAGGTACACCCATTTACGCATGTCTTTTGAATGCCCACCTAACAGCGGGGAGGACATGCAGACTCCACACAGCAGGCACTCCCCGTACTCCAGCCGAGAATCAAACGGGAGAACCTCTTGCTGTGAGGCAACAATGCTAGCCGCTGAAAAACACCTTGCACTAACAATTAAAAAGGTTCATGTCAAACTAGTTTCTCTCTATAGGGCTAAATCATATCTTACTGACCATGCCAGACTTGCAACAGCCAGAACCCATCTCTTATCTTCCCTGCTTTTCTGTTCACAAATATTTACCAGTCTTCGAAAATCTGAACTAAATAGCCTTGAATTTAGCTATAACAAAATATCCAAGTTTGCCACTAATCAGTCTCAAAGATCTCACCATTGCACTGCCCTTCTCCAGCTGAACTAGTTAGAGCTTCCTCACCTGCTTACTCTGACTCAGCTACTAAGTGCCCATACAGTGTTATACAAACCTGACAACTGCCCAGCTCTATCTGACCTTGTCCAACCCGACACTAACCTAAAATCTCTTAGGTCTGCTGATAAAGTATTGTTGAATGTTAACAAAACCTAAAACTCTCACGGCGTCTCCGTGATACTCACATATCATTGCCAAACACTGGAATTCTCTACCTCAGCATATTCTGCCCATCAGTGATACACATTCATTTAGACAGTCCCTAAAGGAATATTTCACCAAATACAGGCTTTGCTCATGTTCTCCACCAGGCTAACTAATTTAACCTCTCACTGTCTAACGTCCTTCTCTCCACCACCCATTGTCAATATTTCTTGGCAACTGAGCCTTCTTAGCTTCAGTTTGTGATATTTTTATCTTGAAAAGAAATATATATTAATATATATATATATATATATATATATATATTTTTTTTTTTTTTTTTCTATGTGAATAGTATAAGCATATTGTACTGCCATTGTTATATGCTTTTAGATGCAATGTTAAGGAACTTGAATTTGAACTTCTGTTGTTTTTTTTCCATATGTACAAATGTATAATTATGTAATCTTCCTTGGAGCTTTTCTGCTTGGGTCTCCGCTGGCCTCTGGCCCAGTCGGACACTGCCCGGTATCAAATGTAAGTAAATATATGTGTGTGTGTAGTGTGTGTGTGTGTGTGTGTGTGTGTGTGTGTGTGTGTGTGTGTGTGTGTGTGTGTGTGTGTGTGTATATATATATATATATATATATATATATATATATATATATATATATATATAGATGCAGTGGTGGTGCTGTGGTGCTCGGTAGCATTGTCGCCTCACAGTAAGACGTTGTCCGGTTCGATTCAATTCTCAGCTAGAGCGTCTTCTGGGTGGAGACATTCGTGGATGGTACCTTCGTTGAAGGTTGTGTGTCAGGGCTGGTAACTCAGCATGTAAAAATCAACTATCAATCATTAGCGGACCGGAGTTCCGCTATGGCGACCTCTAACCGGGAAAAGCCGAAGACACAACAACATATATATGTGTGTGTGTGAGTGTGTGTGTGTGTGTGTGTGTGTGTGTGTGTGTGTGTGTGTGTGTGTGTGTGTGTGTGTATGGCCCCCGGCTGCTGAGCATCCCTGGCTCCTGTGTCCACGCCTGAATCTTAGGCTCCTGCCTATCCTGTTCTAACCCACCAACAGTGCCCTCCCAGAGGCTCTTGCAAAGGAACCCACAGAAAAGGACCTTGCAAAACTAACAAAGAACTGATACTGCTCCCTGAGTACAACTCCGAAAAAAGACTTAAGCAAACTTAGGCTCCTGCCTATCCTGTTCTAACCCACCAACAGTGCCCTCCCAGAGGCTCTTGCAAAGGAACCCACAGAAAAGGACCTTGCAAAACTAACAAAGAACTGATACTGCTCCCTGAGTACAACTCCGAAAAAAGACTTAAGCAAACTTAGGCTCCTGCCTATCCTGTTCTAACCCACCAACAGTGCCCTCCCAGAGGCTCTTGCAAAGGAACCCACAGAAAAGGACCTTGCAAAACTAACAAAGAACTGATACTGCTCCCTGAGTACAACTCCGAAAAAAGACTTAAGCAAAGTATGTGTACTGCTTAATACCTACTAGTAATAATAGACATTCTATATCAGGTTGCGGTACACTTACCTACCAGGCTAGCCAGCAGCCACAACCCCTCTCTCTCACTCTGATTAACTAATCGTTCTCTACCTTTTTTATAATTACTCCCTCTATCCTGGTCCTTGATATCTCCCTCCTTTCCTTCTACCTGATATCCATCTTTCTGGGCCCTTACCACCTGAGACTGACTTGCCTCTAAGTGGTGCTCCTCTCCCAGGTCCACCCATCTGTCCTCTCTCATTTCCTTAAACACCCCCTCTCTACCCTTTTAAAACCTCTTACCTTCTCCTACTGGCCTCCAGCCATATATTCCTCCCTCTACTCCTTTCTCCCTCAGTCTTCCTCTCTCTCATAACCCACTGATAGCTTACCTTGACTTCCACTTCTACTGATTGTCTTCTTCACATTTCTTCTCCTTTGGCTCCTGTCCCTCCACTCTTACTTTTCTTCACATCTTGTCTCCCTTAAACTACTCCTTTTTTACTGACTATTCCTGGTGTAACCCTGTCGCTAGTACTGTAATTTCCCCTTTTTCTCTATCCTCTATAATTTACTCTCTGTCTTACCTCCTGACCTGCCAGTTTCCCCCTTAAGCCTTCCGGTGTATTCTGCTCCTACTGTACCTTCCCTTCTCCTCCCCTGCCCACTACTCCTCCCTTTCCGCCTTTTTCTGCTCCTACTCTATATAGTCCCCACTTCCACGCAGTCGCCATCTTAGTTTCTGTATCCTGGCCCCCGGCTGCTGAGCATCCCTGGCTCCTGTGTCCACGCCTGAATGTAGGTTTGTTTAATGGACTCCACTGCTAACTGTATCGTTGGACTTGTTTCAATGTGCTTTTTTGTTTCACTTTGCTGGCTTATTGAAATTTAACCGTATCGCTAACTGTATCGTTGGACTTGTTTCAATGTGCTTTTTTGTTTCACTTTGCTGGCTTATTGAAGTTTAAACTACATGTATTTTTTCTCGCTGCAAACGCCTAGTTTTTAAGGCGCTTCGCATGCTGAAAGTGTCTACTCAACTGGGTCCGCTCCTAGTAGATTCTTTGAATCTACATTTAGTACCATAGTTTGATACATAGTAGCATTACTGGGATAGTTCTGCTGTTTTATATTTTAACTAAATATATTTTCTGCTGCAAGCGCTTAATCTTTAAAGTACTGTACATACGGAACTTGCGCTTTTATTTCTGCTGCAAACGCTTAATCTTTAAAGCGCTGTGCAGTCGGAACTTGTGTTTCCTGATAAGGTTTGATTTTGAGTGGATAAATGAATAATGTACAAGTAACTTAAACTGATGCAATTTGACATTGTACGCTACTTTATATTAAGTGCGCAGTCTGAACTTGTGTTTCCCGAACAGGTTTTTCTTTTGTTTCTAGTGAATTAATGTACATCTACAAGCAGCCTCTTCTGTTGCAATTGTGATAATGTACGCTACTTATATTACTTTGGTTTAGTAGCTTAGTAAGTGGTACTTCCTCCTGTTTTTGTAAGCGCACAACTTTTTCTTTTTTAGCGTTTTAGCACGTGGCCTGTAATAGCTGTTTGGGGCTCTACTTTGTCATTAATTGGCATGTATGTCAGTGTCGCTATTTGCCCTCAATTGATAGTTGCTTTTGTGTATGGTGTCCTCGCTTGCTTGAGGATTCCAAATTAACTGTTTATATTATTTTTTCTCTCTCCATTGCTTCTTCTAGCTTAGGCTCCTGCCTATCCTGTTCTAACCCACCAACAGTGCCCTCCCAGAGGCTCTTGCAAAGGAACCCACAGAAAAGGACCTTGCAAAACTAACAAAGAACTGATACTGCTCCCTGAGTACAACTCCGAAAAAAGACTTAAGCAAAGTATGTGTACTGCTTAATACCTACTAGTAATAATAGACATTCTATATCAGGTTGCGGTACACTTACCTACCAGGCTAGCCAGCAGCCACAACCCCTCTCTCTCACTCTGATTAACTAATCGTTCTCTACCTTTTTTATAATTACTCCCTCTATCCTGGTCCTTGATATCTCCCTCCTTTCCTTCTACCTGATATCCATCTTTCTGGGCCCTTACCACCTGAGACTGACTTGCCTCTAAGTGGTGCTCCTCTCCCAGGTCCACCCATCTGTCCTCTCTCATTTCCTTAAACACCCCCTCTCTACCCTTTTAAAACCTCTTACCTTCTCCTACTGGCCTCCAGCCATATATTCCTCCCTCTACTCCTTTCTCCCTCAGTCTTCCTCTCTCTCATAACCCACTGATAGCTTACCTTGACTTCCACTTCTACTGATTGTCTTCTTCACATTTCTTCTCCTTTGGCTCCTGTCCCTCCACTCTTACTTTTCTTCACATCTTGTCTCCCTTAAACTACTCCTTTTTTACTGACTATTCCTGGTGTAACCCTGTCGCTAGTACTGTAATTTCCCCTTTTTCTCTATCCTCTATAATTTACTCTCTGTCTTACCTCCTGACCTGCCAGTTTCCCCCTTAAGCCTTCCGGTGTGTATTCTGCTCCTACTGTACCTTCCCTTCTCCTCCCCTGCCCACTACTCCTCCCTTTCCGCCTTTTTCTGCTCCTACTCTATATAGTCCCCACTTCCACGCAGTCGCCATCTTAGTTTCTGTATCCTGGCCCCCGGCTGCTGAGCATCCCTGGCTCCTGTGTCCACGCCTGAATGTAGGTTTGTTTAATGGACTCCACTGCTAACTGTATCGTTGGACTTGTTTCAATGTGCTTTTTTGTTTCACTTTGCTGGCTTATTGAAATTTAACCGTATCGCTAACTGTATCGTTGGACTTGTTTCAATGTGCTTTTTTGTTTCACTTTGCTGGCTTATTGAAGTTTAAACTACATGTATTTTTTTCTCGCTGCAAACGCCTAGTTTTTAAGGCGCTTCGCATGCTGAAAGTGTCTACTCAACTGGGTCCGCTCCTAGTAGATTATTTGAATCTACATTTAGTACCATAGTTTGATACATAGTAGCATTATTGGGATAGTTCTGCTGTTTTATATTTTAACTAAATATATTTTCTGCTGCAAGCGCTTAATCTTTAAAGTACTGTACATACGGAACTTGCGCCTTTATTTCTGCTGCAAACGCTTAATCTTTAAAGCGCTGTGCAGTCGGAACTTGTGTTTCCTGATAAGGTTTGATTTTGAGTGGATAAATGAATAATGTACAAGTAACTTAAACTGATGCAATTTGACATTGTACGCTACTTTATATTAAGTGCGCAGTCTGAACTTGTGTTTCCCGAACAGGTTTTTCTTTTGTTTCTAGTGAATTAATGTACATCTACAAGCAGCCTCTTCTGTTGCAATTGTGATAATGTACGCTACTTATATTACTTTGGTTTAGTAGCTTAGTAAGTGGTACTTCCTCCTGTTTTTGTAAGCGCACAACTTTTTCTTTTTTAGCGTTTTAGCACGTGGCCTGTAATAGCTGTTTGGGGCTCTACTTTGTCATTAATTGGCATGTATGTCAGTGTCGCTATTTGCCCTCAATTGATAGTTGCTTTTGTGTATGGTGTCCTCGCTTGCTTGAGGATTCCAAATTAACTGTTTATATTATTTTTTCTCTCTCCATTGCTTCTTCTAGCTTAGGCTCCTGCCTATCCTGTTCTAACCCACCAACAGTGCCCTCCCAGAGGCTCTTGCAAAGGAACCCACAGAAAAGGACATTGCAAAACTAACAAAGAACTGATACTGCTCCCTGAGTACAACTCCTAAAAAAGACTTAAGCAAAGTATGTGTACTGCTTAATACCTACTAGTAATAATAGACATTCTATATCAGGTTGCGGTACACTTACCTACCAGGCTAGCCAGCAGCCACAACCCCTCTCTCTCACTCTGATTATCTAATCGTTCTCTACCTTTTTTTATAATTACTCCCTCTATCCTGGTCCTTGATATCTCCCTCCTTTCCTTCTACCTGATATCCATCTTTCTGGGCCCTTACCACCTGAGACTGACTTGCCTCTAAGTGGTGCTCCTCTCCCAGGTCCACCCATCTGTCCTCTCTCATTCCTTAAACACCCCCTCTCTACCCTTTTAAAACCTCTTACCTTCTCCTACTGGCCTCCAGCCATATATTCCTCCCTCTACTCCTTTCTCCCTCAGTCTTCCTCTCTCTCATAACCCACTGATAGCTTACCTTGACTTCCACTTCTACTGATTGTCTTCTTCACATTTCTTCTCCTTTGGCTCTACCCGCTCCGTTCGCCTCAGGCTCACTCCGCTCCCCTACCCTGCCCCCATTTCCCACCCGCCCCCAGCATCTCTACATATATACCTTTCAGACTCCTCCTTCATACCTCAATCAACCAATTACTGTCCTCTTCCTTTACCCCTCCCTCCTTTATCAATTAGCCAATCTCAGCCCTCCCTTTTATTTTTTTCCCTCCCTCTCTTCCTCCTCCCACACTACCCTTACTCCTCCATCAATCCTTCTTCTCTTACCCTTCCCTCACTACTCCTACTCCCCTCCCCTCACCTACACCCTCTCATCTAAACTCCTCTCCTCCCATTTACCAAATTATTACTCCCCTTCTTCCTCTTCACCTCCTCTCCTCTCAGACCTTTCTCACCCCTTCTCTTCCTTCCCATTTTCACCCTTTTTAACCCATCCTTTGTAAACATGCCCTCCAAAATTTTCACTACTACCCGGCTCCCCTGCTCCCTTCTCATCTTACTAATTCCTCTTTATCATGCTACTTCCTTCTCTTTCAAATCTCCCTCATCCTGCCCTTTCGCTTACACCATCCCTTACACTCATCTTCACCCTCCACTACTCAATCATTTCCACTACATATCCTCCTTCCTTATTCCACCTGAACTTCTTTACCTTTTCCAGCCCAAAGTCTTTCCCACCTCCACTGACATTTTTAAACCTAAACCACAGCTAATCCCTAGCATCACCCTATTGTACCAACCCAAAAAGCGAAAAACTGGTCCCAGAAATGCCATAGCCTTATCTGGAGATATCCACCCCAACCCAGGCCCCTGCCTCCAGTCAAACAACCCCTTCCCTCCTCCCCCTTCCTCCTCTTCTACTAACACCCTTTTCCCACTTTCCGCTACCTCCTCTACTTTCTCTCCAAATACACTTAAGTTCTTCACCATCAACGCTCAAAGCCTCAACAATAAAACCCACCAATTACAAGCTTGGATAAGCCATAATCAACCAGACATCTTAGCCATCTCTGAAACCTGGCTAAAACCTTATATTACTGACCCTGAAATCTTACCTTCAGGCTACCACATCCTTAGAAATGATCGCTTAAATAAAAAAGGTGGAGGCTCTGCTCTAATCTACTCTAACCATCTCTCTCTAATCCCTCTACAAACCCCAACCCCACAATTCAAAAATACTGAATTAACTGCTGGTCTTCTCAGATTGAATAGGCGTAAGAATATCTGCTTTATCTCCCTATATATCTCCCCAGGTGACAACATCTCTACCCTTGAAAATATTCTTCACTGGGCCTCAACCGAAATAAAATATGAAACTTACATTCTTGGCGACGTAAATATAGACTGGAATAAAATCAACTCACCTTCTCCTTCTCTATCCATTAACCTATACAACTTCACCCAAGTAATCCATTCAACTACTCGTCCTAACAAAATCCATCCTCCTGGATCCATCCTGGACTGGATTCTAGTTTCTCATCCCTACAAAATAATTCTCTCAGGCACCATCCCCGATACTTTTAGTGACCATCTCCCTGCCTTCACTCACCGGTCAGCTAATTCCACCCAATTTCATCACCAGTACATTCAAACTCGAAATCTCAGCAACTTTAACCCTACAATTTTTTCAAACACCTTTAAACTCATCAACTGGCAAACCCTTAATACTCTCCCCTTAGACAATGCTGTAGAACATTTCAACTCTATTTTCCTAGACACCCTAAATTGCTTAGCCCCTCTAAGAAACAAACGAATCAAAACTAACTCTGCTCCTTGGCTGACAAAAGAGACTAAACAAATCATGCATCACAGAGACAAAGCCTGGAAGCACTATCAAAAAACCAAACTGTCTTCTTCCTTCCTCCAATACACCCAACTTCAACCAAGTAAAAACTAATCACTTTAGACAAAAAAATTACTATAGTAAACTGCAGTCTAACAAAATAAGAACCCAAAACAATTTTGGAAATCAGTTAACTCCCTTCTACACCCTGGGTCCAAAAATAATCCCTGCCCAGACCCAAGTTTAACTGACGAGGAATTGAGTTCTCACTTCAACACCTTCTTCACAGAATCCATAGCTAATCTAACCAAAACATTCCCAAACAATAATCCATCTAACATCCTCTCCTCAACTCCCAATAACCTTAATAAATGTCTCTTGAATTTCCAGTTCAAACCAGTTTCAACCAGCTTCATAAAAAGGCTCTTATCTAATCTTAAACCATGCTCAAATGGCCCTGACAACATACCCTCCTCCTTCCTCAAATGTGCAGCTGAAGGTATTGCTCTCCCTATTAGTATCCTGATAAACAGATCCTTAAATGAGTCATACGTACCCAAACTCTGGCGTTCAGCCTACATCCTACCTCTCCACAAAGGAGGCAAAAACACCACTATCTCTAATTTCCGCCCCATAGCCCTACTCTCTCCAATATCTAAAGTCCTAGAAAAATGTGTCCACCACCAGCTTTTACCTTTCCTAACTCAGAATCACCTTCTTACTCCCACCCAACATGGCTTCCGCCCCGGCCATAGCACCATTACTGCCTTACTATCCTTCCTTGAAACAGTCAACCGAGCCCGAGACTCTGGACTCCTTGTATCCACAGTACTACTAGATCTATCCAAAGCCTTTGACACCATCTCCCATACACACCTACTCTTTCATCTCGCCAACCTTAATCTCTCCCCACATACTCTTTCCTGGTTCTCCAGCTACCTATCTGAAAGATCTCAAGCTGTCAGATGGAGGAACTCTACCTCTTCCTTTTGCCCACACCAACCGGTGTTCCCCAGGGGTCCATCCTCGGACCCATGCTCTTCAACATCTTTATAAATAATCTACACTCTGTCATTCCTGACACCACAGTCATCCAATATGCTGACGACTCCACCTTAGTTTGTGCTGCCTCAAACTTTTCTGAACTCCAGACTAAAACACAAATAGCCTTTTCCACCACAGAGAACTGGATGCACCAAAATCACCTCTCCCTCAACTCTAATAAATCCAAAATTCTTATTTTTACCCCTTCCAGACATTCCTCATTCTCTGACAAAGATTCCTTCAAAGTCCTCAGCCAAACCAACACTGCTATAGAAGTAGTGCCTTCTGCTAAACTACTCGGCATTACCATAGACTAACACCTAAAATTCGATCTCCACATCCAACAAAACATAAAGAAAACCCACCAAAAGTTAGGTATGCTCTACAGAAACAACCAATTTCTTTCCAACTCCTCTAGGCACACCCTGGCAATTACATATCTTCTACCCTCTCTTCTCTATGGAGCCCCTCTTTAACCAATCTGTCTATTTCCAACATCTCAAAACTTGAAACTTGCTATAATAAGATCTCTAAATTCGCAACCAAATCCAAAACCTCAACTCACCACTGCCTTACCCTTAGAGCTCTAAATTGGCTTGAACTTCCCAACCACCTGGACTACCTCCAACTAACCACTGCTCACAAATTAATATTTTACCCAGACTCTTGCCCTGCCTTAATAAACATCCTTCCACCATACACTCCAAACAGATCTCTGAGATCTGAACACCAAAACCTTATCTCCATTCACAAACCTAAACGCCCTGCCGCCAACTTCTACTCTCCTTCTCTCTAGGTAAAAATGGAACTCTCCCTCCTTCTCTTAGGACTATACCTAACTCCGACTCCTTCAAGACCCTACTTCTCAAATACCTGTCATCCAAATGGAAATGTTCCTGCTCTCACCAGATATAATTTCCAGGATCTCTTCCTCTGCAAAAAAAAAAAAAAAAGAGTTTTCTTTGGGCACATCTATGTATTTTTTTATATTTACTCTGCACTGTATTGCTTCATTATGATTGCTCTTCTTGCACATTTTATGTAAATGTATTTCCTGACTGCTTGAATCTTATTCTTGTATTATACCATTAACTTTATGTAACCATGTTTCATTGTATTGCTTGTGGAGCTTTTCTCCCCGGGCCTCCACTGAAAATGGGCACTTCTTGGCCCAGTGGACTTCCCCGGTAATCAAACTGAAATAAATAAATAAAATAAATAAATAAATAAATAAATCTATAGTTGTATCTATTCTGCCTGGGGCTGCCACCTTCTCCCTTGAAAAAGCTTCTAAGTGATTCTGCTTTTCACAATTCAGTGTACATACTGTGTATAGTGGCACTGTCTCTGATAACTATTGTTTAATCAACAGCTGTCTCTTTCTTTTGAAAATTCTGAAAATTTTTAAACTCAGAAAAGGATATTTATATGGCAATGTTCTTTAAAGTTGTACAGATCAAGCAGTATGAACATCTTAGATGTAAGTTATCATTATCTTGGCTCATGTTTCACATGTTTTTTCACTGTTTAATTTGAATTGTCTGCAGAGAGATGCTTAAATACAAAGTGAAATATTGGGCCTTTGTCTGAAGGATTTCAAGCCTGCATAAGGTATAGCACTGCTGGTGATTCCCTGCTGGGTGAGAAAGTAAACCTATATATATATATATATATATATATATATATATATATATATATATTTTTTTTTTTTTTTGTCATTGATAGAGCTGCTTTCTGTCTTACATGCTCCATTTTGTTTTCTGTTTTAAGAAATTTTTGCCAGGTGGTTTTATTCTGTGTGAAAGACAGACACTTAAATTATCTAGGCTTATATTTCACATTTTTTTTTGTTGTTGTTTAATTTGAATTGTCTCCTGAGTGATACTTACACACAAAGTGAAAATTTGGGCCTTTGTCTTTGTTTGAAGGATTTCAAGCTCACATAACTTATAGCACTGCTGGTGATTCCCTGCTGGGTGACAAAGTAAACCTATATTTTTTGTTTTAGACTGATAGAACTTCTTTCTGTCCACTTTGTTTTCTGTTTGTAAGACATCTTGGCCTTCTAGATTTGTTCTGTGTGAGAGACAGATACAATCTATCTAGGCTCATATTTCACATTTTTTCATTGGTTAATTTGAACTCTCCGGAGTAATACTTTAATACAAAGTGAATTTTTTGGCTTTTGTCTAAAGGATTTCAAGCCTGCCTAAGCTATAGCACTGTTGTTGATCCCTGCTAGGGTTTCCCTCCATCCAACTCACCGTCCTGTTTCTTGGTCTTTTTAAATCTGGTAATTTTAAGCTTCCCACCTCTACTATAAATTGAGCTTAATAAGCTCCACCCTCTCTACACTGCCGCTGATATCTTGAATTTTTTATTTGAATTATTAATTTGCCTTTCCTTATGCCTATATTAAAACGTGCATTTTGCCTCTTATTGCCAACTGTACTGATTTATTTATTTATTTATTTATTTTACATTTGTTGACCGGGCTAGTCCAACTGGATATTTTTCCATTTTCAGCAGAGGCCCGGGGAGAAAAGCTCCACATATAGACAAAAGGAGATACATCATGAGGACAAAAGACATAATACACATTATTTCCTATATCTAAAAACAGGAAAAGAAAGTGATAGAACCTGGAAAAGGAAATGTCATAAGTTAAGAGAAACAACAGGACTTAACTTTCTAGCGAATCTAAGTAAACATAATGTTGAACATTCTAACATGTTTTAGTACTAAGAGGAGGGAGTATAGGATTAAGGAAAGAGAAGCAACAATAGAGAGAGAGCAGATATAAATAGACATATACTAGCTAGAGAGAGATTCAGGGCCATAAAGATGAAAGATGACGTGGAGGAGTCTGTAAGGTGGAAAAAGAAAGGTAAGGGAGGAAGCAGGAGGGACCGAAGAGTAGGGAGAGAAATGAGAGATTAATAGATGGAAATTACTTTAGTCATGATTAGAGCAGGGACATATCCAGTGGCTTTTAAGGAAGATTCTGAATTTTTGTTTAAACAAAACAGTGGAAGCAATGGAAGTAAGTTCAGAAGGAAGTTGATTCCAGTGTTTTCCAATGGTATTTGAAAACAGGGAATCACCTGCTAGTTTTTTAGATTTGGTTAAGGTAACTAGCAGTTTGCTAGATGAACGGAGGGAGTTTAGATTAGAGTAGGGCGTGAAGAGGTTGGAGAGTATAGGTGTGTTGTGAGGTTGGTAAAAAGTTCTATGGACAAATGTGAGTTGGGAAAGAAGCAACATGTTTGATAGTTCAAGCCAGTTCAGTTGCTGCAAATTCAGGCAGTGGTGCGTTCTGAAAGGTTTACCAGTAACAAATCTAGCTATATTATTGTACGTGGTAGATAGTTTAGAGAGAATATTTTTCTTGAGGTTAGTATAGATAGGTGAAGCATAGAGAAGAGTAGAAATTAGATGAGAGTGGGCAAGGGTAGCTTTGGCTGGAGAGGTTAAGAAAGTTTTAATTCTATAGAGAGAGCCGAGTTTTCTGTTTACAGATTTAATGGTATTATTGATATGACAATCAAAGGTGAGGTTGTTGTCAATCATGACACCTAGTAGTTTGGTAGTAAGGTCAGGTGACATAGTAGTTCCATTGTTAGATAGGATAGTAAAGTCTAATGTAGGGGATCTGGTAGTAGGCTTAAAGAGTAAGAGTTTCGTTTTTTTAGCATTTAGAAGTAGGCATCATTTTGAGAACCAGGTTTCAACTTTGGAGAAAACAGCTTGAGTATTGATTTGAAGTTCAGTGATGGATTTAGCAGAACAAATTAATGTGGAGTCGTCAGCGTATTGTATACAAGTGGCCTGGGGAATCGCTGCTTGTAAGTCATTTATAAAGAGGGAGAAAAGAAGTGGTCCAAGAATAGAACCTTGGGGGAGCCCAAGTGAGATAGGGAGAAGGGATGAGAGTTTGTTATCCCAAAGAACGGCTTGTTTCCTGTTTGTAAGATAGGAACTAAACCAGTGGACAGCCTTAGATTCTAAGGAGAGAGATTCAAGAATTTTCAAGAGAATGGAGTGGTTAACCATATCAAAGGCCTTAGACAGGTCAATGAAGAGAGCTGAAGACAGGATGTTGTTATTACGATTCTTATTAATATGGTCTGTAAAGGTGAGGAGAGCGGTGGTTGTGCTGTGAAAAGGCCTAAATCCATGTTGACAGTTAGTGAGAATGTTGTTCTTTATTAAGTGGTCCATTAACTGATGATGAACACATTTTTCCATGATCTTTGCTATAGGGGACAAGAGAGCTATGGGCCTATAATTAGAGAGTTCATAGGAGTTACCTCCTTTGTGCAAGGGTATGATATGAGAGATTTTCCAAATGTCAGGTATGGCTTCTTCATTTATGGTTCTGTTAATGAGAATAGATATGGGATAGGCAATTTCAGGGGCTGCCTTTTGAAGGAATTCAGATGGGAGTTGGTCAGCCGAGGGGGTGCAGGGTTTAAGTTTGTGGATACATTTTTGTATAAAGGCAGTGGAGATGGGTTGTAGCCTAAAGATTGGTAGTCTGGAGGATGCAGGGTCGGGGATACTAGTAAAGTCACTAGAGAGGTGAGAGGCCAAAGAATTAATAGTATCAATAAAGAAAGAGTTGAAAGTATTGGCAGTATCAAGGGTGGAATTGTTTTCAGATCCGGTAGGGGATGGAGTGGTAGTCCGACCAGGGTGTAGAAGCCTATTTAGGGTTGACCAGAATTTTTGAGGGTTATTGTGATTAGCTTGCTGGAGATTACTATAATAACTTCTTTTATCAGAGAAGATAGCTTTTTTAGTACTGTTTCTTAGGTATCTAAAGGTCTGTTGGTCGACAGAAGATTTGCTAGTTCGCCATTTTATCCAAGCTTTGTTTCTAAGTAACATTTTTTGTCTTGTATCTTTAGATAACCAGGGGGCAGGTTTAGATTTAATTCGGATAGTGCGTGATGGGGCATGATTATCTAGAATAGTTAGGAATGTAGTATTGAAGTGTTGCACAGCTTCTTCAAGAGGAAGTGTCTTTAGTTGGTTCCAATTACAAGCACTTAGTTCAGTTCTAAATTGTATAGGGTTGAAACATTTGAGATTACGTAGGGTCCTATAGGTAGGTGTATTGTTAGAGGCATTTCTTTGTCTAATAATATAGGTTAGATTGTGATCACTAAAGTCATCTGGTAGTATTCCAGATTGATATTTAAGTAGAGGTTTATTAACGAGAATCCAGTCTAGAATGCTTTCTTTGTTGTTAGATTTGTTAGTCCTAGTAGAGGCATTTATTATTTGAGTAAAGTCATGGAGGTTAATATGTGAAGCTGGGTTATTAGTAATTAAAGAGGACCAGTCCAGGTTAAAGTCTCCGAGAATTATGTTTTTTTGTGGATAGAAGGAGGAGAGCCAACTAAGGTTATTTTCTATAGTAGTAGAATTATTTCCAGGGGGTAGATATATACAGATAATACAGATGGACTTTTTAGGGTTTAGTTGTAGCTTTGAGATAAGAAGTTCGGTCTTGTTATTGTCCAGGTTATCGTAGGGTATTAATGTTACACTAAGTTCTGTTTTGAATAGGAGTGCAACTCCTCCGCCTTTTCTAGTTTTGCGGTCAAGTCTGAAGATGTTATAAGCTGGAGGTAAGATTTCATTATCTTTAGTAAAGGGTTTTAACCAGGTTTCAGTTAAACAGAGAATATCAAAGGAGTGGTGTTGAAGAAGGGAGTGGAGATGGGTGATTTTGTTATTGACACTTCTTATATTAAGGTGACCTATGAGTAGAGTGTTTGTATTAGAGGTTGGTAGTAGTAGGGAAGAGTTTAGTGGAGTGGTTGCCTCACCAGGTGGAGTGGTTAAGGGCCCTGGGTTGGGGTGGATGTCCCCGTCTACCAAGGTAGAGTGGCTATGTTCAAGGTAAGCTATGATAGGGGAGTACAGTAAATATTTTGGTTTCTTAATCAGGAAATTTAGAATTTTAATGTGGGACAGTCTGTGATATCTGGCAAGGAGGTACTAAGGGATATATGTAATGTTTAAATGAGTAAGTTGTAGGCTTTTGAGATCAGTGGCCGTATGTTTGGGTGAGTAGTTAAAGTGGTAATTGGGATTTGATTCATAACAGGTTAGGAAGTAGGGAAGTGTGAGGGCAAGAGAAATAATAAGAGGAAGTGTTAGCTTTTTCAAAGTAGTTCCTATTCCAGGGGTCTTGGATATTGGTTTGTAAGTTTTGGTAGACATATTGAGGTGAGAGAGAAAGGAATAAACTGGATAAAGGCTGAGAGTATAGAGTGAGTAAATGAAACTAGGTGGATATCAAGGTAAGTGTGTAGTTATAGGGAGGGGAGGGGAGAAAGAAGAGGTAATAGAGGGAGGTATAATAGGAGGGAGGTGTAGGTGAGGTAGGAGCTTAGGGTAGGTGTAGATATAGAGGAGGTGTGGTATGTAGGAGGCTAGGATAGGTGGAGAGAAGGAGGAGGTGTGGTATGTCAAGTATAAGGCTAGAGGTATGTGGGGTGGGTGGGATAAGGGGGTAGGGAGGGGAGCAAAGAGGGGCAGAAACAGCCAGAGAGGAGAGCGAAGTCTATCAGCTAAGCAGAGTAGCTGAAACACTACTGTTTCATATGCTAAGTAGTTTAGAAGTATGTAAAGGAGAGTTTGTTAAAGAAAGATGAGAAGGCAGACAGTAGTTTGCAAGAATATAGCAGGAACAAGGTAAAATAGTTAGCAGAGGGACAGTGATAGTGGTATTAGAAAGTATGCAAGTAGAGATATATAAGATACAGTCAATTGATGAAGGATAGGAAGGAATAAGAGAGCAAAGGAGTGCAACAGGCCACAAAAGCAAAATAGAGACAGTAAGGGAGCAGAAAATGGCAGGCAAGTGGGATATTAGTGGAGGAGAAGTTAGACAACCAGGGGTAGGGGGGAGTAGCAAAAAAAGAGGAAAGGTGTTGGGGGTAAGTGTCTGAAAGCTGAGGGGAAAACCTTAGCTGGTGTCACATGTGTGCTGCCCACAAGAAGACAAAACAAAAACTAAAATAATTAGGCAAAGTGACATACAGGCAGTAATGGAAGGTTTAAGCAGCAATAACCCGTCGTTCAAGAGGAGAGTAGGGGTGCTTCTTGGGTGCCAACACACTTGTCCTGCTATGTTGCTTCAGGGATACCAAGTGAGATAGGTCAGCAGGGAGGGGACAACCTGATGAGGAGCACTAGGCTTTAATGCTGGAATACAAAACAAAGAAATAAAGGGTTAGGAAGACCAAAGGAAACAGAAATAGCATAGTAGGTTAGGAATAGGAGTGGGTAGTGAGATATCAGTTTAAGAAGTATGTCAGTAGTGGGTAGTGAGATATCAGTTTAAGAAGTATGTCAGTAAAGAGAAGGAAAATTAGATATCTGCTAGTTACTATAACAGGTATTCCAAGATAATGTTCAATATTAGCAACAGTTGATATAATGCAGTAATACAAGTAATCAGAGAATTTAATTAGGTACAGAAATCTAGCTGTTCTAAATCAGGTTAAATGCAGATGTTAACTGTGTATTCATTCACTGTACAAGTAAAGGATTAAGCATTCAGTTACCATGCAAGTAAGGGTATTTATATATACATACAATGTATAGAAACAATACAGTATATATCCAATCAGTAGAGAATTGTAGTAGGATGTAACGCTAGTCACCATATACAGAGAGTAATTTAAGAAAGAGCAGCATTTGTAGCGAACATGCTCTTCAAAATTTCTCCTAGTGATTATATACAGTAGCTGACCAGAAAGCCACAGAAGAGCTATGCTTTACTTAATTACTGATAAATCAACATTAAACAGCCACAAAACAGCGTGTCCAGATACTCAAGAGGGCAGGACCTCAGAGACTACACGATATTACTTTATGTGTGATAGAAACCACTTGTAGGTAGAAAACAGTAGTAATGCCTTTAGAAACACTAGCAACTACCTGCAGAGCTTCAATTAGTGAGAGACCACCATAAAAGGCTAGGTCCCAATGACTGCAACTTAAGACTCTTTTCACAGGTTTTGACAAATGTACAAGCAAAATAAGGCAATAACTAAGTAAAAAATGCTCACATTACAAGCAGAAATAGGTCAAACTCTAGTAGTTAAAAACAGTAGTTATGACTTTAGAAACACTAGCGACTACTCGCAGAGCTAAAATTAGTGAGAGGCCATCATAAAAGAAGTGTTAGGAGCATGCAGGATCCCAGCGACTGCAACCTAAGACTCTTTCCACAGGTTTAATCCTTAGAAACACTAGCGACTACGTGGAGAGCTAAAATCAGTGAGAGACAATCATAAAAGAAGCGTTAGGAGCACGCCGGATCCCAGCGACTGCAACCTAAGACTCTTTCTACAGGTTTAGTCAGATGTATGCTCAAAATAAGGCAATATCTACGTAACAATGCTCACTTCTGAGCTAAATAAGTCAGTATCTGAGTAGAAATGCTCACTTACCGGCAGCACTCCACGCGGACAACCAGGGGAGACCTGCAGTTTGAAGAGGGGATTCAAAGATGGCTCCTTAGCAAGGAAGCCACTACATATAGAGTTCGAGGGTGTAGGGGGAGGGGAAGCAGAAGGTAGAACCAATAGCATGAAGGGTGGGATAGGGGCGGGAGTCAGAAGCACAGGGAAACAGCCAGAGAGGAGAGCGAAGTCTATCAGCTAAGCAGAGTAGCTGAAACACTACTGTTTCATATGCTAGGTAGTTTAGAAGTATGTAAAGGAGAGTTTGTTAAAGAAAGATGAGAAGGCAGACAGTAGTTTGCAAGAATATAACAGGCACAAGGTAAAATAGTTAGCAGAGGGACAGTGATAGTGGTATTAGAAAGTATGCAAGTAGAGATATTCAAGATACAGTCAATTGATGAAGGATAGGAAGGAATAAGAGAGCAAAGGAGTGCAACAGGCCACGAAAGCAAAATAGAGACAGTAAGGGAGCAGAAAATGGCAGGCAAGTGGGATATTAGTGGAGGAGAAGTTAGACAACCAGGGGTAGGGGGGAGTAGCAAAAAAAGAGGAAAGGTGTTAGGGGTAAGTGTCTGAAAGCTGAGGGGAAAACCTTAGCTGGTGTCACGTGTGTGCTGCCCACAAGAGGACAAAACATAAACTAAAATAATTAGGCAAAGTGACATACAGGCAGTAATGGAAGGTTTAAGCAGCAATAACCCGTCGTTCAAGAGGAGAGTAGGGGTGCTTCTTGGGTGCCAACACAATTGTCCTGCTATGTTGCTTCAGGGATACCAAGTGAGATAGGTCAGCAGGGAGGGGACAACCCGATGAGGAGCACTAGGCTTTAATGCTGGAATACAAAACAAAGAAATAAAGGGTTAGGAAGACCAAAGGAAACAGAAATAGCATAGTAGGTTAAGAATAGGAGTGGGTAGTGAGATATCAGTTTAAGAAGTATGTCAGTAGTGGGTAGTGAGATATCAGTTTAAGAAGTATGTCAGTAAAGAGAAGGAAAATTAGATATCTGCTAGTTACTATAACAGGTATACCAAGATAATGTTCAATATTAGCAACAGTTGATATAATGCAGTAATACAAGTAACCAGAGAATTTAATTAGGTACAGAAATCTAGCTGTTCTAAACCAGGTTAAATGCAGATGTTAACTGTGTATTCATTCACTATACAAGTAAAGGATTAAGCATTCAGTTACCATGCAAGTAAGGGTATTTATATATACATACAATGTATAGAAACAATACAGTATATATCCAATCAGTAGAGAATTATAGTAGGATGTAACGCTAGTCACCATATACAGAGAGTAATTTAAGAAAGAGCGGCGTTTGTAGTGAACATGCTCTTCAAAATTCCTCCTAGTGATTATATACAGTAGCTGACCAGAAAGCCACAGAAGAGCTATGCTTTTCTTAATTACTGATAAATCAACATTAAACAGCCACAAAAGAGCGTGTCGAGATACTCAAGAGGGCAGGACCTCAGCGACTACACGATATTACTTTATGTGTGATAGAAACCACTTGTAGGTAGAAAACAGTAGTAATGCCTTTAGAAACACTAGCAACTACCTGCAGAGCTTCAATTAGTGAGAGACCATCATAAAAGGCTAGGTCCCAATGACTGCAACTTAAGACTCTTTTCACAGGTTTTGACAAATGTACAAGCAAAATAAGGCAATAACTAAGTAAAAAATGCTCACATTACAAGCAGAAATAGGTCAAACTCTAGTAGTTAAAAACAGTAGTTATGACTTTAGAAACACTAGCGACTACTCGCAGAGCTAAAATTAGTGAGAGGCCATCATAAAAGAAGCATTAGGAGCATGCAGGATCCCAGCGACTGCAACCTAAGACTCTTTCCACAGGTTTAATCCTTAGAAACACTAGCGACTACTTGGAGAGCTAAAATCAGTGAGAGACAATCATAAAAGAAGCATTAGGAGCACGCCGGATCCCAGCGACTGCAACCTAAGACTCTTTCTACAGGTTTAGTCAGATGTACGCTCAAAATAAGGCAATATCTATGTAACAATGCTCACTTCTGAGCTAAATAAGTCAGTATCTGAGTAGAAATGCTCACTTACAGGCAGCACTCCACGCGGACAACCAGGGGAGACCTGCAGTTTGAAGAGGGGATTCAAAGATGGCGCCTTAGCAAGGAAGCCACTACATATAGAGTTCGAGGGTGTAGGGGGGAGGGTAAGCAGAAGGTAGAACCAATAGCATGAAGGGTAGGATAGGGGCGGGAGTCAGAAGCACAGGGAAACAGCCAGAGAGGAGAGCGAAGTCTATCAGCTAAGCAGAGTAGCTGAAACACTACTGTTTCATATGCTACGTAGTTTAGAAGTATGTAAAGGAGAGTTTGTTAAAGAAAGATGAGAAGGCAGACAGTAGTTTGCAAGAATATAACAGGCACAAGGTAAAATAGTTAGCAGAGGGACAGTGATAGTGGTATTAGAAAGTATGCAAGTAGAGATATTCAAGATACAGTCAATTGATAAAGGATAGGAAGGAATAAGAGAGCAAAGAAGTGCAACAGGCCACGAAAGCAAAATAGAGACAGTAAGGGAGCAGAAAATGGCAGGCAAGTGGGATATTAGTTGAGGAGAAGTAAGACAACCAGGGGTAGGGGGGAGTAGCAAAAAAAGAGGAAAGGTGTTGGGGTTAAGTGTCTGAAAGCTGAGGGGAAAACCTTAGCTGGTGTCACGTGTGTGCTGCCCACAAGAGGACAAAACATAAACTAAAATAATTAGGCAAAGTGACATACAGGCAGTAATGGAAGGTTTAAGCAGCAATAACCCGTCGTTCAAGAGGAGAGTAGGGGTGCTTCTTGGGTGCCAACACAATTGTCCTGCTATGTTGCTTCAGGGATACCAAGTGAGATAGGTCAGCAGGGAGGGGACAACCCGATGAGGAGCACTAGGCTTTACTGCTGGAATACAAAACAAAGAAATAAAGGGTTAGGAAGACCAAAGGAAACAGAAATAGCATAGTAGGTTAAGAAAAGGAGTGGGTAGTGAGATATAAGAAGTATGTCAGTAGTGGGTAGTGAGATATCAGTTTAAGAAATATGTCAGTAAAGAGAAGGAAAATTAGATATCTGCTAGTTACTATAACAGGTATACCAAGATAATGTTCAATATTAGCAACAGTTGATATAATGCAGTAATACAAGTAATCAGAGAATTTAATTAGGTACAGAAATCTATCTGTTCTAAACCAGGTTAAATGCAGATGTTAACTGTGTATTCATTCACTATACAAGTAAAGGATTAAACATTCAGTTACCATGCAAGTAAGGGTATTTATATATACATACAATGTATAGAAACAATACAGTATATATCCAATCAGTAGAGAATTGTAGTAGGATGTAACGCTAGTCACCATATACAGAGAGTAATTTAAGAAAGAGCGGCGTTTGTAGTGAACATGCTCTTCAAAATTCCTCCTAGAGATTATATACAGTAGCTGACCAGAAAGCCACAGAAGAGCTATGCTTTACTTAATTACTGATAAATCAACATTAAACAGCCACAAAACAGCGGGTCGAGATACTCAAGAGGGCAGGACCTCAGCGACTACACGATATTACTTTATGTGTGATAGAAACCACTTGTGGGTAGAAAACAGTAGTAATGCCTTTAGAAACACTAGCAACTACCTGCAGAGCTTCAATTAGTGAGAGACCACCATAAAAGGCTAGGTCCCAACGACTGCAACTTAAGACTCTTTTCACAGGTTTTGACAAATGTACAAGCAAAATAAGGCAATAACTAAGTAAAAAATGCTCACATTACAAGCAAAAATAGGTCAAACTCTAGTAGTTAAAAACAGTAGTTATGACTTTAGAAACACTAGCGACTACTCGCAGAGCTAAAATTAGTGAGAGGCCATCATAAAAGAAGCATTAGGAGCAGGCAGGCTCCCAGCGACTGCAAACTAAGACTCTTTCCACAGGTTTATTCCTTAGAAACACTAGCGACTACTTGGAGAGCTAAAATCAGTGAGAGACAATCATAAAAGAAGCATTAGGAGCACGCCGGATCCCAGCGACTGCAACATAAGACTCTTTCTACAGGTTTAGTCAGATGTACGCACAAAATAAGGCAATATCTATGTAACAATGCTCACTTCTGAGCTAAATAAGTCAGTATCTGAGTAGAAATGCTCACTTACCGGCAGCACTCCACGCGGACAACCAGGGGAGACCTGCAGTTTGAAGAGGGGATTCAAAGATGGCGCCTTAGCAAGGAAGCCACTACATATAGAGTTCGAGGGTATAGGGGGGAGGGGAAGCAGAAGGTAGAACCAATAGCATGAAGGGTGGGATAGGGGCGGGAGTCAGAAGCACAGGGAAACAGCCAGAGAGGAGAGCGAAGTCTATCAGCTAAGCAGGGTAGCTGAAACACTACTGTTTCATATGCTATGTAGTTTAGAAGTATGTAAAGGAGAGTTTGTTAAAGAAAGATGAGAAGGCAGACAGTAGTTTGCAAGAATATAACAGGCACAAGGTAAAATAGTTAGCAGAGGGACAGTGATAGTGGTATTAGAAAGTATGCAAGTAGAGATATTCAAGATACAGTCAATTGATGAAGGATAGGAAGGAATAAGAGAGCAAAGGAGTGCAACAGGCCACAAAAGCAAAATAGAGACAGTAAGGGAGCAGAAAATGGCAGCCAAGTGGGATATTAGTGGAGGAGAAGTTAGACAACCAGGGGTAGGGGGGAGTAGCAAAAAAAGAGGAAAGGTGTTGGGGGTAAGTGTCTGAAAGCTGAGGGAAAAAACATTGCTGGTGTCACGTGTGTGCTTCCCACAAGAGGATAAAACATAAACTAAAATAATTAGGCAAAGTGACATACAGGCAGTAATGGAAGGTTTAAGCAGCAATAACCCGTCGTTCAAGAGGAGAGTAGGGGTGCTTCTTGGGTGCCAACACAATTGTCCTGCTATGTTGCTTCAGGGATACCAAGTGAGATAGGTCAGCAGGGAGGGGACAACCCGATGAGGAGCACTAGGCTTTAATGCTGGAATACAAAACAAAGAAATAAAGGGTTAGGAAGACCAAAGGAAACAGAAATAGCATAGTAGGTTAAGAATAGGATTGGGTAGTGAGATATCAGTTTAAGAAGTATGTCAGTAGTGGGTAGTGAGATATCAGTTTAAGAAGTATCTCAGTAAAGAGAAGGAAAATTAGATATCTGCTAGTTACTATATTAGCAACAGTTGATATAATGCAGTAATACAAGTAATCAGAGAATTTAATTAGGTACAGAAATCTAGCTGTTCTAAACCAGGTTAAATGCAGATGTTAACTGTGTATTCATTCACTATACAAGTAAAGGATTAAGCATTCAGTTACCATGCAAGTAAGGGTATTTATATATACATACAATGTATAGAAACAATACAGTATATATCCAATCAGTAGAGAATTGTAGTAGGATGTAACGCTAGTCACCATATACAGAGTAATTTAAGAAAGAGCGGCGTTTGTAGTGAACATGCTCTTCAAAATTCCTCCTAGTGATTATATACAGTAGCTGACCAGAAAGCCACAGAAGAGCTATGCTTTACTTAATTACTGATAAATCAACATTAAACAGCCACAAAACAGCGTGTCCAGATACTCAAGAGGGCAGGGCCTCAGCGACTACACGATATTACTTTATGTGTCATAGAAACCACTTGTAGGTAGAAAACAGTAGTAATGCCTTTAATAACACTAGCAACTACCTGCAGAGCTTCAATTAGTGAGAGACCACCATAAAAGGCTAGGTCCCAACGACTGCAACTTAAGACTCTTTTCACAGGTTTTGACAAATGTACAAGCAAAATAAGGCAATAACTAAGTAAAAAATGCTCACATTACAAGCAGAAATAGGTCAAACTCTAGTAGTTAAAAACAGTAGTTATGACTTTAGAAACACTAGCGACTACTCGCAGAGCTAAAATTAGTGAGAGGCCATCATAAAAGAAGTGTTAGGAGCATGCAGGATCCCAGCGACTGCAAACTAAGACTCTTTCCACAGGTTTAATCCTTAGAAACACTAGCGACTACGTGGAGAGCTAAAATCAGTGAGAGACAATCATAAAAGAAGCGTTAGGAGCACGCCGGATCCCAGCGACTGCGATCTAAGACTCTTTCTACAGGTTTAGTCAGATGTACGCTCAAAATAAGGCAATATCTACATAACAATGCTCACTTCTGAGCTAAATAAGTCAGTATCTGAGTAGAAATGCTCACTTACCGGCAGTACTCCACGCGGACAACCAGGGGAGACCTGCAGTTTGAAGAGGGGATTCAAAGATGGCACCTTAGCAAGGAAGCCACTACATATAGAGTTCGAGGGTGTAAGGGGGAGGGGAAGCAGAAGGTAGAACCAATAGCATGAAGGGTGGGATAGGGGCGGGAGTCAGAAGCACAGGGAAAAAGCCAGAGAGGAGAGCGAAGTCTATCAGCTAAGCAGAGTAGCTGAAACACTACTGTTTCATATGCTACGTAGTTTAGAAGTATGTAAAGGAGAGTTTGTTAAAGAAAGATGAGAAGGCAGACAGTAGTTTGCAAGAATATAACAGGCACAAGCTAAAATAGTTAGCAGAGGGACAGTGATAGTGGTTTTAGAAAGTATGCAAGTAGAGATATTCAAGATACAGTCAATTGATGAAGGATAGGAAGGAATAAGAGAGCAAAGGAGTGCAACAGGCCACGAAAGCAAAATAGAGACAGTAAGGGAGCAGAAAATGGCAGGCAAGTGGGATATTAGTGGAGGAGAAGTTAGACAACCAGGGGTAGGGGGGAGTAGCAAAAACAGAGGAAAGGTGTTGGGGTTAAGTGTCTGAAAGCTGAGGGGAAAACCTTAGCTGGTGTCACGTGTGTGCTGCCCACAAGAGGACAAAACATAAACTAAAATAATTAGGCAAAGTGACATACAGGCAGTAATGGAAGGTTTAAGCAGCAATAACCTGTCGTTCAAGAGGAGAGTAGGGGTGCTTCTTGGGTGCCAACACACTTGTCCTGCTTTGTTGCTTCAGGGATACCAAGTGAGATACGTCAGCAGGGAGGGGACAACCCGATGAGGAGCACTAGGCTTTAATGAGGCAGTAATGGAAGGTTTAAGCAGCAATAACCCGTCGTTCAAGAGGAGAGTAGGGGTGCTTCTTGGGTGCCAACACAATTGTCCTGCTATGTTGCTTCAGGGATACCAAGTGAGATAGGTCAGCAGGGAGGGGACAACCCGATGAGGAGCACTAGGCTTTAATGAGGCAGTAATGGAAGGTTTAAGCAGCAATAACCCGTCGTTCAAGAGGAGAGTAGGGGTGCTTCTTGGGTGCCAACACAATTGTCCTGCTATGTTGCTTCAGGGATACCAAGTGAGATAGGTCAGCAGGGAGGGGACAACCCGATGAGGCGCACTAGGCTTTAATGACGCAGTAATGTAAGGTTTAAGCAGCAATAACCCATCGTTCAAGAGGAGAGTAGGGGTGCTTCTTGGGTGCCAACACAATTGTCCTGCTATGTTGCTTCAGGGATACCAAGTGAGATAGGTCAGCAGGGAAAGGACAACCCGATGAGGAGCCCTAGGCATTAATGAGGCAGTAATGGAAGGTTTAAGCAGCAATAACCCGTCGTTCAAGAGGAGAGTAGGGGTGCTTCTTGGGTGCCAACACAATTGTCCTGCTATGTTGCTTCAGGGATACCAAGTGAGATAGGTCAGCAGGGAGGGGACAACCCGATGAGGAGCACTAGGCTTTAATGAGGCAGTAATGGAAGGTTTAAGCAGCAATAACCCATCGTTAAGAGGAGAGTAGGGGTGCTTCTTGGGTGCCAACACAATTGTCCTGCTATGTTGCTTCAGGGATACCAAGTGAGATAGGTCAGCAGGGAGGGGACAACCCGATGAGGAGCACTAGGCTTTAATGACGCAGTAATGGAAGGTTTAAGCAGCAATAACCCATCGTTCAAGAGGAGAGTAGGGGTGCTTCTTGGGTGCCAACACAATTGTCCTGCTATGTTGCTTCAGGGATACCAAGTGAGATAGGTCAGCAGGGAGGGGACAACCCGATGAGGTGCACTAGGCTTTAATGAGGCAGTAATGGAAGGGTTAAGCAGCAATAACCCGTCGTTCAAGAGGAGAGTAGGGGTGCTTCTTGGGTGCCAACACAATTGTCCTGCTATGTTGCTTCAGGGATACCAAGTGAGATAGGTCAGCAGGGAGGGGACAACCCGATGAGGAGCACTAGGCTTTAATGAGGCAGTAATGGAAGGTTTAAGCAGCAATAACCAATCATTCAAGAGGAGAGTAGGGGTGCTTCTTGGGTGCCAACACAATTGTCCTGCTATGTTGCTTCAGGGATACCAAGTGCGATAGGTCAGCAGGGAGGGGACAACCCGATGAGGAGCACTAGGCTTTAATGCGGCAGCACTCCACGTGGACAACCAGTGGAGACCTGCAGTTTGAAGAGGGGATTCAAAGATTTACTTCATCTGAATTCATTATCTAGCTGTTGGATAAAGTAGTTTATTTTTTTGCTCTAGCAAGCACTTGTTTTCTCATTAATGTCAGTGGATGATCTTCGTATTTCACTGTTACAGTCATTACTTTTGGGTTATCTGCCTGCAGTAGCCCTCAGTCGGCCTGATTAACAAAGTCTTGGGTCCTGCGTCAGTTGCTGTCCCTTCTTCCATGATGTCAGGTCGTCAGGGGTATAAAACATGCAGCCGATGCCATTGCATCAGTCTTTCTTGCTGTGCGGTGCCTGAAGCAGAAGCAGTTCGCAAGTGCCGGTGGGCCGACTCCTGAAATTTTCATTTTCAAGTTTCAGAACCGAAGTCTTTAACTAAAGCTAAGTACCACATTGGGGAAACTTTTTCTTGCTCCTTACCAATATCAGTAATAGTTAATTATTGCATTACTTGTGGAAAGCAAATATCTCACAAAAATTTTCATTCATACTGTATTCCTTGCCTAGGCCCTGGCCACAACGTACCGTGCTGTCAGTTTTGTGCTTTATTTAATCAGCGCACTATCCATCATCGGTATATTTTTGTCTCAAAATATTTCAGTTCTTGGTTTAATTATCCAGAAATGTCGCCGGTTAGCCATCCGACTAATGGGATTCCGAAAAAAACCTAAGGATAAAGACCAGGCCACCGAGGTCCAAAACTGCTGACGACACTTCTCCTAAGCCTGTCTCCAGTTTGCCGGTACTCAGTGAGGCGCTTTCGCAGGCCCTGATACCCGCTACTTCTGATTCGCAGGCCTCTACTGAGACCATTTGGAGTCTGGTATGCAGCAAGATGCTTCAACTATGGAAACTGTGGATGTCTCTACCTTGGATGGGTCAGGAGCCGCTGTGCAGGCACCGGCTTCTGAGGGTGTATTCACGCCTACAGACTTGCATATTAAACCGTCTCCTCCCTCTTTTAGGCCTAAATCTCGAACCATGCCTAAAAAACTGACACCCAGGCCGCATGCTCAGGACTCTATGCCTAAAAAACAAATGATAAGAATGGCTGAAGATCTTATAGCTCTAATCAGGGGAAGCCAGCCTCCCCCTTCTAAGAGACCTAGGACTGAAGTTATTTATGAATCTTCTGACCAGGATTCTGATTTTTCTGATTCTTCTGATGATCTGAATTTACCCTTATCTACTTAAATACACTCTGGCTAGGCTTATAAATTCCCTAGGGCAGATAGCCTAGTATGAACCTATGAACCTATGACAATTCTGATGCAGAGGACTCTATTCCCTCTGCTTTCCCTCCAGAGGATTTTTCTTTTGGTGAAACCTTACATACTCTAATGGAGCATTTCCACTGAGAATGCCAGGATTTTTCTGATTCAAAAAAAGACGCTCAGGGATTTCTTACTCCTGCCTTAGCATAGGCCTTTAGCTATTCCTCCAGTACTGGACATTGTTGATGATGCTTTTTCGGAATCTAGTTTGGCCCCTGATTCCTTGCTTCCTGCTCCCAGAAAACCTAACAGATATTACAGGGTTCCTGATTCACACAAGTTCCTTTTTAAAAATCCTACTGTGGATCCAGAGACTATTTCACAGGGACCCAAGGTCATTAAGGCTTTTACTGCTAAAAATCCTATCCCTTCTGATATAGACTCCAGGGCGCTGGATAGATGGGGTAAGAAGGTTTACATTTCTGCAACCTTGGCCATTAGGGCTTTAAACTGCCAGTTTCATATGTTAAAGTATCAACAACATGTTATCGGATTGCTTAAACAGAAAATGATGCTTATTCCTGACAGTGCGGAAAATAAAGAATTACAGGATTTAATGCATTCTGCTGAACAGGTTGGAAAACATACTTTGTAATGTGGATTTGATTCTTTAGAGGCCTCTTGCAGGGCTGCTGTTACTGGTTCTGTGCTCAGAAGGCATGCTTGGCTTAAGGAGCAATCTTTACTTGATCATGTTAAAGCTAAATTGTTGGATGCTCCCTTAAATCAGGACCGTCTGTTTGGCAACAAGGCTGAGGAAGTTCTTAAAAAGATGGAAGATAAAGCTAAATCTATGCAAACTATTAAAGATGTCTTCCAAGTTCAGCCTCCTAGATTTAGTAGGCACTGGCCCTCTAAGAATTGGTCCTTTCCAGCCTCTTCAAGGTCTTCTCAAGCCAAACCCAGACATAGCAGAAACACCAGGTTTCAGCAAAGGGGACACACAAGACTAAGCAGTAGGGGGTTTCCACATCCAAATCAGGGAGTAGTAAGACTCCCCCTATGGAAAACAGTCTCAATGACTTGCTTCTAAAACTTCCAAGCACTTCCCAACTGAATGCTCCTTTAGGCAGAAAGATTGGTCTGCCGGCCAAAACTGGGAACTCATTACCCAGGACAAATGGGTTTTAAATATAGTGTCCCAAGGATACAGATTTCACTTCCACACCTTACCAACACCAAGCAGGTGGCCACCTCTACCCCCAAATCAGTGGATAGAGGCCCAAAATCAAGTACTCTCTCTCTTAAGCATGGGAGCTATTCAGTTGGTACCAGAAGAGGGAGAGGGACAAGGGTTCTATTCAATACTTTTCCTGGTACCCAGAAAAGGCAATGAGTGGCATCCTATCCTGGACCTTTCTACTCTAAATACCTTTCTGGTGATTCCAAAATTCAAGATGCTGACTCTTCACCAGCTGCTTCCTATGCTAGGCAAAGATGTATGGTTGACAACACTAAACTTAAAAGAAACATACCTGCACATCCCTATTAGGGAGTCTTGCAGAAAATACCTATGCTTCAAAGCAGGCTACATGCACTATCAGTTCTCTGCACTGCCCTTTGGCTTATCTACTGCACCCAGGGTATTCACAAAGTGCCTAGCTCCACGCATTGCATTCTGCAGGCAAAGAAATATTCAAATATACCCATATCTGGACGATTGTCTAATTCAGGCAGAAAGCCAGGACATACTTTTGAATCATCTGGCCTTTGTTCAAAGGGTACTGACTTGTCTGGGGTACACCGTAAACAAAAAGAAATCACACCTGGTACTCTGTCAACAAATTATATTCCTGGGAGAAAGCTTGAATACACTTCCCAGATGGCTTTCCTCACGCCAGAGAAACGGATTCATTTGACAACCTACTTCAAACAATTGGCCACAAAACCCAGTTATCTGTAAGGCAAATACTGCAAGCCTTGGGGTTCATGGCCTCCTGCATTCTTCTAATTCCATATGCAAGGCTGCATATGAGGAAACTGCAATTATATCTCAAAAGCCTATGGTGTCAACATTCACAGGATCTAGAAGCAATGATTCCTATCATACCTTACCTACGCCTAGAGTTTCTTTGGTGGGCAGAGGCCTGCCACCAAAACAGGGGACTATCATTCACACTACCCCCTGCCACCCAAACCTTAACAACAGAAGCATCAGACTATGCATGGGTGGCCCACCTGGCAGGGAAGTGCATTCAGGGCAAATGGAACCCAAGTCAAATGCACCTGCATAACAATCAAAAAGAAATGTTAGCTGTACAGAATGCTCTGACAGCCTTCAAGGACCACATTCTTCCAGGACAATTAATGATCAAGACGGGCAACATCACTGTTATGTGGTACATAAACAAGCAGGGGGATGCACATTCTTACCCCCTCTGCAGATTAGCCATGGCATTGTGGAACACAGCCCTGAGCTATCATGTACATTTACAATCTCAATTCCTGCCAGGAAAACTAAATACACTGGCAGACGAACTAAACAGAAAGCTCATGGACCCACATGAGTGGAAACTGGAACCAAGGATTTTCAACATGTTGACAAGCAAATGGGGGAGCCCAGATACAGACCTGTTTGCCTCCTGTCAAAACTATCAGTTGGACAAATTCTGTACAAAGACTCCCCACAAACATGCTTGGAAAGTGGATGCTCTGTCCTTCAGCTAGAAAAATCTATCCGTTTATGCCTTTCCTCCTCTGCCTCTGCACTCCAAAGTACTACTAAAGATCAAACAAGACAAACCAGGGATGATTTTGATTGCACCAGACTGGTCATGCCAACACTGGTACCCCCTCTTGAGCATGTGTGTCACTGTGGGCCCCATGGCACCTGCCTCAGACTCCTACTCTATTGTCTCAGCAGGAGAACCAAATTTTGCACCCTCAACTTCAAACACTGAATCTAGCAGCCTGGCTAATTACATAATTTCTCCTTTGCCATCCCTCAGTAAACCAGTGATGGATATCATTTTAGAGGCAAGGAGGTCTAGTACCAGAAAGTCTTACGCTGAAACATGGAAAAGATTCTGTGCCTGGAATCAATCTCAAGGGATGGGCACAACAGTGCCTAATTTACCTCAGATTTTACAATACTTAACTGAGATGCTTCATAAGGGCCTGTCTTTCTCTTCCATCAAAATTCATACCTCAGCCATCTCAGCTCATTATAACACAGAACCACCCCTCTTCTCTCATCCACTGCTTAAGCAGTTCCTCAGATGGGCCAAAAATCTACGACCACCCAGGAGAGCTCCAACTCCAGCCTGGGACCTCAACTTTGTATTGGAAAAGCTCACCCTTCCTCCTTTTGAGCCAGCTGCCACTGCAGACTTAAAATTCCTTTCTTGGAAAACAGCTCTCCTTTTAGCAATCACTTCAGCAAGAAGGGTATCTGAATTACAGGCCCTCATGGCAGTGGAGCCTTCCATCATCTTTCATGCGGACAGGGTGTCTCTCAGGACCAATCCCTCCTTCATGCCCAAGGTGGTATCCAGTGCGGCCCTTAATCAGTCCATACATTTGCCAACTTTCTTTCCTAATCCACAGAACAAAGGGGAATGGATTCTGCACACCTTAGATGTGCACAGATAACTTAGATTCTACTTGGACAAAACTAAACCTCAAAGGAAATCTGATAAACTGCTGGTGGCATTTGCTGCAGGGGCAGAGGAGAAGGCTATTTCAAAGCAAACTATTTCCAAATGGATAGGCCATTGCATTCATTTCTGCTACAAACACCATGGAAAACCTATCCTACAGGGGATCAGACCCCACTCTACCAGGGCTGTATCTACCTCTACAGCCTTTGTCAGAGGTGTCCCTACCAGGGACATCCTAGAAGTTGCTACCTGGAGTTCTGTACATACTTTCACCAAGCATTACCATCTGCCAATTTTCTCTAAATCCAGAGCTGGCTTTGCCACTGCAGTCTTGCAGGGTCTTTTAGCTGGTCCTAATTCTACTTAAATTCCTCCTCCCATCCTTAGCTTTGGGAATCTACCCAAAAGTGATGACTGCAACAGTGAAACATGAAGAACATAGTACAGTTGTGTATATTTACCATAAATGTAGATGTTTGAGTGCATTCACTGCTGCAGTCCTAGCTACTCTCCCTCCAGTTCCCTTCTTTTTTTGGATATACCTCTACTTTCCTTTGCTATCTTCAAAAGCTTTTTGGTGTATTTGCTTTTTTGTTGAAGGTATAACCTTGTATATTTATATATTTAATTGCTTCCCATTAAGGGGGCACCTGACGTCTGGGGCAAAAAAAACTGATGTAATGACATCGGCTACATGTTTTATACCCATGATGACTTGACGTCATGGAAGAAGGGAGAGCAACTGACGCAGGACCCAAGACTTTGTTAATCAGGCTGACTGAGGGCTACTGCAAGCAGATAACCCAAAAGTGATGACTACAACAGTGAATACACTCGAACATCTACATTTATGGTAAGTGTACACAACTGTACTTTTCTCCTTCTAGTACACTGGGAGGTGGTCTTCTCTGTCTGGGTTGAAGAAACACTTAAGATGTTTGCATGTAGTTATTTATATTGGCCAGAGAGCTTATTAATGAGCTTATCTTGTTTTTATTGCCTTTATAAATTCTATACAATTGAGTAGCTATTGGCTCATTTGTACAAAGCAAGGTACTTTTATTGAATAATCAGACTTTTATGAGCAGTTTATTGTAGAGGTCTGTATCCATATCTTTAAGTTTGTTTGTGGTAGCACTTCACTCTGGACACCCACTTAATGTGCTTTTACATTAGGAAGACTGGGATTATTCATCTAGTGGCTGTAGGTGTTACCTGCTTTCTGAGATGTCACTGTGCTTTTACATTAGGAAAACTGGGGTTATTCATCTAGTGGCTGTAGGTGTTTACCTGCTCTTTCTGAGATGGGAAACCCACAAAAGGGTGCTAAGTGTTTTTCCTTTGCACTTTTTTAACACACTGTGACTGTGCTTCAGCAATTTTAAACAAATGTACTGTTTGCTGCTGAATTTTACTACTGCATTTGTTGTAATTTTACTGTATTTCACACCAGCTGCTGCTTTTACTTAATTTAAGAAAAGATGTGTTTCTGCTGTTTTATTCTGTTGCTATTATTAATTCAAGAAAAACTATGCTTCTTTTTACACTATTGCTTATTTAATTAAAACAATATTCTGCTTTTTTCTGTTGTTCCATTGCATTTCTGTTAGCTATAGTATAGAATGTATTTAGACTGGCTGAATTCAGTTCTGTTTGTAGACTGAGCAGTAAAAATCATGACATATTTTATTGGAGAAGCTCCCTGTACCCTCATGGCAGGAGAGTATAGCAGGACTATCTAATTGAAGGTTACTGGTTCAGGGCTGAATTGAGCTATTTTATTGGTGCAGAGCTCACTTTGAGCTATTTCATTGGTGCATGGCTCACTTTGAGCTTTTTCATTGGTTTCTTTATATTAGCTGCTTTGCTGTTGTTTGTGCATAGCGCACCATCATGCAGTACCACCCATAGGGGGAATATCTTGGTGGTTATAGCTGCAAAAGGTTCAATAGAGATATTTTTCCTTAGAAGAGGCTGCTATCTAGCAGAGCAGTTCTTGAATAGCTCTCACCTGTTCAATGAATGACCCAGCAGAGATTTTACCTCATACCTATCAACATCAGACCCTATAGTTCCCCTCTTTTATAGACAAACAACGGTATACCCCTTAGGTTAGTCGCCCTAAGATAGCTCCCTGCCTGATACCCCCATCTTTTTCTCCTTATCTGCTGAGGTATCTGGTTCAAACATTGCATTATGGACTGTCAGTTTCCCTCTGTCATTGCGGACTGTCAGTTTCCTTCTGTTTCTCCTGCCAGCCTGGTGGACATGTTTTTTTTTTTTGAGGCAATGTAGCAACTTCCTCATGTACACTGACAACTCCTTATTCCTAAATCTCTCAAGTACAATTTGTGAGAGCTTCTCCTACACTAAGAATCTGGAATCATTGCTCCCTCATGCCTAGAATAGGAACACTAAACAGGTCGTCAGCTGACACACCATGACTTCTATTCATAATATGTAGCCAACACATAAACCTTTATATGCAGAGGTACTCTCCAGAAACCTACCTAAATACCAGAAACCTCTAAAACTCAAACTTGCTACACTTAACACAACACACAAAGCACCCAATGCACATAAAAACACTAGCATCTGTGTCTCACCAAATAAATCCTTAAGGCAATACACAACTCTTCCAAATTTGTTAGTTATAGGTGATGCTATAGTGAGACATACAGACACCCCACTCACCAGGTTGAACAAGGAGAAGGTTATGGTTAGCTGCCTGTCTGATGCAAGGATTCACCAGATCACACATGCTCTCAAGTCTTTCACCAAGTAGCGTTATGACTCTGTCATAGTTCACATTGGTGTGAATGACGTAATATGTACCTCTCTAGACTATATGAAGAGAGACATGATTGAGCTCTCAGAATATGTGTCCCGGTTCAGTACGTCCCTAGCTTTGAGCAGTATTTTACCCTCACCTAGGATATATATATATATATATATATATATATATATATATATATATATATATATATATATATATATATATATATATATATATATATATATATATATATATATATATATATATATATGTATATATATATATATATATATATATATATATATATATATATGTATATATATATATATATATATATATATATATATATATATATATATATATATATATATCTATATATATATACATTATATGTATATATATATATATATATATATATATATATATATATATATATATATATATATATATATATATATATATATATATATATATATATATGTATATATATATATATATATATATATATATATATATATATATATATATTTATATATTATAAACAGAAAATGATTGACTTCAAAAATTGGCTTAGTTTCTGGTGTCATGTTAACCTGATCCAGTTCCTGTCAGCCTGGGATGACATGGTGGATTGACCATGCTGCTTTGTCAGAGATGGTCTTCACCTGGCACCTCTAGGCTTTTGTTTTCTGGCTAAGGCACCTGCCTACCCCATAATGCTTCTTTAGGCAAGGTCACAACAACAAAATTCCTGACGCGAAAATATCAAACACAAAGAAACTAATGGTCATGCTTCTAAATGCTAGGAGTTTAAATCAGAAATTGCACTCTTTGGTGCACTCCTCTCCCTGAGCAGTCACAGGAACCTGGCTCAAGGCCACAGAAAGTACCCTGGCCTTGCAAGACTACAATGCCTTCCACACTTTCAGACCACAAATTGAAGGTGTTAGAACCAAAGGAGGTGGAGTATCTGTCTTCATTAAAGATAACTACACCTCTGGACTGGTTAGATAAGAAAACTCTATGGAGCTATTCTAAATCCACCTTACTGGGAGGTAAGACCCACCCTTCAGGTCATCATCAGTTACAGGTCCCGTTCCATGATCCAGATTGTCCACACAGCTTATTCAGAGCTATTTGGGACAATTAAGGTCTAACATAAGACCCTAGTCATGGGTGACTTCAACTATCCTTCCATTAATTGTGAAACATATATGAGTCCAATCTCACTTGCACAAAAGTTCCAGGACTTTATTAACTCATATGCTTTGGAACAAATAGAGCACCAGCCAACAAGGGGCTCCAATATTCTAGACATGGTCCTCACCAATATAAGTAACCGATGCAATGCCTCACGTGTAGGACCTATACTGGCTAAATCTGATCAGAAGTAGCAATAGCACCAGAACTCAAAGGAGAAGTCAGGTTAAAAAAAAACTTCACCAAAGCTAACTATACCCTCCTAAGGGTATAATGAACTTCCAAGCTCCAATTTCCACAGATGGCATTGACGGCTATAGCAAGGTATACACTGATGCCCTGTATAATATCTACACAAATGTATAGACAGAGCTGTGCCAGATAGGACTAAACCAAGATCCTCAAGAAAAAACAAACCATCCTATTGGATGTCTAGCATTAATAAGTTATACAATAAGTGAAAGAAGCTGCTTCCTTAAAATACAAACGTGAGATCCCAGAACTGGAAGAGCACCCTCCTCTTCCTAAACAAGCACAACTTGTAAAATCTTCAAGGACCAACTATGAGAAACATTTAGCAACCATAGCCAAGGATAACCATAAGGCTTTCTTCAGCTACATCGACAACCTGAAAGAATTTATGAGCATTCTAAAGACAGACTAAGACAGACTTGTTACTTAATACCTCTGTAAACTGGAACATTGTGTGTATTAACCATGGAGGGCAGGCACGTATACTCCAGCACTGAGCTATTAAACACTGGAAATTTAATTTTACAAAAATATATATAGCTATAGATATATAGATATAGGTATACACATGCACACACACACACACACACACACACACACACACACACACACACACACACACACACACACACACACACACACACACATATATATATATATATATATATATGGGTCTAGGACTATTCACTGAAAGCACATTTCACTGAAAGTCAAATGACTGTGCACAAATCAGTGAAAACTCAATTCACTGAAAACACAATTCACTGAAACACATTTCACTGAAAGTTATATATGGCCTTTTCCCCACTGTAGTGCAACCCTGGAGTTAGTATATAGTAAGGGGGGTGTGGGGGCTGTAGCCCCCCCCACATAGTTTGAATATATATTATGTTCAGAAAATAGTAATTTATTGCAATTGCAAGTATCCATGTATATAGTTCAAAATATTTAAAATATTATATGTATATATAATATAATAAAACCGCAAACAAGAATGAAAGCTTAATATCCGTTCAGCATCAGTGTGCCTTTCTTTTAGTCCATTGAAGTTCTATTCTTTTATATATATGTATATGTGTATTTTATATATATATATATATATATATATATATATATATATATAAAATAAACATATACATATACGTATATATACATACAGACATATTTATATATATATATATATATATATATATATATATATATATATATATATATATATATATATATATATATGTATATACACATATGGATCTACGTCTTTAAATTGAATGTATGGTTCATCGAACCGTACTTTCTCAAACGCACTTCCGAGAAAGTGCATTCCATCAAAAATGCACTTTTGCAGAAGAAAAAAATAAAAACTAACTAAAAAAAGAAAAATAACACGTTAAACAGTGTTATGCAGGGGGGCAAACCCCCCTGCACCCCCCTCCCCCCAACCTTAATATTCTTCACTCCGAGATCGCACTACAGTGGGAAAAAGGGAATATTCCCTTATCCCCACTATACTACGATCTCAACAAAACTTTCCTTAGTTGTACATCAACAGTATAGTTTGATGTACAACTAAGACGACATGCAAACTGCATGTTTTATTTTTGTTTGTTTACTTTAGTGAAAGTGCATTTTTGACAAAATTCACTTTCGCTAAAGTAATTTTGACAAAGTACAGTTCAATGAACCATACTGTCAATAAAACAAATAGGACCCATATATATATATATATATATATATATATATATATATATATATATATAAAATCACACGCACACACACACACACACACACACATATATATATATATATATATATATATATATATATATATATATACATATATACATACACACATGCACACACACACACACACACATATATATATATATATATATATATATATATATATATATATATATATATATATAAATATTGGCTGTCAGCTTAACCTGCAATGTATCATGCTCAACTGCCATAGGAAGAAGTTCTCATTCTGGTAGGTTTCACCTATTATCACCCTGCTATTCTCTGCAGAAGGAAGTGGACCTTCATCATCTAATTATGGCTCTCTTTGCTTCTAGTAACATAGTGGCTTCAAATTTCACCCATCTCTTCGTTGCTAGTCAACCAAGGGGCAGAGCTATATTTTGTTAATCCACCTATATAGGCCATCTTTGAAATCAGGATATCTGGGGCAGTGATATCCACTGTTTTCAGATCTGTGGCCTTCATGGGTCTCCTAATATCAGCATGCGGGCCACACATGATGATAATCACTACATCCGTATTCAATCATGTCTGTTCCCCATAAAATTATACCAGACTTTAAAATAATACATGAATTAAACAATTAAAATAATTCTTGAATGAAACAATTTGAAACCACTTTATTGTGACTATAAATGATGTAATAATGGCATAAGGGACCATCTCATTAAGGATCACAAGAAAAAAAGAGAAAAAGAGAAGACTGGTGATGGCTATGAAAATATCTGATCTAAAAAATGGCTTAATTAAAAGTTATAACACGAACAGAAAAAAGTACTGTATTGAAAATCATTGAAACATATTATAATTTTGTGCCATAAGACCAAAATATGGATATGCTGTACTTGGATTGGACACTCTAAATTGGCCCTAGGTATGAGTGTGTGCATGTGTGTGCTTCTGTGGGATGGTGGGCACCGGGCTGGCAACTCGACACAGTAAAAACTCTACTGCCAATCGTTCTGTGGATCGTTGTTCTGCTGTGGCGACCCAAAACTGGGAAAAGCTGAAAGAAGAAGAAGAAAATGTGGTGTCGTACTTTGGAAAAGGATCAGTTATAGGCTAAATGTTTTGCTTGTGAAAACGGTACATGGAAGGAGAGGAAATACAAACTATAACTGTTTAAGGAGATGGTGACTATCCGCAATGATGGTAGTGTATTCTTGATGTCTGTCAGTGACAAATGTAGAAAATACTATTACAGGGGCATTAATTCAACTTTAGTAGTATATATTCAGAAGGAGAATCATTTGTAGAAAAAAATTAGGAGGTTTCTTCAAAAGAAAAATAATTTTAATGTATCAAGTATTTCTGCTAGAAAAAATAACAGAAGATTACCACAAGGCAGCTCTGAAACATCAAGAGAGATACTGCCAGATGTATATTTCAGACTGTATTTTGAAGTTAGATCAATCAGAACAGCAACAGAAGGAAACGCATGCCAGGTGATGGCTTAGTTTTCAGAAAATCAAAGAGGAGTTGAAGACCAGGAAAATAGATCAAGAAGAAATGCTTGAGTGGCAGGGGGCTCAGAAATTATGTCAGAGATTTAAGACACATTTTTGATAAGTTTATAATGAAAGTTATGGAAATCTCAAAATATTTCAATCTTGATATTGAAAGAATTCAGACATTATGACCTTTCTTCCAAAAAGAGCAAATGAATTACAGATATGTCCTTATTGCTTTGTCATCAGAGAGAACAAAGGACTAGTTAATTACTGGCAATAGGTAACACTCTTTGGCAAATACCGGTCTAAATTATTTGCAGACTTTTTAAAGAACTTTACAAAGTATAGGAAACTATGAGTTTTAGATACATTAGATTAGATTTGATCCAAAATTAATATTTCAAACCTGTGTAACTGTCTGGCAAAGGAATCAAAAGCTTGAGCTTTAAACTGAATAAAAGACGTATTTTGTTTTTTTAAATGACAAGGATACAAAAAATGGCAACCTTCTACCTGAAAAGGTTTTGCTCAAGAATGGAAAGGAAGGAATAAGAGGGGGCCAGAGCAAAGAGACATTACTACAAAAGAAGCTTGCAAGAACTGCAGTCAAATGTCTAATTCCTTTTAAAGTGCAAATGGAGAGGCTAGACAAGGACAAAAATAGAAAAACAGATGCAAATAAGTAAATAAATGAAAACACGCATGCATACATACATAAACTCTACTAAATCAAGGCTACAAAGCTACGAAATATCTGATGACCTTTAATGTCCAAGGACCGAACACTACGGGGTTAACATAAAGGTTATGGTATTTACATTACAGGCACTAGTTACAGGCATTCTTTCTCACCTTTGGTTACTGACTAGGCATGTAATGCTCTGCAGACTGATTGCCTAGTAAACCTATATCCTAATGCAGCATTTTGCACTAAAGGGCTAACATTTGGTCTGGCAGTGTGTGCAAGGGTTTAAGGCTATGAGTTGTAGTTCCTGTGGTACAGGGTTTGATTCCTTCAGCCTTCATTTGCCTACTGTGTGACCTTGCATACATTACTTAACTGGACACTGTTCCTGGGTTTCCCCTGAAAGAAGACTGTGTGTCCAGTTGTCCTACCTTATTAACAAATAAGTATTATTATTAACGGTTTGGAGGTTGGCATAACGATTAAAGTGTTTACCTCACAGACACAAGATACAATTTATACTTATTGGCTAGGAGTGTAATAGTCTGTATACTGACTTGTCTAGTATTAACCTATGAACCTGTGAAGAATAAGCTTCTGGTCAAAAACATATAACTAATTATTTGGTTTAAACTTATGTTGGACTGCACAGGTAACATCGAGCAACAAGACAAATGGACAACATCAGTACATCTCCAGAAAAGCAAATTAGACCAAAAAAGCATAGACCAAAATATTTTCTCATAACTCCCACTCTGCAGATAAGTGTGCTGGTCAGCTGAAGGCTTAAACAGGCCAGTCAGTGTTGAAGCAAAACCTGATAGGGACAGAAATAGATTTGTAGGCAAGTCTCAGAAAATAAAACTGAAAGTGGTGATGTGAAATGCTAAACTCAATATGCAGTTGCATTTCCTCAGGTATATATGAGATTGGTGAACAGGCCGCGGTGGTGAAGCAGTTAATGTTGTCACCTCACAGCAAGAGGTTCTCTCGGCTGGAGCACCTTCTGTGTGGAGTCTGCATGTCCTCCTCGCAGTCAAATGACGTTTAAATGATGTCTAAAGGCATGCAGGTAGGGGCGTGCATGAATGAATGTGCATTCTTTGAAGGTTGGGCGTCGGGCTGGCAACTCGGCACTGTAAAAATCAACTGCTAATAATTAGCGGACCGGAGTTCCGCTGTGGCAACCCCTAACCCCATAAGCCGAAAGACATACATATGAGATTGGTGAACATTCTGTTATCAGCATAAGCTTTTAAAAGAAATGTTAGATGTTGTTTTATCAAAGAATTTTATTTTGATAATAAATATTTTAGGCACAAGGATGGAATTAGAAAGAGTGCTGTGATGGGTTCTGCACTGGGGGAAATGATGTATTTGTATCAGGGTAACAAGTCTTTAATTGATGTTGTTGCATGGGGAATGATTAAAAATAATGCAATAATAATAATAATAATAATATCTATTATAATAATATCTATATTATCTATCTATCATCTGTCTGTCTATCTATCTATCTATCTATCTATCTATCTATCTATCTATCTATCTATCTATCTATCTATCTATTTGTGTGTGCCTGTATCTATCTATTTATATATATATATATATATATATATATATATATATATATATATATATATATATATATAACATCATTTTTAGCTCTATTTATAACCAGGGTGCATGTTTACATGTGGTGGGATTCATAAAAAGGATGCTTCCAGTAATAACAAAAGAACCAAAGCACTTGTGGAAAGCGTAACTGCAAAAAGCAAGAACCAAAAATTAAATCAAAAGGTGCTTCAACAAAGCATTAGTTTAAGGGTGTGCACACACAACAAAGCATTAGTTTAAGGGTGTGCACACACAACAAAACATTAGTTTAAGGGTGTGCACACTTATGCAACCAGTGTATTGTACGTTTTTTTATTTTTTATATTTTTTTCTCCCTGACACATTTGTTTGTTTTTCAATTGAATTGTACAGGTTATAGGTCACATTGAAGGTGGGAAAAGTTTTGAAATGATTTATTGTGGTCTCATTTTTTTATATCACAAAAACCTGGCATTTTAACTGGGTGTGTAAACTTTTTTTATCCACTGTATATAATAGTCATGTGGCATTCATGCTAGTTGGAATTTAAAGGCACTTGGTTAAAATTATTTAAAATATTAAAAAGTGAATTGTGAGTAGTAAGAAAGATGTTGTAGAATGTAGACAGTCAGAGTAAAAATAATAGTAATAAAAACTCTTTTTTTGGAAGCATGTCTATGCATAAAGCTATAGTTAAAAATGGCAGTCTGATTGCCACTGTTATATAAGCAAGAGAGCAAATGATAAGAGACGCAACATGTTCTAATTGTGCTAGTGAAGGAGTGACATGCCTGTCTACATGCAAAAAGCATAAAAAAACTTTTATATAAAATAACCGAGAAGAAAAAAAAATCTAATGTACTTTACAGACAAGTTACAATCCAACACAGAAGGATATTTGTTTTGCATCATGGAACATATCCCAGTTGACCCTAGCAGTGGACCTTGGGGGCTAAGAACTGAGGTCAGAAAACTGCCTGGCAACTTGATCTGGATACAGGATTGCCTTCAGGACTAAAAACCTGCATTTCCATTAGCAGTGTCTTAAAAATGAGAACTACAAAATGATAATGTATTTTAGTAAGTGTTTGATGCTTTTAACTTAAATTGTCTTGTCAAACTTTTGACACAACAGTGAGTCGACATAAAACAACACCTGTCTGTCTGTTGACAGACTTTCTGGCAGCCTTTTAGATCCTTGTCCAGTTCCACCAGGACAAGCTGATTGTTGTCCACCAAACTCAGGGAGAGGAATTGCTGATCCAGGTCCTTTGGTAGTAGAAGGAAATCTTATTTGTAACAGTGACACCTGCATTGACACCCACTTTAGTACTGCTGGCATCAGTGGGACTAAACCCTTTCCTAACCTGGATTTGTGGCTTCATGAGAAAATAACCTTTGGAGAGCATAACCAACACATAGTAGACACCTTTCAAACACAACTTGGAAAACTGGAAAAAAAATCTTTGCAGTTTACAACTCAATAAGACATTTTCGAAAGACTGTACACAGCCCAAAAGAGTACCAGAAGGGTAGCGAAATACTTAAATGGACTAGTTACGGGTTCTGTTTTTCACCATAAGTTACTACAGTTATTTGATTCTTTTGTTATCGAACCTGTCTGAGCAATAACTCAGTACGTATTAAACTGTAGAATAAAAATGATTGTAGTCCCAGAGTAACTACATCTCTTTGGTTCATGTTTTCAGTAATAGTTATTTTACTTTTTCAGCTATTAATTCTGCATGATTAAAAGAGAACACTGTTAAGAGGCAGGCTGTCACAATTAGGCATTTGACTGAGGGCAATACCATACGTGAAGTGGCGAACCATTCCTTGAGTAAATGATTAAATAATAGGTAGTACCTTGCAGGTTAGGTGTCTTCACAGATCTCTGACGTAGTAAACTTCTGCAAGTAAAAAAATATAAGCCACATTTAGGTTCATAGGTGTATAGTAGGCTAATTTCCACTGGGGCCGAGCCATGCAACCCTAATGTATCCCACAAGTTATTGTGCATTAGAGGATATTTTAAAGGGTATATTATTAATTAGTGCACAATTAAAAGGCTGCCTCTGTCCACTAGAGACATAGGTGTCCGACCAGGGGTGAATTTCTGATTTCCCATCCACTGGTTCAGATTGCACTTGCATAGGGTTAGAAAAGAGCTCTGTTCCCATGGATGAGAATTTTATTCCAGAGAGTGGGGAGTCATTGAGAGACATACCTGTCCCTCTAACATGTCTAAATTGCAAGCAAAGTTTAAATCCTTAGATCTAGTAGTCCTGAAGCTGTTCTTTTTGCAAATATGCAAAACATCCATTGAAGTGGGATCCAAGGATGCCTTTTGTGCCAGGCATGAATCACCTGTCAGCAGTCTGTAGGAAACAGAATAAAGAGATAGGGACATTGTGTTTACTCCATGTATTTCTTTTGGGAAGAACCTCTGTGGATGTTCCATTTGTTGCAAGTGCCTGGTCAGGTACATACCAAAAGGGACATTATACTCAATGATAATTTTGACGAAGGCATGATGACTTCCCTGGACCTGGATGGCATGATGTCACTTGTAAGTTGAGTGACTTAGAATGATTTTCTTACCACCGTAGACACATTTTGGTTGAAAGCCAGGTTACTATTTATTTGAGTCCCCAAATCCCTGACTACTGCATCTATTTTTAGGGTTATTTTATCAATGAGATGGTTTTCCTGGGTGTCTGACTTCCAAAAAGTGCTATTGTGTATTTCTTAGCATTGAGTTTTAGTCCGTGGCTTTGGCACCAGCCAGTTGTCTGTTAGATTTTCCTGTAAGATGTTAGTATCTTGAGGGGGGGGGGTTATGATAGCTCCTAGCTTGCAATCATATGCAGATCATATGCAGATTGATAATCCAAAGGCCCTTTATACTGGCCTTAACTTTCAAAAAATGCATGCCAAAGAAGAGTGCACCCAGCACAGAGCCCTTGGAGACTCCACTTATGACTGACCTCTTTGTTTAGGTGGTCTTACAATCCTAAATTCCCGCATTCTGTCTGTGAGCCAGCTTGTCTATCCAGCAAGGTACATAGAGGATTATTCATAATTCCATGACTTTGTTTACAATGCCAGAGTGGGTATTATATCATATTCTTTAGTGATGTCAATATAGGCACCATTTTGTCTTTAACCATTACCTTGGTGACTGTCTCACCGATGTCCCACAGGTTCAGTAGGCATGACCTGCCTTTATAGGTTCATAGGTTCATAGGTTGGTACTAGGCTATCAGCCCTAGGGCCTATACAAGCCTAGCCATAACAATTCCCTGGCTATTTCTTCCCACATTATTTACTTTCCTGGACCCCTGTCTAGCAGGGCGACTGACATGATCCCTGGGGTGAATTTCCTTTCTCCCATCCAATCGTCAAGGTTCCTCTTGAAGAGGTCCAAAGAGGCACTCTGCTTGACATATATGGGCAATCTATTCCAGAGTCTGGGGAGTCTCTGGGTCAGGAACCTATCCCTCCAACATGTTTTGTTTATTGTGATGACAAGGTTTAGATCCCTGGAGCGTGTGGCTCTGAGGGATTGGGATTTCTTTAAGTGTAGCATGTCCAACAGCTCTGGGTTTGACATGGCCTTGTATGTTAAGCAGAGATCACCTCTGAGTAGACGATATGCGACAGAGTATAGCTGGAGTTTTTTAAGGCGGTCAGCATAGGGCATCTGCTTTAGGCCTGTGATTCTTTTAGTAAGGTATTTCTGAGGCCTTTCCAGTTGTTGCAGATGTCTTGAGAGGTACATACCAAATGGGGCATTGTATTCTATAATGGGTCTAATGAGGGATGAGTACAGTGGGACAATGACCTCCTTTTTTCTGGATGAAAAGCCCTTCGTGATCAGGTGTGCCACATAGAAGGATTTCCTGACTGTTGTGGCGATGTGGTTATCGAAGGTGAGACCACTGTCCACCTGTGTCTCTAAGTCTCTTATCACACTTTCTGTGTTTAGTGTACTGCCACCTATATGGTAATTCATGGATACATGTTTTTTCCCAAAGGGGATAACAATACATTTCTTGGCATTGAGCTTGAATCCATGGCTCTGGCACCAAGCATCTGTTTCTGTAAGGCCCTTTTGTAGAGTATCCACATCATTTGGGGATTCAATCATGGCTCCCAGTTTGCAGTCATCTGCAAACTTTGTTAGCCAGAGTCCCTTAGTGTTGACCTGTACTTCAGAGAAGTAGATGCCAAACAAGAGTGGCCCCAGGACTGAACCCTGAGGTACTCCACTAGTCACTTGTCTGGAGCTGGAATTGGAGTCGGCTACTTTTAAAGTGTGGGTTCTATCAGTAAGCCATTTAGCAACCCATTTGATGAAAAACATCTGTGTTTGGTCCCGTGTCTGAAGGTTTCGAATGTCATTGTTAATCACTTCCCTTAAAATTCTTTCCATGGCTTTGCATATGAGACTGGTCAGACTAATGGCTCTGTAGTTTCTGGGATTTGTTGATTGTCCACCTTATGTGCAGAGGGATGATAGTTGCAGGCTTCCATTCACATGGCATAAAGCCTGTTTGAAGGCTATGGCTGAATAGTAACACATTTGGCACTAATAGGTCATATTTCAGGCTATTAGGAGGCATCCCGAGATATCATTGGGGCCTATAAAAGATGTATTCTTGGCCTTAGAGAGAGAGAGGGCATCTAAGACTTGCTCCCTGGTGATAGCTGGAGGGATTATGTTAGATGGTATTTCCTGGTAAACAGCTGGAAGTGTGTGTGTGTGTGTGTGTGTGTGTGTGTGTGTGCATGTGTGTGTGTGTGTGTGTGTGTGTGTGTGTGTGTGTGTGTGTGTGTGTGTGTGTGTGTGTGTGTGTGTGTGTGTGTGTGTGTGATGATGGAGTAAAGTTGGAGCTGAATTTGTCAGCCATAAGATTTGCTACATCTCCTGGTTCCATGAGTGTGGCTTCATTTACCAACATTGTCACACACTGTTGTGACTGACTTTGAGGATTTTAAATTAGTTCCATCAGGAAAGGAATGCTTAAGTGTGGTTCTTGCAATCACTGCCCATTTATTAATGCCTCAAAAAAATCTATAACTATTAACCAATGGCAACTTATGGTTCATGTATACTATAACTACTTCTAAAACAAAATTATTTATGTTGGTTGTTTTTCCAATTGCCACGTATATTGGAAGGAAATACATATATTGTAGGTTCATAGATCCATAGGACAGTACTAGGCTATTAGCCCAGAGGCCCTTATAAGCCCAGCCAACAATTTAGTTCACATTCCCATAAAGTCACCACCTGTTTCCCCTGTTCAGCAGGGACACAGGTGGGATTCCAGGGGTGTATTTTCTGTTTACCATCTAGTCATCCAGGTTCTTCTTAAAGAGGAATAGTGAGGTACTCTGCTTGACATGGAGAGGGAGTCTATTCCACAGATGGGGAAGTTTTTGGGACACAAATCTATCCCACCAAGTTCTATTAATGTCACAGACCAGGTTGACACCTTGCGTGCGGGTTACACGAATGGATATGCAACAACTCCATCAAGGCTGGGTCTGAGACAGCCTTGTTTGCCAGAAATAGGTCACATCTGAGCAGTCTGTATGAGACTGAGTAGAGGGACAGGGCTTTTAGCCTATCTGTGTAGGATAGGTGTTTCAGACCCTGGTCAGGAACCTCTGTGGTGTCTCCAGTTGCTGCATGCACTTGGCAAGGTACATGCCGAAGGGGGCATTGTACTTGATAATGGGTCTGATAAGGAAGGAATACAGGGATGCTATGACTTCCTGGCTCCTGGATGCAATACCCTTACTTATGAGGTGGGCCATGTAGAAAGCCTTCTGTACAACGGAGGCAACGTGGTGGTCAAAAGTCAGTTTGCTATCAATGTGGGTGCCCAAGTCCCTCACGATTGAGTGCATGCTTAGTACATTATTAATGTGATAATTAGTGCAGGCACCATTTTCCGCAAAGGGGATAATGATGCATTTCTTGGCATTCAGTTTGAGATCATGCTTCTGGCACTGATCATAAGCTTGGACAAGGCCTTCTTGGAGGATGTTCACATCACTAGGGGAATTTGAGACAGCACCCAACTTGCAGTCATCTGCAAAGTTAGTCAGCCACAGACCACAGACAACTGGTTTTGGCTTGTACCTCAGAAAAGTATATCCCAAACAGTAAAGTAATGTCTTTCGGCTTTTCCCGGTTAGGGGTCGCCACAGCAGAACTCCGGTCCGCTAATGATTGGCAGTGGATTTTTATGGTGCCGGATTGCCAGACCGATGCCCAACCTTGAAGGAAGGCACACCCATTCATGCTCGCACCTACCTGCATATATTTGATGTCACTCGACCACGGGGATGACATGCAGACTCCACACAGAAAGTGCTGCAGCTGAGAATCGAACGGGAGAACCTCTTGCTGTGAGGGCCAAACATTATATATACAAATTCAGAATTGTAATAATTTCATGAACACACACTCATATTTGCCAAGGTATTAAGCAATTCTGTTCTTTAGTAATCAATGTTGCTTTTTTTTTTTGACGTTAAAGAAAGAGGGAATGCTGAGGATTTGCCAGTCTTGAAGGAATACAGGTAGCATATTACATTGTATGCCTGAACACCTCTGAGCACAATTAGGTGGTTAATTCTGAAGGTTTTTTTTTTTTAAACAAAAGGCTTAATCTATTGACTAAAAGCAAAAAGAAATAGCACTGAAATGAAAAAGAAAGATGTGGCAAGCTCCAAACTGAGCAAGTTAGAAATCAACATAAAACATTTTTAGTTATGATATGAGCATTTCATTATTATTATAATCTAATGATCTCATACTAATTCAGGAGAATTGTTCTGTGCATCAGGCCTGCACAATCACCATCTCCAACAGGGTCAAATTTAATAGCAAAAACAACCTTCACACATCTTTGAGGATCTAAAAATGCATTCAGCTGAATGCTTTTGTCCTATCAAATTATTAGGATATCGTCAAAACAGAGTATAATTGAATTATCCTCACTTAAAACAAAAAGTCACATTGCATGATAGAAAACTAACCAGCATTAAATGTCATATTCTTAAGAAAAAAAGCTCACATATTAAAAAGTTGAAATAAAATGCAAAGCAAACTGTTGTGCTATTAATGAATGTAAACTTAACACAGGTGCAAAAGACACATTATCATTGATACCTGGAAATCTAGTGACACTGAGAGGTAATTGCCACAATAGTTTTTTTGTGTTCCAACTAGTATACTCCGTTTTGACAAAGTCCTTATTTTTTAGTTACTTGTAGTTCCATGGGATATGAACATTATATCTCATGACCATCTTCCTACTCCTGGAAGTGCATCTGCTTTGCCTGGGGACCTTTCATTACGTATACACTAACTTACACATTTTGTTAACACCTCCAGGACTGCAGCAATCAGTAACATGAACCCTTAGTAAAGCATGCAAAAAACAAAAACAAACAAACAAACAAAAAAAAAACAAATGAAAAAAAAAAAACTTTGAATGTCATTGCTTTGACAATCATGGATAATAGCCCCTCCCCATACTCCTTACCTTTTTTCTTTGATGTCACTTACTTCTGCTGTTTCTTGTTAAAATCAACCTTCTTCACATTACTTTTCTATTAACTCATCTACTCTGCATTGCTCTGCACTTCACCCCTTTCTGGCTAATGTCGCCCTTCTACATTCTTTATTCAACCACTCCTTTTTTCCTTGTCTGTTTCACATTTTTTCTACCTCAAAAATCCGCTGGTTATCTTCCCACTAATCTCGTCTGGTTGTTTTTCTTCACAATACTGTTCATTGCTTTCATAGTACTACTTCACATCACTCCACTATTTATTCATTCCTCTGCTTTCTTTATCACCAGATGATTCCTTAATAAAATGCATTATACATACTTGTCTTACCAGTAAATGTTATTGTTCATATTTATGTACTTTACTACACTGTGTTTTATAACTGCAGTGGTGGTGCTGCGGTAGCGTTGTCGCCTTACAGTAAGACGTTGTCCTGTTCAATTCTCAGTTAGAGTGTCTTCTGTGTGGAGACATGCGTAAATGGACGTATCTTCGTTGAAAGTTGTGCGTCAGGGCCGGCAACTCGGCACGTAAAAATCTGCTGCCAATCATAAGCGGACCGGAGTTCCGCTGTGGCGACTCCTAACCGGGAAAAAGCCGAAAGACACAACAACTACACTGTATTTTATGTATTTATGTGTCCTGTTTACAAAAGTTGTATCTATCTCTATAAATACTGTTAAACCTTGTCAGCTTAAAATAATGTCAATCGAATTCTGCCTTCTAGGCCCAGGTCATACCAGATAAGGTTCCTTGGTTCAGTGTACTTGCTTGATCAATAAATTTATAAATAAATTGTGCAATATTTTATTGTCAAACATTCAAGGGCTGACAATGTTTTTTATCACTGCATGTATTGTATAATATTTATGCATGTGAAGTTTCCAAATGTCTTATAGTCACTAGGCTGACTTGAGAATGGTCCAATTAAATCAGGGTTCCACCTCAGAAAGCATTACTAACTAACAAGCTATCTAGCTAACTAATCACCTACTAACCTATGAACCTATCAAGCTAACAAATAAACACACACACACACAATATGTGTGTGTGTGTTTGTGTGTGTGTGTGTGTGTGTGTGTGTGTGTGTGTGTGTGTGTGTGTGTGTGTGTGTGCGTGTGTGTGCATATATAAATATTATATATATATATATATATATATATATATATATATATATATATATATATATGGTTCCTTATCAGATCGCCGAAATTTCAGAACTCTAAAGACCATATCGCCGAGACCATATCTCTGAAGTTTTGAAATTCTGAAAACGTATTTGGATCGCTGTACAACATGGAACCCGTGATATGCTGTTTTCCTCACTGTAGGGCAATCTCAGGGTTGGTATATTTAAGTAGCAGGGGGTATGGGGGTGTACAGGAAATGTACAGGTAAGTTGTTTTGTTTTATTTTATTGTGTTTTATTTTTGTTTCAGATTTTCAAAACTATGGAGATATGGTCTCGGCCATATGCTCTTCGGAGTTTTGAAATTTCGTCGATGTGATAGGAATCCATATATCTATATATGTATAGATATATATATATATATATATATATATATATATATATATATATATATATATATATATATATATATATGGGTCTACTTTGTTTCATTGAATCTCATTTCACTGAATTTGTTTCACCCTGACCACTTTGCTGAAAACTCAAATTACTGAAAACCCATTTAACTGAAGAGGAGAGGATAGAATAGCATTTATAGCAGAGTATTTTAATCTGATCCTAGATACTAATAAACAGACAGACTGTATGGAAGAGATGAGTACTGCCTTAGGGCTCAAGAAATGGTACTAGACAGAATGGAACTTTGGAGCTGACTTAATGGACAAATAACAAAGTGCAATAACAATATAGTTTTTTCAGGAAAACTGAACAAACAAGTGAATATAATTGCTTTAATGAAAGAGCTGGAGTTATGCAGGTTAACTAATATCAAACTAAAGGAAGATGCACAGCAGACCAGGTATTAGATGCAATAAATATAAATTACAACAAAACCATGGAAGTGAGCTTTTTAGAAAAGACGAAATGGAGGTGCAAATTTAAGATGCAGAAAATGATTGAGGATATGACTGACAGTAACTGTTTAAATAAAAAAAACACCTGCCATATGTGGATGGATGAAGTTAAAGAGGCTTGCAGATCAGAGGCAATGGCAGAAGAAAGTAGGCATGGTAAGAAAAAGACAGTGGGCCAGATTCAATAACACCTGCACTAAGTGTACACTATATGTATTCAAGAACATCCCTAGCACATTTTGTGTGCTTTCTAGACACTTAGAAAGATTTAGCTAAGTGTACATGTAGTCTATACGTTGTGGTAACCTGTATGAATCCCTGGCAATATTTAAAGCTGCAAGGAAATCAGTAGGAAAACTAAAATTAGAGGAAGAAGGTGTGAGTTATACTTGCACTGCCTCTTCTCTCAGAACAGAGTACACTTGGTGTGCACTTAGTATACAAATTAAGAGGGACTGACCAAGGGATTTACAGTAAGAAGTAATGGCAAAATAATACAAAATTAAATTTAAAAACAGAAACTGAATTTTTATTGAAATCACAAGCTGAAGTAGAGTTAATGAGAACATGAGATGCATGGTAATTAAATATGGAGAGAACTATATTTAAATTATATAAATTTAAAGAATCTAACATAGAACATTACTTAAAAGAAAAATAATCCCTTGAAGTAATATCTTCCAAGCAGGTGATAAAATCACAGAGAACGTTTATGTTTATTATTTGCAGTTACATCCATGCTGTCATTTGTTCAGAAGCTGCAATATGAGGAATCACTGAATATTACTATTTGCTGCCAAGAAGTGATATAACAGGAGAAGAAATAGTATTTTTCAACAAAACAGCTAAACTCAAATATCCAATATGAATTTTGCAAATGGGGTGGAGCAGGCAAATGCGAGGTCCAGTGTATTTATGTAGATGTAGTCCTGGTCTTAAAATGTTCCACCCTTGAACAACATTTTCCTAAAGGTAAAAGAGACCGGTTAAACATTAAACAATTATAGACCAATCACTATCATTAATATAATTAGAGTCATGAAAAGGTCCTAGTTAGGAGATCAGATGAAGTATTCTCAAAATTAATTGATGCTGGGCAATGTAGCATTTATTAAGAGTTGGACAGATGTCTGAATTAATGGACAGGTGGCACACTTTATAAAAATAACAAGAATGGGATGAGTGCAGGTATAATTCTCTTTGACATTAGAAAAACATTTTATTTTCAAGATTGGGACAGTATTAAAGGAGAAATAATAGACAGATGCTTTGCAGATACTTCATGACTTTGTACAATTTATGTATTTATTTATTTATTTACATTTGTTGACCGGGAGTGTCCAACTGGACATAGGTCCATTTTCAGCAGTGGCCCAAGGAGAAAAGCTCCACAGTTAAAATAAACAGACAGTAGTTACATTGGATTACATAGCGATTAACTATTTGATTAACATAGCAATTAATTACAAAACATATTTACAGATGAATATCATAGTACATCAGTAGACAACTAGAATCTTTATCTGCGAAGTACATAACAGACATTAACAAATGCTACAATAAGAAGTTCCTGCTGTATAATAAGTACTAGGCTTATGAGCATCTGAGCTTGCTATAATCAAGGTAGTTAGTGGAGTAGAAAGAAATGTAGTGGTTGGATGGGGTGGGTGAAATTAGAGTGGGAGTTGCAAGGGCATAGCCAGCATGTTTTAAGGTGTGCTTTTAGTAAAGTTTTGAAGTGGGTGCATGATGGTACAGATGTAATTGTGGGTGGGAGGGAGTTCCATAATTTGGCTATGGCACAAGAGAATAGTGCTTCACCAGCAGTTATTGGCTTTAGTGATCTGCAAGTGATTTTTGTTGCTGGATCTTAGTGGTCTGGTGGTGTGATAGGGTTGGAGTAGATTCTGGGGGGATGGGATATTTAGTGGATGGTTTTCTAGTTTGTGGGCGAGTGTGAGTTGATACCACTGAAGGAGATGAGGGAGTTCAAGCCAGCCCAGTTCAGCAAGTGAGAGACAGTGGTGACTATGGTAGGATGCCCTTGGCGAATTTGGCGATTTTGTTGTAGCAGGTTTCTAGCTTGTTTAGATTGCATTGCCTTAGGTTGGAATATATTGGAGAGGCATAAATTAGGGTGGAGATAAGGTGGGAATTTGCTGTTGAAATCTTTGCTGCTTTGGTGAGAAGTTGCTTATTTCTGTATAACTTTTTTTATGGTCATGGATATGTGAATGTCAAATTTTAGTTTAGTGTCTATTTCCACTCCTAGCAATTTGGTGTGTTCAGTTGGGTATATAGTGGTGTTGCCTTTTGCTGTGATGTTAAAGTGAGAGTTGTTTTGAGTATGTTTTGTGGGTTGGAAGATGAGTAGTTTAGTTTTGTTTGGGTTGAGTATTAATTGGGCATTGGATAACCAAGTTTCAACAGAGGAAAAGGCTTCCTGTGTAACTTTTTGCATTTTGGGTAGGGACTGGGCTGAGCAGATGATGGTTGAGTCATCTGCCTATTGTATGAGTGTGCCATGTTTGGTGGCAGAGGCTAGATTATTGGTGAAAACAGAGAAGAGTAGGGGTCCAAGGATGGATCCTTGGGGAAGCCCTATGGAGACAGGTAGTTGGGGAGATATGTCATTCTGCCATACCACAGATTGTTGGCAGTCAGACAGGCAACTCTGAAACCAGTTGGTGACTGATTGAGAGAAGGATTGGTTATTGAGGACAGAGATGAGTTGTTTGTGTGGGACCATGTCAAATGCTTTAGATAGGTCTAGGAAAGTAGCAGAGGAGAGATAGCCATTGTTTTTCTGCTGAAGGATAGTGTTAGTACAGGAAAGTAAGGCAGTGGTGGTGCTATGGTTTGGTCGGAAACCATGCTGAGTATTGGAAAGGAGGTTGTTAGTAAGGAGGTAGTCTGAGACCTGAACAAGAACACTTGTACAAGAAATCTAAGTTTTTCATTCTGGCTTATGAAAACATATCAACTAAATATTACATTTATTGGGGAACATATCAGAACTTTCATATATCTCAAAGATTATCATAGTTATATAAACACTCGGTGGAGAATCAGTCGCCTAGGTAGACAAATGGAAAGCAAGGCAAAGGGAAGTTTTTTTAAGATAAAATTTATACCAACTAGTACAACCAGTACTAGACATGTTTTGGATTTTGGTGATTTTTCAAAATTGAAATGTAAAGTATAAAAAATTTTAGTAATAGTATTAGGTACAGGAAAGGGTCATCGGACATGTGAGCTGACAAAAGGAGGAATTTTCCCAACATATTAATACTTTGTCACACACTAATGTTAACTATAGTAAGCAATTTGCAAATGATAAGGCAAAAAATTATGAGCAACTTCGCAGAATACAACCCCCAAATTTAAATCTCTATCTCTCTCAGGGAAGCTAAATGTTGTCAAAGCTATGAGGTTTCCTTATGTATTATTTGTCATTCAGAGCCTACTTACTCTGCATACCTACCTCTCCATTCAGTAATAGATGAAATTCAAGAAATATTTGGTAATTTAGTCCTGAGTAAAGATAGCAGATATATCAAGGCGGGAAGCATATGCTAGGGTATGATATAGAGATTTGGGCCTTCCCCACTTTCCAACACATGGACTAGCCTTTAAACTAAGACAACACATCAGGTTAAACAGTCAATAGGAACAGGTTTGGGGCAAAGTGTGGAATAATAATGGCGATTTGGTTGTCCAAGACTGATGTCCTGCTAAAGAAAGGCTGTTACTTATGGGAAGGTTAGGACGCTAGAACAACAAATCAATACAATAAATGATCTCACTTAGGGAGAGGAGAAATTAATAAGGTCTGGTTTTACAGAATCCTCACCATCAGGAGCAGCAGGGAGTTTCAACACCTTTTTTCCACATTTTTTCTACATGGGGTAGGTGTGTTGCATCATCTGTTGTCCCTTCTTTTTATACACTGCTGCTGTCTTACATTCTTCAGCTGCCATGCTTAACTAACATACGCCTTTTTGTCATGTAGTCCATCTGTCTCTTGGGTGGTCATTCTTCTTTCCGCTTGCCTTCTTCCTCTCTCACAAAGTCATCTTCTGCCTTCCCACAGATGTGCCCAAACCACTGTTACTTGTGATTTGGTCACACTAACTGGAATTATTGTGCACTGTATATCAAAGTGCAGTCAGACAATTTATTGTGCATGTTTTAATGGATTACTTAAGGGCAGGGGGTTGCCTCACAGTCAGTGATACAAATATGGGCAAAGTCACTAGAAAATTGAATTTATAGATGCATCCCAGAAAAAAATCCATTCTTCAGAACCCAACTCAATATTCTTTAATAGTTTGTTATATTATATACTGCAGCATGTATAAATCACATAGTCATTTAAACTTCTGATATATTTGAATTACAATTTAGGATGAAACATTAATATCAGGGAAACTATCATACAGAATGACCCTTTCTGGTTATCTGAAGGAGGGCATTTTAACCTCTTCTTTTTTAATGGATGTGGCGCCATGTGTAATTTCTTTCATTCTGCATTTTCCTTAAATGTAGTATAGGTTGTTTTTTTTTTTATTTTTTTCCCAGTGCACCTTCAAGGTCTCTAAACAGTGCAGCACATATTCATGTACTCCATTTTGAACAGATTATAGTGGAAACTAATAGGTTCATAGGTGCTAGGTTATTGGCCCTAGTATTATATTCAATACAAGCCTAGCCATAACAATTCCCTGGATATTTCTTCCCACAATATTTACTTCCCTGGACCCCTGTCTAGCAGGGCAACTGACGTGATCCCTAGGGTGAATTTCCTATCTCCCATCCAATTGTCAAGGTTACTTTTGAAGAGGGCCAAGGAGGTGCTCTGCTTGACATGTATGGGCAGTCTATTCCAGAGTATGGGGAGTCTCTGGGTCAGGAACCTATCCCTCCAGCATGTTTTGTTCATTGTGATGACAAGGTTTAGATCCCTGGAGCATATGGCTCTGAGGGATTGGGATTTCTTTAAGTGGAGTATGTCCAACAGCTCAGGGTTTGACATGGCCTTAAGCAGCAATCACCTCTGAGTAGACAATATGCCACAGAGTATAGCTGGAGTTTTCTTAGATGGTCAGCATAGGGCATCTGCTTTAGGCCTGTGATTCTTTTAGTGAGGTATTACTGCAGCCTTTCTAGTTGTTGCAGATGTGTTGTGAGGTACATACCAAATGGGGCGTTGTACTCTATAATGGGTCTAATGAGGGACGAGTACAGTGGGATAATGACCTCCTTTTTTCTGACTGAAAAGCCCTTAGTGATGAGGTGTGCCACATAGAAGGATTTCCTGACTGTTGTGGTGATGTGGTTATTGAAGATGAGACCACTGTCCACCTGTGTTCCTAAGTCTCTCATCACACTTTTGGTGTTTAGTGTACTGCCATCTATGTGGTAATTCATGGGTGCATGTTTTTTCCCAAAGGGGATAACTATACATTTCTTGGCATTAAGCTTAAGCCCATGGCTGTCGCACCAGGCATCTGTTTCTTTATGGCCGTTTTGTAGAGTATCCACATCATTTGGGGATTCAATAATGGCTCTCAGTTTGCAGTCATCTGCGAACTTTGTTAGCCAGAGTCCCTTAGTGTTGGCCTGTACTTCAGAGAAGTAGATGCCAAAAAAGAGCGGTCCCAGGACTGAACCCTGAGGTACTCCACTTGTCTGGAGCTGAATTTGGAGTCAGCTACATTTTCAGTGGGGGTTCTGTCAGTAAGCCAGTTGGCAACCCATCGAGTGATGTAGGGATTAATGCCCAACTTAGTAAGTTTATCTATGATTCCAGAGTGGGGGATGGTGTCAAAGACCATGGCGAGGTTCAGATAAGCTGTGTGGACTGCCTTACCCTCATCCACGGCTCTAGCGACTGATTAGAAGAAGTCGATCAGGTTCAGGAAACAAGATCGGCCCTTCACAAATCCAAACTGGGTGGGGTCGAGTGTTTGAAGGTTGCCATTATCTTTGTTTATACGTTCCGTGATAATACGTTCCATGGCCTTGCAGATCAGGCTCATCAGACTGATGGGGCAGTAGTTCCCAGGCTTTAAAGTAGCTGATAAGGATGTGGATGGTGGCAGTGGTAACTACCTTATAGTCTGGGCAAAAGGAGGCATAGCTAGTAAGCCTGTGCCAGCCTTTCCCAGGTGTGTGTGTGTGTGCATAAATCAAACCTCAAAGTGTGTATTCAGCTACTTGGGCAGGGCCACTAAACACTAGTTGGACAGAGAGGGCATTGGAGGTCTTGGCTTGGCCACTCAGCTGAGATTTCAACTCTATACCTTTGCCAGTGGGGAGTCTTACTGGGGATCTGGAGAAAGAGGGAGAAACCAGCCCCAGACTGATTGTGTGCTCTTAAGGAAATTGCACTGTCTTTGCTGTGTACTTGTCACCCTCCCAATGTATGTCCCCCACTGTTCCCAGTGAGGAGGATTGAGGCTTCTTGATTACTGGGCCAGTGGTGCGGCGTCACATGCAGATTATCAATAGATGGTGCCAAACACATGTAAAGCTATTTAGTGAAGGGAAAGAGAATAACCCATTATGCTGCAGCTGCCACTCTTCTGAGAATGTTTGTGCTCATATCTTTAAGGCATACAATTGGCAGTTACAGGTGAAAGAAGTCTGGATCAATTTCTTTCCAAAAAAGATAATACTGTAGTGAGAAGATTGTATATTAGGGATGTCATTTAAAAAGAACAACATGAAGAAAAACAGCAACAAATAAAATCTGTTTTTGCTAAGGTACTAAATGCATGATAATTAGGGAATGAAAATGAATGTTAATGTACAATATGGAATCTTTTTAAGAGTGTTCTAGAATGCTGAGGAAGGTGTTGCAGTTTAGGAATGGAGAACACATTAATTAGTTATATTATCTATACCGGAATGTTTTTCACTCTTTGGCTTCAGTTTTAATAGATAAAAAAAAAAAAAAAAAAAAAACAGGGCAAAGTTACAAATGAATAAGTGGACTACAAAGTAACAATAACTAAACACAGGTGAGGAGAAATTCTTGATAAATAAAGAACTGGCAGGGGAAAACATGGATGAAAAGCAACAAATTCTATTTACGAGGGATACCCAGAGGGATGTGGAAATAGAAAGGAGAAAACAAACATGGAAATGGAGTGGAAGGAAAGGAAACTAATAACAATATCTGGAAAGGAAGTCCAAAGTCCATAGGGATTCAACCTCTCTGACAAGTCTATCCTACAGGTAATGCTACTTTAACAGAAACGAAATGTCCAGTGTCCATAGGGATTCAACCTCTCTGACAAGTCTATCCTACAGGTAATGCTACTTTAACAGAAAGGAAATGTCCAGTGTCCATAGGGATTCAACCTCTCTGACAAGTCTATCCTACAGGTAATGCTACTTTAACAGAAAGGAAATGTCCAAAGTCCATAGGGAATCAACCTCTCTGTCATGTCTATCCTACAGGTAATGCTACTTTAACAGAAAGGAAATGTCCAAAGTCCATAGGGATTCAACCTCTCTGTCATGTCTATCCTACAGGTAATGCTACTTTAACAGAAAGGAAATGTCCAGTGTCCATAGGGATTCAACCTCTCTGACAAGTCTATCCTACAGGTAATGCTACTTTAACAGAAAGGAAATGTCCAAAGTCCATAGGGATTCAACCTCTCTGACATGTCTATCCTACAGGTAATGCTACTTTAACAGAAAGGAAATGTCCAAAGTCCATAGGGATTCAACCACTCTGTCATGTCTATCCTACAGGTAATGCTACTTTAACAGAAAACAAAAACTGTACATTTTTTTCTGATTAGAAAAATAACACTTAGGGTTCCAACAGCTGTCATAACAGCTAACTATAGCTAGAATTGTTAAAAAGATCTAACAACTGTTTTATTACCTACTCACACAATACCAGTGCAATGCTTCAACGGCTGTTCTAACAGCTAACTCAAGATAGAGCAGGTTCAAGGCTTCAGCAGTTGTTTTAATAGCTACGGGCATGAAGAAACAACTACAGCTGGTAAGACTGCAAACTACTGACTCAGATTAGAAGTCAGAGTCACACTGGAAAGATGAAGCCATTTTAGAATTCAGCTGGCTCTTACATCTTTCAAGCCGTCATTGTTTGAATTCCGGAACAGTCTATTTCATCATAAATAGGAGTAACTATGAACTGCTGTATATTTACAATACAGCAATGCTTATCTGCCTTGATACTTCTGGAATAATAAAGAAGAATGAAGCTCACATTGTTTCGAGTTTTGTTTTTTTAAAAGATCATTACAGCTGACAGCAGACTGGAAATGAACACTGTTAAAGGGTCACAAGAAAAACCTCTTTATGCAGTCTGGAAATGAGCTTTTTTAAGTTAACCAAGGGCAAGCAATTTGAGATAGGTAGGTGATATGATGTTTAGGTCTAGATACCCCCTCCTCTTGTAATACAAGTTCATTTTTACATTGTTTTATACCACCAGTTCTAGACAGCTGGTACTCCCACCTGCGCAAAAACAACATAAAAAAACAGATAGTTTAACAGGTAAGGAAATGTAATGTTTTAGAGCAGGATCTGAAAGTGACATTGCAGTGTAACAACAGTAAACCTGGTTCAGTTCTGACCACTAGTTATTGTGGAAACTGATTAACCCAGCTAGACTGGCTTCCTCCCTCCTGCACTTAAAACATGCTATATGACTGGAAACTTTAAAGTCGCCTTCCCATGCTGCATTTATTCCTGCCATTATGACTTGGACTAATAAAGCCCAAAGGAATTAGCATACCTACTTGTTTAACAAATTTAAGTTAAAGATGCAGGAGAAAGGAGAAACCCAATATTATAATTGCTAGCAAAAACAGGTAACTGTAAGAGACCTATAGGCAAAGCGTACAAGTGTTAACCTGTATCACCTCAGGTATTGCATATGGAGGATCATCTCTCTAATGTTCTAAAGTGGTACCTCTTGCACCATGCAGAGAATGCAACAACTTGGCATATCAATTGCAAGAAAGGGGGGACTAAGTTGGGATGGGGCTTACAGAAGAATATGTGGGTAATTAATAATGGCATAGCAGAAGGATAGAGTGTACTTAAGAGGGAGTGATTGACAAAGCAAGATAGATAAGACAGTGTTTTATTGAACAGTGGTAGGATATCAGAACTTAACTGGTTTTAGCTAACAAAGAATTGTGTACAATGATGTTGAAACAGATAATGATGGACCTCGTTGTGGCACTGATGAGTGGTGTCAAGTCCAAAACCACTGAAGGGACAAATATAAAAAAAACACAGGATTTTTTAAAGAATCAAACAAAGTGATAGATCATTTGGCTTATTTATAGTAACACAGTCATGCATAGTGATAACTCCACCACAAAGGCATTCTCTCACATAGCATTTCCAGAAAGAGATGCCAAATAAATGTTACAGCTGCAAACCTTGACTAGGCCTTCATCTTAGCTCTATAAGATTCTTCACCTGAAATTCTCTTGGGCTGTATCTGACTGGACCATCCATATTCAGGTACTGCGAATCTTCAGACAGAGCTCCTGCTGTCTCCACAGAAGTATGTTTCAATCAGGGAAGGAAATTGATGTTTTTCTATTTCCAGACTACCACCTTTTCCACATTTCTAATCTCTGTCATTTATCTCACTAATACAATAAGTTGCCATGCTAAATTGCTGTACAAGTTATAATTTATGCACATTTAAAGACATATTCCTCATTTTCAAGAAATATGATGTCACAATGAATGAATTTGAGGGTCGGAGAAACAGGTACTTCTGGTCTCCTGGTCCTTCAGAAGGACCCCTACAGACCAACACTCTATCTTAAAAAGCAGCTCAAATAGTTGCATGATAATTAACTTTGCATATTCTGTGAAGTGCATGTCAAATTTGATATAAGCATTAAAAACCAAATAAATACATTTAATGGTGGATATCTGTTCTCTCATCACATTTGTTTGAACAGTGTTGCAGTAATGCTTCTTTTGCCTTGCAAACACATGGATGCATTTATAGACATTTTAAAAGGACGATACTGTGAGTTTATGCTGAAGTTTGACAACATAAGTGCAGAGCTAGTAGACCTCATAATATTGTATTCCATACTTTAACCATTGTTATTTTTGAGAACATTCATGAATTTAAAATATGGCGTATGCTGTTTGAAAAGCACTGAACTACCTTTCAAACTAAAGTCTTGAACAACTATTCAGTGCCAAACATACATGAGCCTAAACCCATCCAAGTTCAAACATAATTGCTGTCCTGAAATCTCTGACAGATGAAAGCATGTTTTATTTTTTGCTGATATTCACATTTCTTTACTGTGACAATATTTCAGCATTACTGTGCTGACAGAGAATCCGAGGTCTTTGGGGTTTCAGTGACCCACCAAAACTCAGCAAGCATTATCACTGTGGGATAGATTTCGGGTGATTTAGGAGCCAAGTAGCTTGATGTGTTAGACTTTTCCAGAGAACATTGTTACAGATAAATTATTGTTTGCACCATACTCTGCAATCAAGTTGCTCAAATTTCCTTTCTGTTCTATATGTTTTCAAACAAAGGAAAATTATATCCGGTCAAAATTTGAAATATGTGCTGTGCTGTGAAATTACTTTAACAAATATATCACAGAGCATGAAACGTATAGAGAATCAATTCCTGATTAGAAAAAATATATATTTCTTCAAATTTTCATCAGGCCAAGCAGCAAAGCAAAGATAGAAATGTCTAAATAACAGTGCAATTAAGAGGGAAAAAAGTATATAATTAGTGTTTCACTATTTAAAATGATAAACTGCAGACACATATTACATTAGAACTCAGTTTGGCTGATGAGCTATCATTAAACTTATTATGTATTTTATTACCATAAATGAGCAGTTTATTGTTACACTGTACACAGTGTTGTTGAAGCAGCATTTGGAAAATGAAATATCTTAAATGCATAAAATATGTCTGAGGGTATGCTTCTGTTCACATTACTCTAACTGCATTATCAAATTAATGCAGTTTTACAGTTTCAGATTTCTATTGCCTTTAAATATCACAAATCCATGTTAGACTTTTGTGCACCGCTTGGAAATCTATCCCATTTCTATCATATACTTGCTTCAATTAAAGATGTTCTGTACTTAATCTCACTAGTGGTCCATTACAGCAAGCATGTCAGGGAATGCTTCCAAACCTAAGGTTACTTCACTCCTTGCTCCATATATTTTACTAGAGAATTCCTTAATGCAACAGAAATCAGATTTGGTGTGTATTTTTGCACAAAATCAAATTGTAAAGGCGCCACCCCAGACTTCTTCAGGACATTAAGAAGGATAGAGTTCCGCTAGTTCAAAGCTGAAGAAAGCATCAGAGAATAGCATAAGAACATCATAAATTTAAATAAAACTAATGCCTGGGACATGCTGTCAAAACAGAGTTTTTCAGTGATATGACATCATGTGATTATAAATGGCTGATCTGTATGTTTAGAATCTCTGTGTTTGGATTATTTAACTAAAGAAATGAATATGAAGTGAAAACAAATATTCTACAAAACAACCCAAATTAAACATATCTATGTTAATAACCTACTTTGAAAGTCAAAATTAGTATTTCTGAGATTCTGAAATAAAAAGTAGTCTAAAGTGCAAAACGTATTTTTTTTTCACATACAGTGCCTTTTTGACTTTAAGTAGTTCCCCATCTTTTGAGTGTTTTAGGGTCCCAAAGTTTGTTATTAATAGACTCATTTCAGTTTATATATGTCCAGTGTTATTAGCAAAGTAGGGGCTATTTAAGATTTATTACTAGTGTTTTCTCCTAACAGCGTTTATTCTTCAGAAGTACTGCATTTGTAGGAACAAGATTCAGACTTTTGCCACAAGTTTTCATTTAAAGCTCACTAATATTTTACACCACTCATTATCCGATGATGTCTTCCTGGGAAAGAGTGCCTGAAAACAGAAAGTTCTGATCTTTGTTCTGCCTGAATGCAAGTTGAATGTTGCACTATTTGTTAAACTATATGTACTAGTATATACCTAAATTATGCTCAGTAGTTATACTGTGTTGTAGTACATTATTTCCCAGCATTGCCCTGTGGAAAACTATGGATTTCTTCTTCTCTTATTTTAATGTCCCCTTCTGGGCAACTGGTTTTAGGTAAATAGTAGTGTTTAATTCATATTAGCTACAGACTTCTTTGAGACAATAACTGAGTATAAAATGCTCTATTTCTTTTTAAGGACCAGGTTAGCACTGCCAGATAGTTTCCATATAGAAATGAGACTGAGAGAAAATGACTGTCGTTAGCACAAGTTCATAAGCTGGTTCCTAGGCATGTAATGAGAGTGACCATTGAAGACCCTTGCCCAGTTTCTTAATTACCACTGAGTACTGTCTGGTTAAGTGACTTACACACAGTCGACAAATGGAGATCGATGGAATCAAACTCTGAACTAAAAAAGGTAGCTTGTTAATATCTCATAGCCTTAATCTCCTGCACAAGCTGCTAGACTGCCAGAATAAACAGATACTTATTTAAATGAAGACACATCAGATATTGCAGTAGAAATGAAACATCACACATAGAGTATACTAGAAAATTCCCAACGGATATACAAAACTCTCTCTCTCTCTCTCTTTATATGTATATATATATATATATATATGTGTGTGTGTGTGTGTAAGTATATAGATAAATATAGATAAAGATATACATATAATTGATGTGATACAGAAGTTATTCAGTCTTGTTGCTCTGATACAGTGGTTGTGCAGCCTTGTTGCTATAATACACAAATCCCGTGGGGTTGGCTTTGCATAAGAACTTGCCAAAACATTTGTTATTATTTCATTGGGTTCAGTCAGTCTTGCTTGTATCACTGCTATGTGCTTCAGTTTGATTAGACAAGACTTGCCTTTATTTTCTTGTGCATTTGTTGTATTGTAGCTACCACATTAATTTATTTATTTATTTGTTTACTGGGAAAGTCTGACTTGGAACAAAGACAGTTTTCAGCAACGGCCCAGGGAGAAACACTCAAGATGTATGTCTTTGTAATGTGGAAGGAAACTGGAACACCCAAAGGAAACCCACACAAATCCGGGGAGGACATGCTGACTACGCACAGAAGGCATTCCAGCTGAAAACAGAACCAGAGAACCTCTTGCTGTGAGGTGACAATGCTACCACTGCACCACTGCGCCATCCATGCATGCACTGATAGTTGGACTGGCAACAGTATAGCTGAGATTACATTGTGTGTGCCACATAATTGTTATACAGCAAATCCAAAGTCCTCACCCTGGCTGAGACCTTACCTCATCTATCAGGTGCAGCTGCGTACAGAAGGACATGACTGAGAATACATTGCTCCCGTCAAATGACTGTGGTGATAGCAGGATACAGGATACAGTGTCTTGCTTATGGCTGACAGTAGAGTGATGACAAGGGAGTTTGCCACTGTGACCCCCCCCCCCACATGCTAACCATAAGTGATCGTGATCACTTAATGACAACTTAAATGCACTCAGACTATTTTAAGTAAGCAACAAATTATAGGCTGCTACATTAATAAATGTTTTTTATAAACTTTATCTGCTGCCATTAACCATAAAACCATAGAACATTTATAGAAAATATATTAATTGCATAACATCCTGAAAATGCATTTCTGCCACTGAAGGATGTTGCAAATGCAAATTGTGCCTTTTACAAGTTTTTATGCCAGCCAGCCCTACCACTCTGCTCTTCATACTGTCTGTATTGTTCTGGTTAATGGTTTGATGTATGTGCCAAACAAATATGCAAATGAAAAGCCTAGCCTTTCTGAAATGTTTGTGAGTGAACATTATATATTATATGATTTTGTGTAGAGCAGGCTCTGGTGTCCTCCTCATGTTTATATTTTCTGTCCGATGGATATATGTACAACAAAGTCTAGTTTCTGTACTGTGCCTGAATTAAGACACTAAGCAGTGGTTGTTAAATGCAACTCTCTTACAAAACATCAACCACAAAACTGAATACTAAATTGATGTTGTAGAAGAAGCTTCAGTTTAAAACTACTTTTCTCCTATATTCTTAAATTTCATACATTTAAGTATCCAGATATCCTTGCTAGAATTACTGAGCTGTTGATGCAGTCTAATGCTTTGCAATATTTCAGAGTAGTCTATTTTCTGTAACATTATTTATTTATGTTCTGTAGGAGGGAGAAAAGGACTTGTACCAATTGGCTAGACAGAGGGGCCGAGCTAGGAAAGATGTTCAGCAGGTAAAGGTGATAAAGGATAATGAGGGAAACATACTCACAAGTGAGGAGAGTGTGTTGAGCAGATGGAAAGAGTACTTTGAGGGCTGATGAATGAAGAGAATGAGAGGGAGAGAAGGTTGGATGATGTGGGGATAGTGAATCATGAAGTGCAATGGATTAGCAAGGAGAAAGTAAGGATAGCTATGAAGAGGATGAAGAAATGAAAGGCTGTTGGTTCAGATGACATACCTGTGGACGTATGGAGTTGTTTAGGTGAAATGGGAGTGGAGTTTTTAACCAGATTGTTTAATGAAATCTTGGAAAGTGAGAGGATGCCTGAGGAATGGAGAAAAAGTGTTTTGGTACCGATTTTTAAGAATAAGGGTGATGTGCAGAGCTGTAGTAACTACAGAGGCATTAAATTGATCAGTCACAGCATGAAGTTATGGGAAAGAGTAGTGGAAGCTAGGTTAAGAAGGGACGTGATGATTAGTGATCTGCACTATGGTTTCATGCTGGGAAAGAGCACTACAGATGCGATGTTTGCTCCTGGGGTGTTGATGGAGGAGTACAGAGAAGTTCAGAAGGAGTTGCATTGTGTTTTTGTAGGCTTAGAGAAAGCATATGACAGGGTGCCTAGAGAGGAGTTGTGGTATTGTATGAGGAAGTTGGGAGTGTCAAAGAAGTATGTAAGAGTGATACAGGATATGTACAAGGGTAGTGTGACAGCGGTGAGGTCAGGTTGACAGATGAGATCCGACAGGAGTCCCCGTGGACTATGATGTTTGCAGATGACATTGTGATCTGTAGTGAGAGTAGGGAACAAGTGGAGGAGACCCTGGAGAGATGGAGATATGCTGTAGAGAGAAGAGGAATGAAGGTCAGCAGGACTAAGACAGAATATATGTGTGTGAATGAGAGGGAGGATAGAGGAATGGTGAGTATGCAAGGAGTAGAGGTGGTGAAGGTGGATGAGTTTAAATACTTGGGACCAATAGTTCAGAGCAACGGTGAGTGTGGAAGAGAGGTGAAGCAGAGAGTACAGGCAGGATGGAGTGGGTGGAGAAGAGTGTCAGGAGTGATTTGTGACAGACAGGTACCAGTAAGAGTGAAAGGGAAGTTCTACAAGAGGGTAGTGAGACCAGCTATGCTATATGGGTTGGAGACAGTGGCATTGACTAAAAGGCAGGATTCAGAGCTGGACATGGCAAAGTTAAAGATGTTAAGATTTGCACTGGGAGAGACGAGGGTGGACAGAATTAGGAATAAGTATATTAGAGGGTCAGCCCAGGTTGGAAGGTTAGGAGACAAAGTCAAAGAGGCAAGATTACATTGGTTTGGACATGTGCTGAGGAGAGATGCAGAGTATATTGGGAAAAAGATGCTAAGGATGAAGCTGCCAGGTAAAAGGAAAAGAAGAATGCCTAAGATAAGTTTATTGATGTGGTGAGGGACGACATGCAGGTGGTTGGTGTGACAGAGCAAGATGCAGAGGAGAGGAAGAAATGGAAACAGATTATGTGCTGTGGCGACCCCTAACGGGAACAGCCGAAAGAAGATGATGATGATTTATTTCTGTTCTGTGCATTAACTCTGTCAATTACAAGTGAGGGAGTAGAATGAAGTGACAAGGAAAAACTCTGCATACTTCAAGTCGTGCTAAGTTCTGTGTATGTTTTTATTCATTTATTCCTTCTTTATTCGTGATTGTATATGGTAAGCCATTTCAGTTTCTAATACCCATCCAATGACAAAGGGGCATGGCATGGTGTCCTTCTGTGATGTTGACAGCATGAGATCATGTAGGGCTGGGGTTCCTGAGAAACAAAATGGAGATGGGAGGTATGAGAGACTAATACCTGACATCCATCCTTGGGTAGGATTTCCGAGAATCCATCTGTGAAGCAACTCCAGGAGAAGCACAAAGGTTAAACTCCAAATTCTTGTGCTACCATGAGCAGCAAACAATTTTATCTATCATGATAGCACAGAAGGTAACATGCCATAAAAGGAAGCAAATGAGGGTAACATTGGAGGGAGCATGTACATAACAGGAAGTCTATTATCTTTACATGGGATGGAGCATGTGCACTGTTCCCATTGCCTTTTATGGTCTTGCATCAGGTAAGCAAGAAGAGCTTGGAGATTCAAAAAGCTAATCCTTTTTCTAACAATTTAAATCTAACAAGCCATCTTAAATTTGAGTAGGAAAGAAGCAAGGACTCAGCTTTATCCTAAACCATATCTATATTTTGATTTTATTATTTAGTTATTCTTTGATTGAGTAGGGTAGTCCCACTAGGCTTATGGCACATTTTCAGGGGAGAACCAAAGTGGTATTTATACTAAGAGGTGGAATTTAGCCAGGGGATTGGGGAATCCCTTACTTAAGGTCCTCACACCCTTCAGATATTCGAGTTTCTGAAAACTCGATCATATGGTCTCAGTCATATGAGTTTTGAGATTTCGGAAACTCGATCATCTGAAGTGAACCCATATGTATGTATACATATATATATATATATATATATATATATATATATATATATATGTAGGAACACTACTAAATCTCAAACTTTTAAAATCTTGAATTTCAAAAGCTTGAGACCATGTAGCCAAAACCCCATATTACCAAAAGACCAAAAACGCAAAATTCAAAATCCCGATAGCGCTTCTGGTAAGTATGTGTCTGTAACTGTGTTTGTGAGGGGCTTTAGTGTGTGTAAGTGTGTGTTGTGACTGTGGTGTGTGTGTGTGTGTGAGTGTGTGTGTGTGTGTGTGTGTGTGTGTATATGTGTGTGTGTGTGTGTGTGTGTGTGTGGGTGTGAGTTTGCCTTGTGTGTATGTTTGTGCAATCTCGGAGTTAGAATATTAAAGTGGGGGGGTGTGGGGGGTACAAGGGGGGCAAAGCCCCCCTGCTTATCTTTAGTGTAGGGTGGTTTGGTTATGGGGAGAGGCTGTGTGCATGTTTGCGTGTCTGCTGTATGTATGTAGTACTTTCGCGATTTTGAATTTCGTGATTTTAACATTTCGGTAATGTGAGGTTTCAGGCTTATAATTTTGGTATTTTGAGCTTCACAATTGTGTAATTTCGGGATTCAGTAGTGAATCCATATTAATATATATATATATATATATATATATATATATATATATATATATACATATATATTATATATATATATGGTTCTACCTGACATGACTGAAAGCTCATATGACTGAAAGCTCACATGGTCGACAGCACCCCCCCCCTCTAACTATATATATCAACTCCAAGGTCACACAACATTGGGGAGGGGGGCAAATTCATGTCAATCAAATGAACTGTCGACCATGTGAGCTTTTAGTCATATGAGCTTTCAGTCATGTCAGGTAGAACCATATATATATATATATATATATATATATATATATATATATATGTATACATATATGTATATATATGTATATATATATATATATATATATATATATATATATATATATATATATATATATATATATATATATATATCTGGTGCACAGATCAATGATGATTGATGACTATTTTCTGTGGATTAGATGTCACATGCCAGAAGTTAACTTGTTGTTAACATGAGTTCAAAAATACAACTCAAAAAGTTAAGTTTTATGGAAGTTTTAATACTACCAAGGCAGAATTTAACAATAATAATAGCAAATAAATTCTGTGTTTTTCAGCTTCTTTCTTCAGAATTGCATGGAATGCAATGCTACTCCAAAATGTGAACACATAAAACTTTAATTAATATTAAGAATTAACTAATTTCTCCCCTAGGTGTTATATTTTATCTATAACTAGGGTTCAGGCATGGTTTTGCATACAAGAGTAATACCCAAGTGATTAATCAAAGCCACCTGTAAGTAGATTCTGCATTATTATTTATTTATTTGTTTATTTATTTATTTAACATTTGTTTACTGGGAAAGTCTGACTGGATCAGAAACCCATTTTCAGTGGAAGCCAGAGAGAAAAGCTCCAGATGATACATGAAAGTTGTTATTATATACCTGAACAAGACAATAGCAAGTATTAAAGCATAGATTTAAGTAATGAATACTAAATAAGTACAGAGGGGTAGATACAATAATAAAACATGTACTACATAGACAATACTAAATAAAAGTAATTAGATTACAACTATTTTTTTTTTATGTTTTTTTCTTCATAAGGTTAGATTAAGGTAAGGAGTGAGAGTTAGGCAGAAGATCAGAAAATTAGAAGCAAGCATATGCTTAGGAGAATTGTGGAGTAGGATGGGAATAGTTAAGGGTGTAGAAATACATAATGCTTCTTTCTTAGTTTTATATGGTAATGGTTAGTGGATGAAATTTATGGTCTAAGCATCTCTAGATGCAGAAGGAAAAGGCCCAAGAGAGTGGACGGAGCACTGCCCACAACCGAGCGTGAGTTATTGATATTATACATTGACATTATTTAAGAAATACACTTCTTTCTTTTTTAAATGATGTCATTATATGAATAAACTATATGCATCCTCCTTTCCTTAATCTAGCAGATATATGATTGATGAACTTCTCTTGCATAGGACACACACGTCAGTGCAGTCTGTGCTACCTTTTTCTTTTAAGGCAATAAAGAAAGTGCATGTGTATAGTTTTGCTAACACACCCTTTGCATCCCATAACTTCGTTTACTCACTTAATTACTTGCTTATCTATTTCATAATGTTCTGCTCTGCGAAGCTGTTTTATGGGATGTGGAAGAAAGGATATTGAATTTCAGATTGTAATGTTGGCTTTTGTTACTGTACTTAGTGGCACAAGGTATCTGGTTGCTCTATCATTTCCTTTTAGTAGCCACAGATATAGGGATTTATTCTTGTTTTTGACCAGACTTTTTTTTCCCATCGGCAATGCTTTATTTACAATAGGCATTCTGATTGCTGTGCACAGTCATTGTACATGTTTTTGAATGTTTATTAGGGTTCATAAGATTCCATCAGTTTTTGCTTGTATAAGTCTAACTAGATAATATGATAATGTGTTGGTGATGATGAGAACACATTTCTAGACAGTATCATGACCATGGAGGAACATTTTTAACACTGCATTAGTCCCATCTCCATACCTTCAAAATATGGTATCAACTTTTATGAAGGCAAGTTAACTTCCCTGTTATAATATCACAAAAGCTTTAGTTTCAAAGCCTGTAGTGGGTGCCATTTTTTTCCTGACAGTGGGAAAAATAAACACTTGTAGCATCTTCACTGCAAGGCATCCTGAAAATGATGTAGACTTACAAGATAACCACAGGGGGAAAATGACTTAGACGAAGTCCACCAGGCAGTAGGAACAAACCCAGAAACGACAGGAAGGTTTTTCACACTTTATTGCACTAGGAAATTTGTCACTTGGAAGTGTTTTAAGACTCAGATCATATGTGTTGTGAAAGTTTCAACTTTTTTAATTTCATGGCTGGCTTTTAAATTGTAATATTTTATACTATGTTTTGTGTTTAATATCTATTAACAGGGTTAATAAAATTATAATTTGTTTATTGGGTCATGTGATTGGTGGGGGTGTCTTACTTAAGGATGGTTTGTTGGGGTAATAATTGATTCTGAAGAAGTCTATGATGAAAGCGCTTAATCCCTTTTTGCTGCCGTAGTGCAATGAACTGTGAAAAACCTTCTTGTCATTTCTGGGTTTGTTCCTACTGCCTGGTGGACTTTGTCAATGATGTAGACTTCCCATGCATAGTAATAGGCTAGCATGATACTTTAATATTCCTTTACCAAATCAGAAATACTAGCAGAGGTTGAGAGGTGCTCATCAAGAAATACAGCTACTTCTGACTCCAGAGTAGGAATCTCTATAATACATATACAGCAGATGCTGCCTTATGTACATCATAGAGTCAGTATCAAAAGCATCTTCCTGTCAGGAAATATAAAGAGAAAATAACATGATGCAAGTATGTGGAGGAAGAAGAAGAAAAAAAAAAAAGAATATGGGGAACATGTTTAATGAGCCTTATTTGGCATCATGGTTTGTCTCATATTGCTGGTGTCTAATGTGTCTCTATCTGATGCAGTAATCATGGGATGCTGCTGATGATTTTGACAAGTCAGTGGGCTAGGTAATGCAGGCTAGTATAACTTCTATCCAGGATTGCTTTATCTGAAATTGAAACTTTATTAACAAGTGCATAGATTACAATTTAAATAGGGGATTGATGTTTTTATAATGAACATTAGGTGTAGCTCCTCCTTTACCATTCTTCAAGTCAGTCGAAAACAGTTCCAGAAGGATATATCAACTTTATGCCATGGAAAGTACTGAATAGGGGAAGTTTTTTTATTATTATGCAGCTTAAGTAGTGATATTTTTGGTAATGTTTTGAACTTTCTTTTCTGAATACACTAAGTCCTGATCTTTTCCAATCACAATGAATGACTCCATTCAACATGTAATAAATTAAACTTTTATTTTCAACTTGTTTCTGATGGTCAGATAACGACAGAGACATACAAATGACTCCATAATATGTAAAGACCTCCTGTTTATGGAAATGGCACCCCCCCCCCCCCATTTGACTTCTTGCCAGCAATACAGTGTGGAATCTTGGTTGCACATAAGCTCAAATGAATTATGATAAATCACATTGTTCATTGATATTACTAATAGAAGGTGTGATTAGTCTGTACAATGTTTGGGCATCAGAAACATCTTCAAATTAATCAGTCTTTGATCATCATTTCATCAGTGGCTACCCATCCATCCTATATCTGACAACTATTTATTCATATTTTACCTAAAATTTCTGAACTAATGAAAATATCTTTACAAAATACTGAATGCCAAATAAAAGGAATCAGATTCTTTAGTGTGAAAGAAAGCCTTGAATCTTGCTCCTCATATCTGTTGTAATTTCATTAACTTAAACTTCTGAAATATCACAAAAGTTCCTCAAAATATCTTTCACAAATGTTAATGAATTCTCAGGTCCAGGAAGAGAATGAAGATTAAAAGAAACTAATGAATCGGGTTAGGTGCAGGCCACATAGATCTAAATAAATGCCCATAACCTATATGTTAGCGGCTCCATGACCAATGTAAAAATCGTAAGGAGAATGGACATCCTTGTCATGTAGTACGAAATAATGCATTATATTAGAAAGTCCTATCACTCTTTATTGACTATCTAGAAGATATATACATTTGATTGTGAAATCTAATAAATGTGGTTATAAAGCTCGCTGTAATAAGGGTTCTGAACAACAAGGTTCATAACTTCTGCACAACAAGGTTCATGAACCCCAAACAAAGGGTTTCTTCCATTAATATCCACCCCTGATAAGAGCTACAAGTGTCATTGTCTTCCCCCACTCCCAAGCATTATCACCCTAACATTCATCTCCCTGTGTCCTGGATTGTCTACATGCCATAAATCCTGTCTGATAAGGACGTACTAGCAATGGTAAAAATTATTAAATTCAGTGAACTCATAAGGGCATTTTCATAAACATTTAAAATAACAACCTGGTGATCATTAATTGGGCAGGCAGTGTTTTATCTAGATTAGGAATCACAGAAACAAGGTCAAACTTCAAAGAAGCTGGAATATTCTGTCGTTTGTGCTCATACTAAAACTGAAAGCTTTTTAGAGACAACTCTTTAGCTAACGAAGGCAATAATATATATCATTTTCCAAGAAGACCGGTAGCACCTGGACCCTATCAGAATATGTTGAATGGACAGTGTTGAGCAGTTAAATATCAAGCTAGTAATAGCAATCTAATCCCTTTCCCGATTTTTACTTTTAAGACATTTAGGCAAAAAAGATTCATTTAGATGGTAATGCAGATGTTCTGTTTGTGAATGATCACATTAATAGTGAAGCAATCACCTAGGTAAATAAGAATACAAGTTTCCTGGCTTTTTTTTTTTTTTTTTTTTTTTTATGGACTGGACCTCATGCTTTGGTTTAACAAACTTTGAATAAGACTGGCTGTAGTATAGATTTCCTTACTGGACAATGAGCCTGTATTGCAGTTTATACATCATGATAATCTTCAGAGGAGCCTTATAAAAAGTGTATCCTGACTCTTTCAGTCGTAGCCATCACTTTATTTATATTAAGAGTTGTACCATTTCATTCAACACCATTTGAAATTAAAGTATTCTGCGTCTCTCCCACACATTGGCTAAAACAGAAGAGGTATGGCATTATTCATTGCTATGTAGGGTTATACGTCCGTAGTTCTATACTAGGCAGTCCGTCCCACTTGGTGATTTGGAATCTAGCTGCTGAGTGCCTATTATTTGCTTTTACTTTCTGTAAGGACCACAGTTGATAGCCCAGATGGGAAAGATAACAGATCATCATCCACTTATCCATGTAGGTTTTTAATGCTGATTAGGAACCTTCTTTGCTTAATATGGATTGAAATCTATTCTATAAGTCGGGAATCCTTTGGGACAGCTATCTGCTCCTAGGAATCATTCCTAGTAACCTTGCATGCAAAAAAGGAAGATATGGGTAACATACCTGGAAGAGTGGATACAGGTTCTTGGAATGGACAGCTCTTGTGTGTTAAAGGGAGATGCATCAGGTTAGTAACTGTAATGCATGTCTACAGAGCAGTCATGCATTGTGACTTGGCAGGCCACATATAGCATTGTATGTGTTTACCACATGGCAGGCCACATATACCACTGTATGTGTTTTCCTTGTGTGTTAGCTGTGTAAGTACATAGGACTGCCAGGGGTTGTAAATATCCATTCTGAATTTGTGCACTGTGTGTACCATTGTTTGCATGCATATCATAGGGCCTCACATGTAGAAGAAGTAATCAGATTCACTCTGTTCTGTCTTGTGCTTTATATTCACAGGCCACACAACTGCAAGTCTGACACCTGTACAGGTAAGGTAAGGGTAACAAGCTGATGTCAGCATCCATACATAGTCCGATGATGATGATGCAGAAGTACAGACTGAATCAGTCAGATGATAGACAGGTACAGCCTGTCTCTGTTGTGAGTGGGCCTTCATCTTTTGTTCATGTTTAAGGTATGGTCTCAACTTAGGGTTGCCACCTTTCATTGTGGTGAAGACCAGACCACGGCCACACCATAGCACCTCCCATAACCCCAGCCATTTCTCCTTCTCCTCACCCACTTTCTGCCTGTTTCATGATGTCATCATCATATCAGATGAGGAGGAATGCCTTCTTTTTCCCTTTGAGATGCTTTTTTTTCCTCCTGATTGACTATGCTTTTCTGTAAAAAAAAAAAAGCATAGTAATTCTGCAGCTGTAACAAACTCAGATAGTCTGCTTCTTTTTTTTTACCAGAATACCAGAGTTTGTTTAGTGTTTTTCAAACTACCAGACAATTGGTTTGATTTCCAGATAGTCTGGAAAAAAAATGGATAGGTGGTGATGCTACCTTAACGACACCTAGGCTACTAGTTGTAAATCTGAAATGCTCATCATCGCTGTTAGGGGCTATTCCATGACAAGGAACACAAACAGTGGTGCCTGTGCAGATTTAGCAGCAAAAGAGCACACTGACTCTGGTGTGAGTATACTCACTATAGGAGGCAGCCAAGCAGGAATGTCTGGTACCATTACATGTCACTGTCAGCCCCTGCTATGGTGGTGACATTAAGGTGCAGTCAAAACATGAGCAAGGCTATCATTTGGAGACAGAGTGCTGCTGCCCATGTTGAAAAGACGATGACTGATGAGGTACATGACCTCCATGAGGATGCCACTCATCACTGGCAGTACCTCAGTGAGGCCATGGAGTCAAATGACCTCCATGAGGGTGCAACTCATCACTGGCAGTACCTCAGTGAGGCCATGGACTCAAATGACCTCTATGAGGATGCCACTCATCACTGACAGTACTTCAGTGAAGCCATGGACACAAATGATGATGCTGAGCTGGGTCTCATCATGAGTCTGTTGATACACATTGCTGTCATATGCAACTTCATGCAGTGGGTGGCAAATGCTAGGATCACTGTCCTGTCCAACAGTGTTCTCCATGGTTCCTGGTAGGTATGTACATGAGGTGGTCATATTGTGAAGTCATTGCAGGGTGCACATTTTTCGGCATGTAGAAGAAGTGAATCAAAAAGTGTATTGAGCATTACACAAGCCAACATCGGGAACATACCCCATGTGCTGTTCTTTGTCACTGGGAGTTACTTATAACAAACAGTATAAGAGCTTCCTTAGTATCCACTGGCACAGGAAGTACATGAAATCCTTTTAATCCTATTTGTGAGAGACACATATCAACCAATGTCAACATGATATCTCTGTCCACACAAAAATAGTCTACAAGCTGCTGGTCAGTTAGATGGTGCTATGTAATTCATTACCAGTACCATTTTTATTCGCACTACCTGCCCCCTGTGCACACTCCAGTGCTGTGCCCCCCACACACCCCAATTATATATACTAAATCCAGGATCGCACTATAGTGGGGAAAAGGGCATTTACATTTTATTTGCCCAACATTCAATGAAATTAATTTTCAGTGATTTGAGATTTCAGCAATTTTTTGATAGTGAACTGAAATTCAGTGAAATGAGTTTTCAGTGAATCAAAGTAGACCTATACATATATATATATATATATATATATATATATATATATATATATATATATATATATGTATGTATAGGTCTACTTCTAAATTTCAAACTTTCAAAAAGCCAACTTTCTTATGATTGAGACCATACGATCAAAGTTTTAAAACTTTGAACCATTTAAATGGAGATTGCTGTACAGTGCAGAATGGTATATTGTGTTTCCTCACTGCAGTGCAGTCTTAGAGCTGGTATATTTAATTAGCAGGGCATGTGAGGGTGCAGGAGGGCTGTTCTTCCTGTAAAAATGTAAAAAAAAAAAAAAAAATTTTTTATTTAAATTTTGAAGTTTCAAAACTTCAGTCTTATGGTTTTGACCATAAGAAATTCAATGTTTTAATAGTTCAAAATTTAGAAGTAGACCCAGATATCTATATATATATATATATATATATATATATATATATATATATATATATATATATATATATATATATGGGATCCATACACATCCCCAAATACATTTTCCACTTAAGCAAAATTCACCGAGCATACTTAACTGAAAGTGCCATTCACCGAAGCAGCACTTTCGGATAACTATGCTTGTTGTGCCGGTCGTACTACTGTGCGGATAAGGGAAAATTCCCTTTTCCCCACTGTAGTGCAACCTCCAAGTGAGAATATTAAAGTAGGGGGGTGTGGGGGGCGCAAGCTTGCCCCCCTGCATAGAAGTAGCTTTAATGTTGTTTTTTTTTTAAATGTACTTTACCGTAAGTGCTTTTTCTGTGAAACCACTTTCGGTAAAGTATGTTCTGTGATAATGGATTCGGACTTTTGATTTATATATATATATATATATATATATATATATATATATATATATATAAATGTATACATATATATATATATATATGTGTATATATATATATATATATATATATATATATATATATATATACATATATATATATATATATATATATATATATATATATATATATATATATATATATATATATATATATATATATATATATATATATGTGTGTGTGTACACACACACACACACACACACACACACACACACACACACACATATATATATATATATATATATATATAAACATTTTTCTTTTATATGTGTGTGTGTGTGTGTGTGTGTGTGTGTGTGTGTGTGTGTGTGTTTGTGTGTGCATGTGTGTGTATCTATAGAGAGAGAGAGAGAGAGAGAGAGAGAGACAGGGATACAGTGGAAAATCGGCACTGGTCTATACAATAACTATAGTTGTATTTACAGTAATTCATAAAGATAAAATGAAACAGGCTTAATTCTTTACCAGAAAAAATGGTAACATCTTTAACTGTTTGTTGTACATCAACCATAGGTTCAAATTAGTCTCAGGCAAAATCCAGTCAATCTTTTATATAAACCCACAGGAGTACTTCCTCTTTCTCCAGGATCTCTTACAATAATTTCTGTACCATCTTCTTATAAGTGTTTATATTCTTGGCCGTAATATTTTTTCTTTGACTCAACAGGCAAACACACTTCTACTTCAACACCAGTGTCTGACAGTGTCTGTCTTCTTTCAAAGAACCCTTTCTAAAAGGTCTCTCTTTTTATTCTTCTGTCTCGCTCTCTCTCTCTCTCCCTCTCTCTCTCTCTCACTCTCTCTCTCTTCGTAACCATTCCTTTTATAGGAGAAGGTGCAGCCTCACCCTTCTTTTTATAGGAGAAGGTGCAGCCTCACCATTCCTATTATTGGGGGGAGGTGCAGCCTCACCCTTTCTTTTATAGGGGAAGGTGCAGCTTCACCCTTCCTATTATAAGGAAGAGGTGCAGCCTTACTCTTCCTTATAGAGGAGAAGGTGCAGCCTCACCCTTCCTATTATAGGGAGGTGGTACAGTCTCACCCTTCCTTTTATAGGAGAAGGTGCAGCCTCACCCTTCTTATTATAGGGAGGATGTGCAGCCTCACTCTTCATTTTATAGGGAGGAGGTGCAGCCTCACCCTTCCTTTTATAAGGATGAGGTGCAGCCTCACTCTTCCTTTTATAGGGAGGAGGTTCAGCCTCACCTTTCCTTTTTTAGGGAGGAGGTGCAGCCTCACCCTTCCTATTATAGGGAAAAGGTGCAGCCTCACCCTTCCTGTTATAGGGAAAAGGTGCAGCCTCACTCTTCCTTTCATAGGAGAAGGTGCAGCCACACCCTTCCTATTATAGGGAGGAGGTGTGGCCTCACTCTTCCTTTTATAGGAGAAGGTGCAGCCTCACCCATCTTATTATAGGGAGGAGGTGCAGCCTCACACTTCCTTTTATAGGAGAAGGTGCAGCCTCACCCTTCCCATTATAGAGAGGAGGTGCAGCCTCACCCTTCCTGTTATAGGGAGGAGGTGCAGCCTCACTCTTCCTATTATAGGTAGGTGGTGCATCTTCACCCTTTTATAGGGAGCAGGTGCAGCCTTACCCTTCCTATTATAGGGAGGAGGTACAGCCTCACCCTTGCTATTATAAGGTGGAGGTGCAGCCTCACCCTTCCTATTATAGGGAGAAGGTGCAGCTTCACCCTTTTACAGGGAGGAGGTACAACCTCACCCTTCCAATTATGGGGAGGATGTGCAGCCTCACTCTTCCTTTTATAGGGAGGAGGTGAAGCCTCATCTATTTCTGGAAAATGTGGATCATCCTTACAAACTGTACTTATACTGTAGCCCTTTAGATCCCATAGTGATCACTAAGGGGCACTGTAATCCTGATCCAGTTTGGTAATTGTTAAAAACATGTCCTAGATTCTTCCCTCATGATTTTACTTCATATTATTACAGCTCACATGAGGATTCCAGCTCTCTTTAAAATGCTGGTACCTGTGTAAATGTCTTCAGTCTGAGAACAGAACATTTGAATTATGGTAATTACTTCTACTGAATAATAGTATGTAGCAACTTTAAAAGTAGAGAATTTGCACACTACCTTCTATAATGCTAATTATTAAGGTTAAAAAGTTATCAAAATTATTTTAATTGTAATGGCACTTTGTGTTAGGATGGCCTCCATTTAAGGCAGCAGAGTGGTGCAGACATTTTAGGCTCATTTTGTTCCTGTCGGAATGCTTTCTTTATTGTGCTGCATTTTTTGTTTACCTGCATGGGTTTGCACCAAAGCCAGTGTTTTCCCTGCATATCATATAGCCATACAAATAGATTAAATAGTGATCTACGAAACAGCCCATGCATCTGTGTGCAGCATAAATTAGTCTGTCTGTGTTTGTGTTAGTGCGTGTGCGTGTGCGTGTGTGTATATGAGGGGGGTGAGGTGAGAGCTCCTGCTTCTTGTGATGGACTGTTAACTTGTCCAGGTCTCGTTCTTTGCTAGCTTGATTTACTTATCTTATCCGTGTTTGCTACCTTTTATGATATTAAAGGGGATAGATATAAAGAAGCCTGTTTTGACAAAAGAAATTCAATTATCATAAAGCTTTTTAATTAACTTAATGAAATCAGTGAAAACCTTTATATTCATTTAGTACTCTGGACAAGTACAACCAATTTACAGAGTCAAAAGATTTATCCATATCTAAGCTTATTATGGATAACTCTTTTTTTTATTTTTGTTTGCAATATCAGTCAAATAAATTATTCTTATTATATTATCATTAACTTTCCTATTAACTATAAATCCAGTGTGATCATCACTTGATTTAATTATCCTAGTAATATAATCCATCTCTTACCTCCACCTAAATTACCTTTATTTTGTTATACTGCACCTCCACCCTGCTACTGCTAACCCCTTATTTCTCTCTGCCTCACTCATATAGTTAGTTTCTCACATGTTCCTTTCCTCCTTTTACAGCTAGAATACCCAGGAAAAACACTGCCCTCAGCTACTTTCTAGTCCTGAAGACAGTAGTGCAGCTATCTAACCATCCATCCAAAAAAGGACTTCCATTTGTCAAGTGTTTAAACAAAAAGTAGGTCTAGCTACTGTGGTATAATTGTATTTCAACACCTAAACTGTTAAGTACTGGCTTGCACACTGCATGGACCAGCCATCCCCCTAAACAGCTAACCCTAATATCATTTTTTAGTTACCCTCCACAAGGGAGTGTGATTCCTCATTTTAACCAAAGGATGGCAGTATAGCTGCTTCCTATAAAACGGAGAGTTTTAACTTTTAACTAAAGGAGAAAAGTAAAATACCACATCCTACTATTAATAGTTCTAGTTCTCCTAGACACAGTCATGAACAGACTGTCAGAGCAGCTAACCAACCCAAATGAACTTAGGTATCCTACACTTAAATTAGATGTCCAACAGCATTACCACCAAAGTGCATTAAGTATGAACAATTTTACCTGTGGAACTGATTGGTTTTTTGCTAGCGTGGGTCTGGCTTGGTTCATCCCTGCTCTATTCGCCCTTGCTATGCTCAGGCTCACTTTGCTCTCCTACCCTACCCCATTCCCACCCACCCCCACATCAATTACATTTACAGCTATACACCACATCCCTAGCCGGTCCTCCATCAAAACTGTCCAATCACACAGTACATGTAATTATCCCTCACACCAACTCCATCTCTACCATATTTCAGCCCTATCCTAGTCCATAAACCATCTCACAACTAATATGGTATATACTCCAACCAACCACCTTCTACTCAACCTATTACACACAATAGGCCTCTCTTCTCTCCTCCTCCTATCCATGTTCTCATCCTGCCACACACATCTTTATATCAGCCCTCCACTACCATGGCAAACTCACTCAGCTATCATTATCTCCACTACTACCTACTCACCAGTAACACCAAGTGACCTCTACCCCTCTCCAACACCTTCCTATCTATATGGAAATATCACCTACAAACTTCGAGCCAACTCCCCCAATAAAATAATCAAAATAACTCACAAACTAAACAGACTCTACATCCGCATACTACAAAAACTCTCATGCTGCAGTGATATTCACCCAAATCCAGGACCCAACACTTGCAATAGCACCTACCCAACAAACCCCAGTCCAATATATGCTCGGCCTAGCTCATCCCTCCTCCTTCTAAACATTAATATAAAAAGCATACTCAACAAAACACATGAACTCCACACTGTACTAGCCCTATACAAACCTGACATCGTAGAACTAACTGAAACTTGGCTTAAGCCCATCCACCACAATAATGAAATAACAATCGCTGGCTATAATATTATACGTAAAGATAGGCCAGGCAAAAAAGGAGGGGGTGTAGCCATCCTTTTCCAAAGTCACCTCTCAATAGAACAAATTGAACACAAGTCACCAGAAATCCAAGACATGGCACTAATATTAGCCACACTAAAACTAAACCCCAACAAACAAATCATAATAGCTGGAGGTTATATACCACCAGGCAACAACACTAATGTACTCGAAAACCTACTAAATTGGATGAAAATCACTCATCCACAGGAAACCATTCTTGCAGGTGACTTTAACATGGTCTGACTGTAACAGTCAAAACCCCACCACCCATATTAACCTCCATGGATTTACCCAAATTATCAATACTCCTACAAGAACAGACAAAACCTCTAAATGACAGTCAATATTGGATTGGATACTAGTATCTGACCCCACTCAAGCCCATCTCTCAGGTTGTCTCCCTGACAGCCTTAGTGATCATCAAGCAACATACCTAATTAGGAATCAACCCCCACCTAACTAAACAACCCATTATCAGGATCATACGAAACAAAAAATGCTCCAGAGCTCAAGACGTAATAAATTCACTCAAATCCTGTATATGGACTCCACTAAAATACTTAGCACTAGCTGTAAAATACTTCATCTCCACCTTCCTAAACATCCTGAACTCCCATGCACCACCCATAACCACCAGAATTAAAACCAACCAAGCACCATGGCTATCAAAAGACAACAGGTCCTTAATGAAAGAAAGAGACAAAGCCTGGTTGCAATTCCATAAACACAAAACCCCTACCCTAAAACTAAAGTACCATGAACTATGTAATCAAGCCAAAAAACACATAAAAATTGACAAAACTAGTTACTATAAAACTTTACAGGAAAAACACTCTAACAACCCACAAAAATGTTGGGCCATAATCAATAACCTACTACACCCAGGAAAACCTTCCACTCTTTCCCCACTACTACCAATCAGTCTACACAACATCCCCACCCACTTTAACAAATACTTTACTGAATCTATCCAAGCCCTAGCCAATACCCAAATGACTAGCACCCACACAATATCAACAACAGCCCCCACCCTTTCCAATACAGAAAGTAATACACATAGCTTCTCCCTAGAATCAGTCAGTACTACAACTATCACCAAACTCCTCAACAAACTGAAATCAACAACCCCAGCAGTAGACAAACTACCAGCAGAATTCCTACAGATTACCGCAGAGGCCATAGCCTATCCTGTGTCCATCCTCATTAACAGATCTATAACTGAATGCAAAGCACCCAAATCATGGAAAATCTCACATAATAACATTACACAAAGGGGGACAATCCCTTGAACTTACAAACTACTGCCCCATTGTAATACTATCACCGCTATCAAAGATTTTAGAGAGGGCAGTCCACTCACAACTAATAAATTTCCTCCTTCACAACGTATTATCCCCATCCCAACATGGATTCAGACCTTCTCACAGTACTACCACAGCATTACTATCCTTTTTAAACTCTGTTAATACCCACCGAAAGAACAGCCTGTTCGTATCCTCCATTTTCTTAGACTTATCCAAAGCCTTTGATATGGTGAACCATAGTTTATTCCTAGAAAAACTGGCCACTTTTAACATAAATTCTTCTGCCTTATCCTGGTTCAGTAGCTACTTATCTAACTGACAACATGCAGTTCTTTGGGAAAACTACCTGTCACCCCTACTTCCAGTAACCATTGGTGTCCCACAAGGGTCCATTCTTGGCCCACTGGTATTCTCATTATTTACTAATGACATAGCATCATCCCTACCCTCTGCCTCAATAGTCCAATACACAGATGATACCACTATAATATGTGCAGCCCACACCCTCAACAAACTTCAAATCATAACCCAAAACAACTTTAATCTAGCCGAAGAATGGTTCACCAACATCAAACTACTGCTTAATCCAAAAAAAAACTAAACTTATTCTTTTCAGTCCAAGTAGATCCCCCCATAAACAATAATTTTGCAATAATATCCAAAAACAATACTAATATCACTCCAACACTACACACTAAGCTCCTAGGAGTAGAAATTGACAATAAACTTAAATTTGACATCCATATTTCTCAAACAATCAAGAAAGTCAACAAAACAATCAGACTCCTTTATAGAAACCACAACTACATGACCAGACACACAAAATCCACCATAGCTAGAACCCATCTGTTACCTATACTTCTTTATGCTTCCCCAGTCTTTAGACCTTATAGAAAGGAGACAGCAACAAATAATTTTCTACATGCTTCTAGTGCACATCCAACACATTTAATTGAGGCTCTTCCATTTGGTGAATTCAAACGTACGTTCGAACATACGTCTGAAAAATGTTTCTTGAGAGCAGAATTTAATGATGTAAAAAATAGACTTTTAAGTAGGGGTTACTCTAAAAATAGTGTTATAAATAGTGAACATAAGATTCTTGGCAATAAGAGTTTGAGAGACAATTTGGCACAAAGTTTTAATGAACATAAGAAATTTGACAACGTAAATAATGGTAAAATATTTTTTGTGACTAAATACTCCCCATTTTCTAGTAGACTTAAAAGTATTGTAGACTTTTTGTGGCCTATTGTTTGTGATAGTGATGAAATAGGACATCTCTGCCAAAAAGGTTATTTTTTCTTATGGTAGATATTCTAATTTAAAAGAACTTTTAAGTTTAAAATATAATGTGAAACATTTGAATGAAGGTAATGGTATGTTTGAGTGTGGCAGATGTAAAATTTGCCCTAGGGTTAAAAATCTCTCAGGAAATGTTATCAATGGTTTTAAATTTAATGCCACAGATAGATTTCACTGTAAATCTTGTGGAGTTGTTTATATAGTGGGTTGTGGATGTGTTCCACCAAAATACTATATTGGTCAAACTAAACAACAGGTAAAAATATGTATTATGGAGCACATTGGTGATGTTAGGAATTTTAGGGCAGAAAGTCCTATATCGGAACATCCATTTTAATAGAGTTCATAATGGTGTCTTGGACTCTTTGTTTTTTTGTGTTCTTGCCAAACCAAGTGTTATAGGTTCTGGTAACTATTCACAAAAACTATTAAATTTAGAAAGTAGATTTATTCTTAATTTTGGTACTCTCATGCCCAAGGGATTGAATTTAGAAATTAATATTACTTTATAAATTATTTTATAAGGTATTTAATTTATTTTTTGTACCTATAACTGCAGTAGTTTATTTTGTATTTTGTGAATGAGAAATATTTAAGAAACTGGACCAAATTGTCTTTGCACTAAATTTGCATATTTAATTGCACAATTATTCAATTTAGTAAGTGTATAAAAAGATGCAGCAGTTTGTCTTTTATTATTCCTGTGAAGGCTTTCTATAGCCGAGGTACCAGAAGACAATAAATCGTTTTGCTGTATCCTGGCTCCTGTTTATGGTGTTCTATACTCTACATTTCGTGGTTTTTAATACAAAGTTATGTACCCTTAGTAACATCACTATAAAGAAAAAGGGATTAAAATACATCAGTGCACACATTTTAACTATATCCCCCACTGCCAGTAACCTTATCCCCCATACTTAATAACATGTAGGACTAGTGTAGAAGCTATACGGATGTTACCATTTCTGTATATGTGAACCCCCCTCAGTAGTGTGCAGTGCATATTAATGAAGGCGCATTACTGAGGGAGAGCCGGGGAATGCGGTATTGAATCAGTGTAGGGAGTGTGTCACTAACTGTGTCTGTAGATGAGTAACACACCCCCTGCACTCTCCAAGTGCTTGATAGCAATAAATTCAATCATATATATTTTTTAAGTTTGCGCAGTGCGCAGCGATTGACATGTGCCAGACATCTAAAAATAGAAATCGGATATATTTAATTTATGATTCAAAGATCACGTTTAAGCATAGTTGAACAGGTTTGCGTGCCACGGTGCATTACTGTGCTTAGCAGGATTCAAACATAGCTGAGAGATATATGTAAATGTATAGCAGCATTCTACATATCCATGTAGCCAAGTGAATAGAGTTATGGCCTTAGGTGCAGGATTTGAATACATGGAAGGGAAATTAAGCAATTATTTTCATAAGATAAATTATGACAATTATTTTTAAATCATGATCTGTTGCACACAGCTAAGCTCTGCTAAGCCTTGCTAAGCCATGATAAGTACTGCATAAACAATCTCTGATTAAGCATGACTTGCCTGCACTTAGTGGGTTTGTGCACTGCTAAGCATTGCTAAACAATGCCAGTTTAAGAACTGTTCAGCTCAGCTAAGCTGGTGTGCACTGTGCTAAGCAACGTGCCACATTTTTAAAACTGGCCCAGTGGTGTGTAAGGGCAGGAAACAGGCTATATTAAGTGCAACAGGTGGAAATTCAGCATAACCAGTTGGAGTTTGAAATGTGCAGGAAATGTGGCAAGTGTTGGAGAAGGTGCGTGCTTCTGGGTGCAGCAGTGGGACATCCTAGAATCCAGGGTCATGGTTGGACTCCTTGTGAAAGACCATGAACACTGGCTGCTGTAGGGACAGTTCTAGGGTCCAGAGTACAAGGCAGAGGCCTGGGACTGGCTGGCACGTGATCTCACCAGTGCTACAGGTATCCCCTGCACAGGTGAGTAGGTCCATCACCACTATGAAGATCTGAAGCATCGGAAGGGGGACTTCTGGACACCTGGGTCTAGGATGCTCAGGATGGGAATGCCCCACAAGTTTGTAAGTACTGTTAGCATTGTTTTACTAATACCTAATCTGAATGTGTGACAGACAGGTATGCATAATGGTGTCCTTCTCTCCCTATACCTGCAGAACAGATAGCTCACAACCTAGAGGCCTATCCTGTGTGTCTGGCCAGGTTGCGCCATGAGTGTGGTGAGTACATATTAATTTGCAATCTATAGTCAAATACACAAGATAGAGTAATTAATTCACTGCCATTAGGTACATACAGTAGAGACTGTGTATTGCAATGAATGTGGACATAGGCCTGTACTGCAGTAACTAACTACTGCCAACTATAGTGCAATAAACAGGGAAGATTAAAGCATTAAGCCTGATAATGTTAATGAAATAAAGTTTCTACTGCAATAATTGTGGAAATACAGCTTTATTGCAACACCTGCAATATATCAACTGTTGTGCAATAAAGACTAGAAAATATACCAATAACTGCATGAAGGTAGCTCTAGTAAAGCTGTGCTGTGCAATATGTGTGTAAGTAGGGCTGTTGTTCATGAAATTGAGTATGATATATATTTTGAAATAAAAACACAAAAAATACCACTAACTGACTCAAAGTTAGCTAAGAAAGTATGTTATGCTAAACTGTAGATTTAGAGCTGTACTACAAGATATATGTATTATGACATTTGTTTTGAACTAACATCTAAAGCAATTCCAGGAACACCCAAGGTATATTGCATGTATCAGAGCTGTCTTGTGTTAACCATTGCATTTCAACTATATGCATTCCTGCTCTGAGTTATGGTGCTGCAGGCAAATTTGAAACTTTAATAGCTGTAGACTGCAAATATACTATCTGCAACTGTATATGAGTCAGGTAGCCAACCCAATACTCCAATATGGTTTGTACATGTCACAGATATTTCCAACTACTAAGAGTGCATTGTGTACACCTGCGTTCTATGTATTAATATACAGTTTACCTGGTATCTCTGTCATGCATGAATCTCATACATGTGTGTTCAACTGTCACTGCAGTCTTGTATATACAACTGTACTACTATTACTGGGTCATATTTTGTTTCCAGTTGATCTCAAGGCAAATATCAGTCAGTCAATAGACAGCAGTAGCTGAGTAACTCAGTTTGTTAAATGCTGTGTCTGATGTACATTTTGTTATGCACAGACCAGGGTTTGAATCCAGTGACAAGTATTCATAAATATTACTGAATCAGTTATGTATTGTTAACAGATGTTCTCCCCACAGGAATTACAGATAAATGGGTGCAGAAACCCTTATTATAGGTTAATAATTTGTGTGTTCAGATGTAACAGACTGTTAACAGCATTGATCAGGAATGTGATAAGATGTTATAAAATAAAGGCAACAAGTACAATAGTAATAAAAGATAATACAATAAATAAAATGTGTACTCTTGTTATAGCTGTATGCCTGGTGTGTTTGTGAATGTTTACTGATGGTCTAACCCCATGCCTGCCAAGGACAGCAAGATAGTTGTTTACTCTCTGTACTGTACGCAATACATGTGTCTCAAGTGTCACTCTGTCACAGACTGTAATCACTGCTGCCTAATCCGTCTGTAACAGTTCTATTATCAACATTATTTCAATAGCACAGTCACACTACATCAGTCCACAGTGTACCTTGGTAGTTATATAGGTCCACCTGACATGTAATAGTTCTCTGTAGATTGTGCCTGTAGGTGTTACTGCTTGGCCCATACTGTCCCATGGGGATAGCTTGAGAGGTATGTACGTGCTAGACCAGCTATAGGGCACTGTTATACATAAAAGAAGGACAGACCTGTAGAGTATATAACAGTACTGTTGCAAACTATATAGCCTATATAACCGGTATTAATTGACTGTACCCCCCCCCACCCCTAACTTTCACTCATAATTGATTATTATTATACATTGGTTATGGTTTACTATTAACTTATGCTGTTCTCCAAATGTTATGTTGGGCCTTGAGATTTATTATTTTTATGCATTACAATGGTTGTATACTAACATATCTTGTTGAATTACCTATGTTGTTGGCCTTATGCTATAACTATTACTGGCATGCTGTTACTATACTTACTATTATATTACTTATTGTTGTGTTCCATATACAATGCATTGTTATGTTACTGTGCTATTTGCAAGGTTCTGGCATGCTGTTATAACTAACTAAATGTTTTGTTCATTACTTAGCTATACACATTGATATACCGCAACACCACAGCTAGAATGGGTAGGCCAGTTCCTGGTTACTTGCCTACCCTACCTCAGCTGGCTGTGGCACTGGGTCCCAGCTCATCTAGGACCCAAGCCAGTGGTGCTGCCTCTGCTGGCGCTGCACCACCTATGGGTGAAACTGTCTCAAGTGATGTGCCCTTCACCCCCGGGAGCAGGAGTGGAGGGGGGTTGTCACCCAGGATCAGCTACCAGTGATGGCACACAGGGTAGGTCATTGTAGGTATGAGCAACACGTGCACTGGCTTGAGGGCAGACGCGCCAACTTGGAGGGGCCTGGTGACCTCAGTGCCCAGCCATCAGTACAGCCACCCTTGGGGCAGTGAAGGAGCAGTGTTGACTGCCCATGGGTGTGGAGCTCAATCACACTGAGTCCGTCTGGGGGCACATGCACCTCTGATTCCTCAAACCCCCCATCCAAGGTGTTTATCCCCTCATGTGTCACACATCACCCCTGTATGTTGTCTTGTCTGTCCGCAAATGCACACTCTCCTACCAAACCCACCTCCCCACACGTACTTATATCCCTTCCACAACAGTCAACTCTCTCCTAAACAAAAATAAAAAAAGGCTCATATCTCACAAAAAAATCACCCCCTACTTAGCTCTCCATTTTGCACACATGCCCATTGGACACAACTAATTATTACATTAATTAATGTGCACATTTATGTTGCCCTCACACCTCACTCTGGTGAGTGAGGCTGCAAATTCTGTAAAACCTGCACAGCTGTTACTGTAGAAGAAATGGAAAGCTATGGTCCTTTCCTACACCCTTCCTGCACATCCCTAGCTGCCTTTCAGTATGTTTTTCCCCCTTACTTGCCCCCCATTTCCCCACTTTCCTATCACACTGTTTTTAATTTCTTTTTAGTGTGGGTTTAAGCAGAGTGCCGTGCAAACCCACATAAAACTGCCTTAATCATTTCATAGGTTCATAGGTTCATACTAGGCTATCTGCTCTAGGGCATTTATAAGACTAGCCAGAGTGTGTTTGGCTTTCGCCACCCATTTAAAATGAATTTTGCTATGCCCTTTTTTGAGGTTAGTATACTGTGTCTCTGTCTAATAGTGGCCCAGAAGTGATACCCGGGGTAAACCTACTATCTCCCATCCACTCATCAAGATTCCTCTTGAAGAGAGTCAATGAGGGACTCTGCCTAACCTGGACTGGGATTTTATTCCAGAGTGAAGGGAGCCTCTGGGTTATGAATCTGTCCCTCCAGCGTGTCCTATTTATTTCAGTGCTGAGGTTCAAGTCTCTCGAGTGCGTAGCTCGATGGGATTTGGATTTTCTGAGGTGCAGCATGTCCATTAATTCCGGGTTGGACATGCCTTTATACGTCAAGCACAGATCAACTCTGAGCAGGCGGTATGCCACTGAGTAGAGCTGGAGTTTCTTTAACCGGGCAGCATATGGCATCTGTTTGAGCCCTTTGATTCTCTTGGCGAGGTACTTTTAGGGTCTTTCCAGTTGCTGCAGGTGTCTGGTAAGGTACATCCCAAAAGGGGCATTGTACTCAATTATGGGCCTGAAGAGGGATGATTAAAGAGGCACGATGACCTCCCCTGATCTAGATGTGAATCCCTTCATGATTAGGTGGGCTATATAAAATGTTTTTCTAACCACTTTGGCCACGTGGTTGTCAAATGAGAGATTGCTATCAACTTGGATCCCCAGGTCCCTAATATATACCGAACAAGAGAGGTCCCAGGACTGAGCCTTGTGGGACACCACTTGTAACTGGTTTGGAGTCTGACATGGCTCCAGCAATTCTAACCATGTGGGTTCTGTCCTTGAGCCAGTTTGCAACCCATCTAGTGACATAGGGGTTTATATTTAAGCTGGTGAGCTTATCTATAATGCCTGAGGGGGGTATTGTATCGAAGGCTTTTGCAAGGTCCAGGTAGGCTGTGTGGACCACCTTCCCCTCGTCAATGGCCTTGGTGACTGTTTCAAAGAAATTGACCAGGTTTAAGAGGCAGGATCTGCACTTAAAGCCGAACTGGGTAGGATCCAGTGTCTGTAGGTCCCCAATATCTTTATTTATGAGGTCCATGATGATCCTTTCCATAGCTTTGCAGACCAAGCTAGTCAAGCTTATGGGGTGATAGTTTCCAGGATCCGTTGAGGCACCACTTTGTGGAGAGGGACCACTGTTGCTGTACACCACTCTTTGGGTACATATCCTGTAGTAAGGATGAGGTTGAACAGTAGTTTTATGTTTGGGTTTAGTTCTTCTTGGAGTTCATGTAGGATGCAGCCCGGGTCACCGTCTGGTCCCATTGATGCTGTGTTTTTTGCTTTGGAGAGGGCAGCTCTTAACTGAGCATCTGATATGTCATGGGGGCAGCACTCTTCTGGGATAGATATTTGCCCTTTTGGTGGGGAGGGGGGAGTTTGTGCTGAACCTGTCAGCTAGGATGTTGGCAATGTCTGTGGGTTCGGTGTATTTTTTGTCATTTTGGACTAATTCTGAGCATATCTGGGAATTCCCGCCCAGGTTTCTAACATAACTAAAGAAAGCCTTGTGATTATCCTTAGTGTCCTGTGCAATTTTTCTCTTGAAGCTGGCTTTAGACGATTTTATGAGTGCCCATAGTTTTTTGCTAATACTGATCAGAGATGCCTTACCTTTTTGGGATTTTGCACTATCATGTAGCAGCTTCCACTTTCTATTGTATAGTTTGTTTATGGCTGGGGTCCACCAGACAGGACGCCTAACTTTGGAGGATTGGGTCTTGGTTTTATTTGGGATTGCATGATCCATGCATTCCTGAAGGTGTTCATAGAATGCATTTATAAAGGATTCTGCAGTCTGGGCCGTATTTTCCACAGGCCCGGGGGCTTTGAAGGATTCCACTTCGGTTTTGAGGAGTGTGAAATTTGCTTTAGAGAAGTTTTTCACTGTGGTTTTCTGGGCAGGGGCTGGGGTCAGGATGTGAAAATCTAGTGAGATTAGTTTATGGTCTGATCTTACCAGTGAGGGATACACTTCTGGTCTGGAGCATAGAGTCCCCTTGTTGGTGAAGATCAGGTCCAGTATGTTTTCCCCTCTTGTGGAGTGGCAACAAGTTGTTCCATAGCATTTGAGTTTATAAATTATAGGAACCTTTGGGCTAGGGTGTTGTAGGTAGATTAATGCTCCCAGTCTATGTTAGGGTAGTTGAAGTCGCCCAATATAATGGTGTTTGGAGAGACCTTCAAATTTTCCAGTGTTCTCAGGAAGGCTGAGTGGAGTTCCTGGGTTTGGGAGGGTGGTCTGTAGCAGGCTATAAACTGGAAGGAAGTTTTACCCACTGTTAGTTGCACATGGATAGTCTCTGATGCTTTGTGCTGTGCCACCAACCTGGAGGTGTGGGTATCTTTGATGAATATTGATACTCCCCCTCCTTTTGTGGTTCGGTCCAAGTTTTGGGGCCGAAAAACATGGTATGAGGTATAACCTGGTAGTGCTGGGGTGCTCTCGGGAGCCTTGAACCAGGTTTCTGTTACTGCACAGATATAAATCTTCTCCATGCTAAGGAGAGTTTCGAGTGCATGCATCTTGAGGTTTAGACTTCTGGCATTGAGTAGCATTACTCTTAGTTTCTTATCCCTTGTGATACCTATGGAGGTGGGTTTGTTTTTTGATCCTTGCCTAAAAAAGGCACTATGGGGTGGCAAGAGCCTTTGCCAATATCCAAAAGCCCAGGGGTGACAGGTGCAAGCCGTCCCTAGTGAAGCATCATGGCTTGTCGAGCATGTCATCCCAGGCAGACAGGCATTGGATCCCCTTTGAATGACACCAATACTTAAGCCAATTGTTGAAATTGATCATCATATCTTCATATTGTGGCATCATTCTTGGTGAGGGTAAGATGCTACTTAAGGTCAGGGTCATACTGGCCTGGGCTACATGCTCAGAGAGCTCCTCTGTGTCTCTTTTCATGTAGTCCAGGGAGGTACGTCTCAGGTCATTCACACCAGCATGGACAATGACTGAGTCATATTTGTACTTGCCTTGGAGTGACCTGAGTGCTTGTGTTATGTGGCGGATCCTAGCGCCCGACAGGCAGCTCACCATGACCTTCTCCTTGTTCAGCCTGGTGAGCGGGACGTCAGTGTGCCTGATGATAGAGTCACCTATTACAAGTGTATCAGATGTGTTGTTTAGCCTTAAGGGCTGTGACTGTTTGGCACACTGGCTTTGTGAGATATATGTTGCACGTGTTTTGTTTTGGGGTAGCGGTTGCTTGGGTTTCTGCTTTGGAGGTCTCTGCTGCTTAGGCAGATTTTTATTTAGATCCTCCGAGTATGTTTTTGTGTGTTAATGTGTTTAGTTTGCTGTCGTGGTAGGTCTATGTGAGATTGGAATTGTAGTGAGTGTGGTTTCCTTCTCCTCCTGACTGGTTACGCCAATACTGAGTTGAGAGAGCTTAGCCTCCAGTTTGGCTATATGGTTGCATCTCTCACATGTGTTGGAATTTGTTGGGAGGAGGAGAGGGTTGTCTGTGTACATGAGGCAGTTGTAACATTGCCTCAAGATTCCCAGATTCACCAGCTGGGCCGGAGAGGAGATTGACAACTGCCCTTTGGACATGCTAGAATAGTATTGGGAATTCCTTTATATTTGAAAAAAAGGGCCAATGGGGAACAAAGTACTCAAGTGGAGTTTTTGAGGGTGTTGTGCTTTTAAATTTTTAGTGCTGACTTATATAATTGCTTTAGTGAGCAAGGGCCAGGCCTTAGAGTGGGAATAGGGTGTTTATTATGAGAACTAGATCAGTTCTAAGGGAAAAAGTGAAGAGCAGACTTTGTGGAGTCGAGAATGGTTTAAACCCAAGTAAACTGCACTGCCCGATGCTGCGCTATGCGCAAAATCGGGCAAAGCCGCGCTAAAGCGGGTTTTATACAGGGGGACTTGAAAGAGCTAGAAATTGGCCCAAAACGGCCAATACACTACCAGATTCTTGTGCTGGGAACACTCCTCCAGGGATAGATAGGCTGCTTCAAGCTCCCCACTGCCACTGGCGAACAAAGAAGCCTCCCTTTATCCAAGAAAGGAAATGGGCAACACAGGAACTTTCCAGAAGTCCAGAATACAGCAACGCCTGTATTTGGACTACTCTAGGTCAAGAAAGACGGGAAACAAGGATAATTTTTTTTTTTGCAACAAACAGCGGGAAAATGCAATAAATATGTAACACAGGCAAGCGCACTTGAGTGTATAGCCTCAACAGGTAAAAGCAACAAACAGGGCAAATTTTAAAAGTGCAGGTGCAAAAACAACTTAAACAGGTTAAAACAGTTCAAAAAGCAGAAATACTTGCAGTTTAGCTAGATTGGACAGTCGCCCAGGTAGCAGCAGGAAAACAAACACTTTTATCAGGGTAGCAGTCGCTCTTTTAGCCTCTCTGCTGCTAGCACCACTCTGCAGGACCACAAGGAGCTTGGCTGAGTAGTAACAAGTGCAAAAACCGCGCCAAAGTGGGTTTTATACAGGGGGTCTTGAAAGAGCTAAAAATTGGCCCAAAACAGCCAATAGACTGCCAGATTCTTGTGCTGGGAACACTCCTCCAGAGATAGATAGGCTGCTCCAAGCTCCCTACTGCCACTGGTGAACAAGGAAGCCTCCCTTTATCCAAGAAAGGAAATGGGCAACTCAGGAACTTTCCAAAAGTCCAGAATACAGCAAAGCCTGTATTTGGACTACTCTAGGTCAGGAAAGATGGGAAACAAGGATATTTTTTTTCTTTTTTGCAACAAACAGAAGAAAAATGCAATAAATATGTAACACAGGCTAGTGCACTTGAGTGTGTAGCCTCAACAGGTAAATGCAACAAACAGGACAGACTTTAAATTACAAGCGCAAAAGCGCACTAAAGCTGGCTTTAAAGCAGGGGGTTAGAAAGAGATAGGAAATGGCCCAAAATGGCCAATAAGCTACAGGTCACTGGGCTGGAACCATTCCTCAAGGGACAGATAGGCTGTTCAGAGCTCCCCACTCTCACTGGTGAACAAAGACGCTTCCTCCTATCCAAATAAGGATATGGGCAACACAGGAACTATGACACAGCCCAGAGATCAGCAATACCTGAAGACTGGACTATTCTAGTTCAGTAAAGGCGGGAAACAAGGATTTTTTTTTTTACAAAGTAGCAGAAATTACGTACAGAAACACAGTAAATGCTTTAATTTGGCTAGCGCACTTGAGTGTGTAGCCTACCAGTTAAACTAAGCAAAAACAAACTTTAAAAGTGCAAAAAACTCAGAAATACAGGCAGGAATGTAATAAAACAACTTTGCAGAGCTTATTTAGTTAAAGAAACAGAGAAGTCTATATATACAGAAAAGCAACTAAAACACACAAACACTTCAGATGCAGTGCAACCTAGAGCACTTGAGTTGTAGCAATATTAAGGCAATGAGCTAACGACACTAGACTGGGAGGAGTGTCACAGATCAGATTTACAGTAGGGGCGTGTCACAGATCAGATTTACAGTAGGGGCGTGTCACAGATCAGATTTACAGTAGGGGCGGGCAACTGCAAAGCCACCAAGTATAAGAGCCAGACACCAACTGGGAGGGAGGGTGAGCAAGACACCAACCGGGAGGGAGGGTGGGGACAATAGCCTACAGACAGTAGCACTAGAGAAAGCACAAACAGATAAAGATTTGTAAAGATACAGAATGCTTTTAACTGCAGACAAATCAGTTACTTGTGCAGATTAGTTAATAGCAATAAAATACACTCGAAGACTAAAAAGCAGACAATAAAAGTGCTATATATTAATTGTTAAAAACAATAATCTGTATAAATTATCGAAAAAAAACAGGATACTTATATATCTCAGCTAACAGCTGCGGTCAGCAACTTATCCACTCTGCTCAGTGTGTATAGACAGAAACCCTATCAAAGTTAGGGCTTAAATACCAGAAGAACAACTTTTTTTTTACAAGAACACAAAAGAACCATCCCCCACTCAGCAGACTATTAACACAATCTAGCAAAGTTAAAGAGGGTTCAGCTAGAAACAATAGCCTACAGACAGTAGCACTAGAGAAAGCACAAACAGATAAAGATTTGTAAAGATACAGAATGCTTTTAACTGCAGACAAATCAGTTACTTGTGCAGATTAGTTAATAGCAATAAAATACACTCGAAGACTAAAAAGCAGACAATAAAAGTGCTATATATTAATTGTTAAAAACAATAATCTGTATAAATAATCGAAAAACAGGATACTTATATATCTCAGCTAACAGCTGCGGTCAGCAACTTATCCACTCTGCTCAGTGTGTATAGACAGAAACCCTATCAAAGTTAGGGCTTAAATACCAGAAGAACAACTTTTTTTTTTACAAGAACACAAAAGAACCAGCCCCCACTCAGCAGACTATTAGCACAATCTAGCAAAGTTAAAGAGGGTTCAGCTAGAAACAATAGCCTATAGACAGTAGCACTAGAGAAAGCACAAACAGATAAAGATTTGTAAACATACAGAATGCTTTTAACTGCAGACAAATCAGTTACTTGTGCAGATTAGTTAATAGCAATAAAATACACTTGAAGACTAAAAAGCACACAATAAAAGTGCTATATATTAATTGTTAAAAACAATAATCTGTATAAATAATCAAAAAAAAACAGGATACTTATATATCTCAGCTAACAGCTAGGGTCAACAACTTATCCACTCTGCTCAGTGTGTGTTTCTCACAATGTTACGCACATCTGCAAAGTAATCTCCCTGCCACATCTTGAACCCAGGCCCTGGTCAACTACAGCATAGTGCATTAGGCCAATCAGCTCTGAATTAAAGCAGATGTTTCCACCAACATATACTGATTGCCACTAACACAGTGTAAGTACATGTAATGGTAAAAATGGGAGTGTACCTGAGACTGTGATGCATGCACTACACCAGTACACAGCCAAATAAATAATAATGGATGTACACGAGGCCTGGGATAGCAGGTATATATGTCAACTTTACAAACTGTTGCAGAATGTCCACAGTTTTGTCCCCTAGTTTTGGCATGGTTTTCACAAAAGCATATGTGTCTGGTAAAGTACTGGCAAGCCAAGAAAGACTGAGGTTAGAAAATCATCACAGACATTTGAGTGTCACACTTCATACCCTTCAGAAAACACATGGTAATGCAAAACCTGTGTCAGACTGTATGCACACACATATCTTGCAAAAACACTTGTTGCAGCAATGATTCAGTAGCTCAGTCTATTAAATGCCTTGCCCGCAGTACGTTTTGCCACCCACAGTCCTGTGTTCGAATCCAGTGTGTTGCACTTCAATTACATTCTTGTGAATACAGCAAATAATGACTAAGTCAAGCAATTTTAACTAAAACAGTTGCTGCGACTGAATTAACTGCTACCCATGTTTGCAAATCAAAGGCCTGTAGACAGGGACACACTGCATCTATTTGTATAGCCTACCTATATGTTGCCCACTACTCTATGATTGGCACTGTTACATAAGAGATGAACCTTAAGCACATGCCTCAACTGGACTGTTGTGAGTAACCTCACCCTGGCTCTGCTGTAATGACAGAGCTGATACTGCTCCCTCAGTGACACATGTACCTTGCTGTCCTCCAAGGTGCTCATACTCCCCCCTGTGTGTCCTAGGCTGCATACACAGCTGTATGTTAAGTTACTTTCTACAGACCTACCATACCTCACAACCCTCTAGAACAAGGGATCCATACAACACCCATACATAAGGGGGGGCAAAGGTCTAGCGACAGGGACATGTTTCACAGTTTGCCCCTACAAACATAGTGAGCTAATAGATTAGCAGCTACTGCATCAGAATGCATATTCTGGTGGGTATAATGTCTGGCACTCACATGTCTCTTCTCCCTTACTGACCTCAACCCACAATGTTTAACACTGAACTGCCAGATAATCACAATGTTATTTGACAATGGCCAAACATAGCTTGCAAACCTGTGGACATACCTCAGAAATCTCAACAGTGGACAGTATTTGTACCTACCCTCTGCGATGCTGTAGTCTCCACACCTCACTAATGTGCATCTCAAAGACTAAGAAAGGGGCCAAGGACTTCATGAAGGCCTTAAATATTGCACTGCGGTGCCATGCCATTGGCTAATGAAAGTGCAACCCAGCTGTGTTGGATGCAATTAGTAAGTCTGAACCATGGATTGGTGCACAGGCAATTACCTGCTAATGAGCATTACCTATAAAAGGCAAGCAACTGCCTACAGGAAACAGCTCTGTAAGTTGCTTTACCAAGACAGAGTATGAGTTAGCAAGCTGTTTTCAAGAGGATTTTTTCACATACAGATTACGTGACTCTACCAGGTATGTCATACAAGACCCCATATAATGGGATGCAGATGGGAGGATGCAGTTATGGGGAATAGGGATCACAACAGTAGGCCTGTATTACATATCTGGGAGTGACATAGGGGGATACTCTGCTTTCCAACAGCTACAGGCATGCTTCTCAACTGTGCCAGCTGTGAATGAAATCACAGCTGTGACCCTCTCACTCCCTCCTACAATGGTCGGCTCCTGTACAAAAGCTACTGGATTGTGAGTTACACATATTGTCTGTATGTAAGGGTGGACAGAGCTGTCATATCACATGATGTACTGTCATTCAGCTCCTCAGTGTGTGAATGTCACAGAGGAATTATTCAGACATTGTAAAGGTGCCCCTGACTGTCCTTGATGTACTCTGGCTAGGTCACTGTTTTGTCAACATTTGTATCTCATCACCTGACAGCTATGGCTAACATAGGCCCAATCTCAGTGATAGAGTGTACATCTTGGCCATACAAAGTAAGAGTATGAACAGAGTAACAGATATTACTGTAGCATAAGCTTTTTCTGGGGGTTCTGGTGTGTGAAAGCCAGATTTTCTGTATTCTGACAACAATCAGACATCCACATGTTTGTGCCAACAGGACCACATATATCAGCCACATGTACACATGCCACAAACATCTGTGTACTGGACAGGTATAACACCTACAGAGAAGATATATTACAGCAGGTTTGCATTGCTGTCTGTCATTGTGGCACACTGGTGTTGCTGCACTGTCCCCATATACATGTAATAACACACACCTATGTGACTGACAGTGGTTGTATGACATAGTAGTGGGACTATGCCCATAGGGCACACACCACAGTAGACAGCATTCATGGGTGTTGAGACATACAGCACTCTCTGTTATGGTTCATAGGTTCATAGGTTGGTACTAGGCTATCAGCCCTAGGGCCTATACAAGCCTAGCCATAACAATTCCCTGGCTATTTCTTCCCACACTATTTACTTTCCTGGACCCCTGTCTAGCAGGGCAACTGACATGATCCCTGGGGTGAATTTCCTTTCTCCCATCCAGTCGTCAAGGTTCCTTTTGAAGAGGGCCAAAGAGGCACTCTGCTTAACATGTATGGGCAATCTATTCCAGAGTCTGGGGAGTCTCTGGGTCAAGGAACCTATCCCTCCAGCATGTTTTGTTTATTGAGATGACAAGGTTTAGATACCTGGAGCATGTGGCTCTGAGGGATTGGGATTTCTTTAAGTGTAGCATGTCCAACAGCTCTGGGTTTGACATGTCAACATTAAAGTTCAATGGTTTTAGGAAGTTATGACTTGGGTTTATCCATTTGAATTTATGCTTATCTATTATGTCAAGTTTTACGAGAATGATGTAATTTAGGTATCTAATTTTAAACAGGTCAGATATAGACACATAAGGTTTATGAGAATGAATGAATGAATTAATTAATAATTAATTCATGTTGTGCTCCAAAGTTCTCTTGATTCTGTGTTATCTATATGTTAAGTGTGAGTAATCCTGTTTTAAAAGAATGCTCCCTCATCCTGTTTCTTCCTTAAACACATCAAGGCTATTTTGTTGTAGATGTCATTGCTTTTTCATTTCTTGATAATTTATTATGCTTTTTCTACTTTCCATTTTTTATTTGAAATCTGTTTTTTTCATCCTATTCAGATTCTTTATTTTAATATTTATTTTCTGATCCATGAAACTCTTCTGCTTTTCCTAGTTCAACCATTGCAGATTCTTGTCTATCCAGCCTTAGTTCCCCTTCCTTCTTCTTTTTATTTATTTATTTATTTTTGTTTTTTAACTTTTATTTATGTCATGCTTAACTGTGTTAACTACTTCCAATACTGTTATCACTTCATCTCTTATACTTTCACTTATATATATAGTTTATAACCAATTTTTCTAGCTTTAATGTTTGGGCCATCTGCATATCCATCAAAATTTGTTAACATTCATTCTGATAAAAATACCATCTTCAGTTTCATACATTCTAGCCTCCAATGTCTCTTCTTAAGCAGGTAAACATACTCCTCTTGTTGTCCATAGTTTAGTGTGATTCATAGGCATGAAGAAGTCCACTTGCAGGTATTATTTTGACTAATGGCATAGTTCTAGCTTCTGATTCATAGAAAGCTTGTCAATTATTTCTTCAAAAGATCACCTGGTAAGTTTAATGGTGTCTGCAAATTTAATTTGTATATTTTTTTCAGAATTTATGTTACTTAATTCTAGATTCACTGACTTATTATACTTTGTATGAGATTTATATATTATGTTTCATCCAAATATCTGGGCTATTATGTGTTTTAAATTTTTGCATAAATGTGATATGTTTTCTTTATTTTGTTCAATTTTCTCATGACCTTAATATTTTGTCAATTATAGTTATTATTGTTTTATATGTGTGCACTTCCATGCTATATTTATCTAAAATATCTATGAAAAATATCTTATCATATCTTATCATGAGAGTCAGGACCATGATATAATATTGAGTGTTTTTGTACATTTGTCAATCAGACTTTTTCTTAATGAATCGAATCTGAAGAAGTCTGGTTAATAAAAGGATAACATCATTTAATATTAAATACTTGTCGAGAGCATATCTGGTATTGGTGTGTGTTTTTGGTTCATGGTTTGTAATTTTAATGCACATTGCAGGATTTAATGGTAGTTGGGGACAAATTGATTTATTCAAACATTTTATTCAACTATTTAGTGTCTGATTTTTCAGATAAGTATTTAAATAAGCTGTATTAGATTCGAACATCAATACTAATGTGGATGGAAAGAATAATTCATTCATAGGTTTTAATATTTTTAAAATAATCTAATCAATGCATATAAAGATTTGCATTCATATCAAAAGCAGTTGCTGTATGGACTAAGGAACATTAGTTTAGTCCAGTATGCCCAAATTTAATGCATTTGAATTCATTCTCAGAGTAGATCCAATTGTATCTCACTAATTACACCAATGACACATAAAATGTACTATTGTGACCTAACAACTTACTTTCTCAGTTTCAGAAAGAATGTCAGTAGTTATTTCTCCTATTCATGCTCTGAAGTGTCATATGCAATTACGATGTATAGCAGTATGTAGCAGTCTAAATCACCATTACTGCTTAACAACATATAAATACTGTACTGTGTATTTCTATATTTAGCCTAACCCAGTATTTCAATTTTGTGACATGTCAATTCCACTTCACTGTAAGAAAAATTCTGATCTGTCTCAGAATTGGATTGCTTTTTTTAGATAAATCCCCACTGTAGCTATATCAGTTTTCTTTATAAGCAGAAAATTACTTTAAAATATTAAATAACTTTCAATATCTAAAATCATATTGCAATCACCATCAAAATAAATTTCTCATACTTTTTTATGAGAAGAAAATTACTTCAAAATATTAAATACATTTCAATATCTAAAAGCATATTGCAATCACCATCAAAAATAAATTTCTCATACTTTTTCTCTGTAGAAAATAAATAAATACATTGGCAAATCATCTTCCCTTTTTTCATGTCTTAATATATTAAAGGGGTTGTTGAATTGCATTGCAAATGTGAATTTTATTTATTCCCAATTTATCTGACAGAATGCAATCTAAATATTCAGTGACTCATTTAAAATATTATCACAATAATGTGCCCGTCAGCTTTGTCAAGCCATTATTAAAAAGCAAATTGAAAGTTGTATAGCCTATTTGTCAGATACTTAATACATCAAACATTTGCTGTAGGGAAAACAAAAACAGCTGCAGCTTACTTATCTCTGATATTTTTTTAGCTCAGTCATGAAGTAATGTAAATTTTAATGTCTCTTTCACAGTCTCCACATTAAGTTTTTGCTTTACACTTTAATAATTTGGTTCCAGAATTTTATATTACTCTACTACTTAACTAAAAAATGAAAAAAAAAAAAGACTTTTAGAAGATACCCTCTGGTACCCTTGGTAACAGACAGGTTTGGGTGGAAACATTATTATAGATGAACAATGCTTTAAGTGCCCTTTTGTCTGCTTGAGTTGATTGACTCTTTTGCTATACATACAATCAAATTTTCTTCAGAGATGCCGTTCAAACTGCTAGTAATTCTGCAAACTCAGTTTCAGAAACAAAACGTACCCAACAGCATCTGATTAGCCCCCACAATGTTTAAGTCCCTATACTTTGTTCTTTATTATTCTCTGACCACCTTTGACTGGATTCTTTCCTTCTCTGACCATTTCTACCATGCATGTTTAAGTTTTTATAAGCTAACAGTTTTTAACTGCAGCTAAAAATTAATCCAATAATGATAAATCCAATAAATGTGTCTTAGATGTAACTTCTTTTCTGACAAGTTGCTTTTGATGAAACATTGAGTAACAGTAAACTCCAAAAATGTATATCTAGCCACATGCATTATATTTTATTTTGTTTTCCTGCTTGCTTAGATAGGCTGATATTCATAAGAAGACCACAGCTTACTCTTCTGCTTCAGTCGGGTTCCCATGTACATCATACATGTTCCACAAATTAAACTAATCATAGACGTTTCAGCACTGTTACTGATCCATGAGCAAGCTATGAAAATAGATTTATACACGTTTTAAAAGCTTTCAAATTCAAATTATTCATACTTATTTACAATAAAATACTATTATCATTGCAGCCCACGACACTACTTTGACACAGGATATGATATCACCCAGTCTATAGTCTCTGAATATATTTCTTTTATTAATAAGAGTTGGATGTTTTTAATATTACAATAGCTATTCAGCTCTTGTCTACAGTGTGCTAAAATAATACATTTCAGAAGGGACCTTCAAAGCATGTAGAAATGCTGTAGGAGAAACTCACCACAAAATCTGGGACTATCTAACTTACTAACAGCTTTCACAAGAAAAAAATCTTATTGGATTCTTTAACCTAGATATTTTTTCAGCCAGAATATGTCCTTTCTTTCTTTCCCAATCTTTTAGCATACAGTGCTACAAAACAAGTCAGCAGTTGGCATGAGGGTTTAAGAACTGGTATAATGGTTTGGGAATTGGTGTAATGGTTAAGGTGTTTACTTCACAGACACAAAGTACAGTGCCTGATTCTCTCTTTTGGAGAAACTGGCTTGGCTAGGATTAAAATGGCCTACAAGGGCAGCTCATACCTTATATAGGTGCAAAACATGTTTAGACTTAAGTTATCTTCTGTGATAGCAGAGATGTTATAAATATATTTTCTCCAGGACTGAGTATATATCTGTACTGCTGTTAAATGCTAATTTTTGTTACTTGTGTATGTGTTTGAGTGCTTTAGATCTGAGATTTGTAAAACATAATGAGCACCATTTTGCATTTCATAATGTATTATAATTATATCTTTTCTCTAGAATTCTTTAAAAATTGTGTACTTTATTCACATTTGAATATTTGTCCTGCAAAGAGCAATTAGCATTGTAATCTGTAATATATATATATATATATATATATATATATATATATATATACATATATATATATATATATATATATATGTGTATATATATATATATATATATATATATACACACACACACACACACACACACACACACACACACATCAAATGATACATACAGTTTTTTAATTTATATTTATTTATATACTTGCTTATTTAGCTTTGAAATAAAAAAATTAATAAGTTTTCCTCTGCTAGCAAGATATTGATATGTGCACCATTACTGAAGCATGGTTTAAATACTCAAAACATGTATCATGTGCTGCCTTTCACTGTTGTAAATCTGATGGTAATGGGGACCTTGTCTTACATATTTATCTATCTATAAACACACACGCACATGTAAGAATATGCAAAGTATCTGTGTACGTATATATATATATATATATATATATATATATATATATATATATATATATATGTGTGTGTGTGTGTATACAACTAACAAACTTCCAAAGTTAGGAGCAAATCCTTGTATTTGAGAACTTTCATTCTTTAATGTAGCAAGAACGTCTTCAGAAATTGTAATCACAGAGCAAGTTTGTCCTTACTGCCATCAACAGTATGGTGTGAGTTCACATTTTCATGTCTACCACCAAAAATATACTTTATGTACACATTTCCATTGAAACTTTTAACATTTACAAAGACATGCATCTGGAGCGTCATTTCTCCCCGGGCCTCTGCTGAAAATTGGATTCTTTCCAAGTCAGACTTTCCCGGTAAAACAATGTTAAATAAAATATATATTTTTAATTTATTAAGGAAAAATATGACAACTGTGAATGTTTTTATACAAAATACTGCACAGAAAGTTAATTTGTGTTGTGCAAAGACTTCATCAAACTGTGTTAATTACAAACACATTCCTTAAATTAATTCCCCAGGGATTTACTCACTAGCAAAGCATGAGATCATTGTCCATCTTGAAACCGCCTCCCTATTAACAAACATTTAAAGTTAAATCCTTCATTCATACCTGCAGATTAGCAAGCTCACTGCTTTTTTAAAATTTTATATTCAAAGTTCCCTTTGCCTTTATCAATCAAACGTATTTTTTTTTTTTTTTTTGCTGTCTCTGATGCTAATGAGTATGCGATCATACCTCTCAACTGTACAGATTTTCGTAGAATGTCAAGATTTTTATTTCTTAATTTTGATCCGTTTTCCATAAAATTGTGGTTTTCTGGCAAATTAGTAACAAATCATTAAGGACTGAAGTTAGAAAATAATGACAGGCATTTAAGTTTCAGACGTTATACCCTTCAGAAAATTCATGCTAATGCAAAACCTGTTATTCTGTCAACTTTCTAAGTTTGTAAGACAAATATTTGAAATTTGACCCTATTTTTGGTAATTTGTCCCACTTTTATTTATTGCTTTGTCCAGATTTCTTGCTCTCAGAGGTGGAGAGGTATGCATGTCATAACTTGTGTGTGTGTGTGTGTGTGTGTGTGTGTGTGTGTGTGTGTGTGTGTGTGTGTGTGTGTGTGTGTGTGCGTGTGTGCGCGTGTGTCTGTGCGTGTGTATGTGCGTGTGTGTTGCATGCATGTTTGTGTGTGTCTCTGTGTGCATACACCCACGTGTGTGTTTCAGTAAAGATATACAGTAGTGCTGATTTTGTATTATGTGTTGACAAACCATTGGGGGACATTTCATAAGACATTAAGCTAACAATGATGGCCAGGAAATATAAGGTGCCTTTTGTGATAACAGATGCATTATTAAAATCACACAGATTACACTATAGTGTCTCCACACAACACTGCAAGTGAAGAATGTAGCCTTATTGCACCAGAAACAAAAAGTTTTGTCTGAATATCCTGATGAGAACTTAGAACTGAGTGTTGAATTTGCTTAGAGAAACTTACAGTTTGATAGCAAATAACTTTCTAATGTGCCTGTTTCCCTGATTAAAAGATAATCTATAGATCCTACATATACCATCTTTGCATATAACAGTCTTATACTTCCCGTCCAATGTAACAACTGCTTTACATCTGTTAAAAAAATGCAAAGTTGAATGCTTTCACTACTTTTGACCTGACAAACAATACAGGGAACCAGTCTCAGTCATGTGTCACCCCTCACGCAATGCATACTCGTTTTTCTTTTATATGAGACGTACATTTTTTGCTTCAGAATTTTATATTGTGAGATTTCCATGCTATCAGCTTAAGAGTCCTTACAAGCCTAGCCATCATAACTCGATTTACCCAATATATGTCAAGCCTAGCCAGTATAACCTGATTTTACCCAATATATGCCCCCTAGGGGCAAGAGGACGGCATAGGTTTATGCCTATACCTTGAGTATTTTACAGATTGCCCTGGTCTATATGGGACGTAGGTGCCACCACAGATGTGAATTTGCGGTTCCCCATCCATTGAGGCAAACTGCATTTGAAGAAGGCCGGGAAGGGCTCTGATTGACATAAACAGGAAGCCTGTTCCAAAGAAGGGGTGACCTCTGACAGATATAACTTCCCTCCAGCGTGATTTGTTTGTGTCGCTGACTAGGTTCATATCCCTAGGTAAGGTGAACCTCATGTTGTTTGTCTTGTGGATGTATAGCAATTCTATCTGAGCTAGATTTTTGAGTGCCTTGTAGGTTAGACATAGGTCACCCCTTAATTGTTGGTAGGAGACAGTAAAGGGATAGGGCTTTTAGTCTATCTGCAAGGACATGTTGTTTACATTCTGTATTTTCTTTGTAAGGAACATCTGAGTTCACTCAAGCTGTTTTAAGTGTCTAGTGAAGTACATGCCAAATGGTGTATTTTACTTGATTATTGGTCTAATGAGAGTTGAGTACAGTAGGATTATAACTTCCTTGGATCTGGATACCATACCTTTACTTATAAGCTGTGCCACATAGGAGGACTTCTTCACCACTGGGAACACATGGCTGTCAAAGTTTGGGGTGTTACCTAGCTATCTGTGTCCCCAGAGTTCTCAGTTCTGAGTCTACTCTTAGGGGTGTGCTATTAATGTCATAATTTGCAGGTGTATTTGACTTCCCAAAGTGTATGCTGATGCATTTTTTCATATTTAGTTTTTGTCCATGGCTCTGGCACTAATCAGTTGTCTGATTTAGACCCTCCTGAAGGATATCTGCATCATTGGGGGATGCACTGATTACCCCAGCTTGAAGTTATCAGTAAACTTTGTTATATAGAGGCTTTCCACATTAGCCTTGACTTTGGAAAAGTATGCTCAAAACAGGAGTGGTCAGGGCACTGTAGGGTTGCCACCTTTTCAAATACCTAAAGTGGGACATTTGTTGTAGAAATGTGAGATTTTGCAGGATAACACATACCCACGGCCAGTGCAAAGGGCAGGACTTCACTTTTTTGTCAAAATAAACGCTTATTTTGTAGCATTTAAGTTGCTTATGCTACTTCATGTAATATTTATGTTTTCAGATACAAAATAACCATTTTAGCAGCTATTAAAGAAAACCTAAGAAATATGTTTTGTCTGAAAAATCTCGGGACATTTGCTATTTTTTAGTTGTTTTCGCAGGACACATTTGCCCAAAGTGGGACTGTCCCTCACAAAGAGGGACAGGTGGTAACCCTAGGGCACTGAGCCCTGTAACACACCACTAGTAAATGTCCTCTTGCTGGATCTGTATTCACCTGCTTTAACCAAATATATCCTGTCCATGAGCCAACTGGTTAGCCATCTGGGGACATAGGGATTTCCACCCACTTTTGTGACTTTATTAATTATACCTGAGTGGGGAATTGGGTCAAATGCCTTGGCTAGGTCAAAGAAAGTGGTCTGCACCATTCTATCCTCATCCATGACCCTAGTGACTTTCTCAAAGAAGTTCACCAGATTTATTAGGCATGACCTGACCTTGACAAAGCTGAATTGGGTTGGGTCCAGTGTTTGTAACCTTCCTATGCTATTTATCTGATCCATGATTCTTCTTTTCATGGCATTACATATAAGACTAGTCAAACTTATGGCTCTGTGATTTCCTGGGTCAGTTTATGGTCCACCTTTATGCACAGGGATAGCTGTTACTGTCCTCTACTCTATTGGAACAAATCCAGTCCAGAGGCTGTGCTTAAATGGACATCCTAATGGGCCTGATAGGTCCTGATTCAAGCCATTTAAGAGGCAACCTGATATATATTTGTGCCCCACTGAAGCCATGTTTTAGGTTTAGAGATCACACTTTAGAGATCACATTGACAAGTGGGAGTTTGGCATAATGGTTAAGATGTTTACCTTATAAACACAAGGTTCAGGTTTGATTCTCACATGGGATAATTGGCTAGGCTTAAAAGCACTCAGTTTAATATTGATCTATGAGCTCTATGACAACCTGTTCATTGATGATAATTGGTGTGGGAGTGGTGGAGGGTATCTCTTAGTGGAGAATGGGGTGTGAAGGGGAGGTGAAATTTGAGCTGAATTTATTGGCCATTAGATTTGCTATATCTTTCAGCTGAGTATAGGTGATGTCATTGACAAATAATTGTACACATTGTTGGGTGTTGCTCTTAAGATTGCAGACAAAACTGGAAAATGCCTTATGGCTATCCTAAGCTTTGCAGGTTGTTTTCAACTTAAAGTCTGCTTTTAGAGATGTGACTAGTTCTCCTGATTCACTTGTTTAGACAAATAAGAGACAGTTTTCTCTTTTGCTCTTTTGTGTGCATTTCTCCTTACTTCTCAACAGGATTTTCTTTCTTTTGTAGTACAACCTATTAATACCAGAGGTCCATCATGGTGGCTTGTTTTAAGTTTATTTCAGTCTGGTACTGCCATTTCTATGCAGTCATTTATATGGTTTTACAGGACTTTTGTGTACACCTCTGCATAGGCTTCTGTTTTTATTATGTTTGGGGAGCTTGAAAATTAGCTATATTTTCACTTAATAGGAGATAGTTTGCATTATAAACGTTCTTAAAGTTTTAGGGGATAGGTGGGGGAGGGGGACAGTTTTACCTTTATTTCAAGGCAGACAGCTTTGTGATTGGCTCTTACCAGTGAGAACATCTCACTTGTGGGGTTATATTCAGTCCTGTAGTTGGAGTGCAGACTAGATGCTCCAGGGAATTTGAGTTTACAAAGACAAGAAATCTTTGTGGCTGCGTGTTAATGTTTCCTTTCTGTGTTACAAGTGCTAGAACACCAACCTCAAAATATATTTTCAGCTAATAATATTGGATTTGTGTTGTACTTTATTTTTATTTTACACTGGACAGGAAAATATGGACCTGCACAAAATGTTATTTGCCAGAATTTATTTCTTTGATAAGTGAAGATAATTTGATTTCACCTACTGCTGTAATCTGTCTCTACAGTCTGCCCACAAAATGATTTTGTTGCAGTGTTCCACCAAAGAGTGAATGTGCAAATATGCAGACAATTGACGGCACAGAAAAATATTTAAAAATATAATTTTTAAGTCTTTTACAAATTAACAGTGGCTCCTGCTATCTGCAATGGCCCGAGCTTTCTAGGTTACATCGTACAGTTCTGATTCAGCACAGTTTGTGTCTTCAGTTGTTTTCTGTACACAAATTTTTAAACTACTTCTGTTTTCTTTACTTGTAACCTTTAAACTACTTTTGCATTCTTCTCATTTGAAACATATCCCCTGGGATTCAATACTGCCTACACTAAACTAACTGTACACCATTCTGACTGAACAGGCAACACAGGCGTTGCTCACACGTTCTTCCTCTTAACGTTAGATTTCCTACTGATTTTCTTGCAGCTTTAAAAGACAGGGATTCATAAAGGTTACCACAAAGTGTAGACTACATGTACACTTAGTGTAATTTTTCTGAGTGACTAGAAAGCACAAAAAATGTGCTAGGGATGTTCTTGAATATATATCATGTACACGTATTGTATACTTTTTTCTTTAACTTGATAAGGTGTTTTTTTTTCTCATCACATTTCTTCCGTATCCTGAAATAAATATTTTACTGTGGCACTTTTGGACTGTGCAACACAGCACTGTTTACTCTTTACGTAAATCTCTGTGCACCGCTATGATCATTAAAAATGACTGAAATATCAAGGTATTCCTTCAGTGAAAAAAAAAAGGACTTGCACATTTAATCTTGTTATTGCAGTGCTGTAACTCTGCAAGCGTAATCTGTTTTCTGTTAGACAGATAAGTCTAGCACCAAACTAAATTAATCAGTGTGCAAATACTTCCTGATATATACATTTTTTAACTTGATTGGAAAATGTGCAATACAAGCATTTTATTATGAAAATAATTCTTCACTGACATGAGGCAGAAGACACAGCTATCAGACCGGAAGATATTTATGTTACTTCTGCATTTACAATATTAAACCTGGACTGTTAAATTATATTGGGGCTTTCTTCCAGGAATAGGGAATACTATACGGAACAACTTAATAAAGCTAGAAGTGTCATCAGCAAGGCCAGCAAAGACTCCACAGGTTTGATTTATTGGGCTTACTCAATTAAATAAATCAGCAATATTTTGAATCAAGTCACTACTTCTTAGGACTGCACTCTTTTCTACATATTAGCTATCTAACAGCTTTTTAGATATCAAAAGTGTTTTCAGAACTATCCAGTTGAAAGCTGTTTTAGTATGCATACTACTTTTGATCTGTGCCAGCTCATTAATTGAGAATACTTGTTTATGTATGTTTTATTTCTGCTAAGGATAGTGAGAACATTCCTATTACTTTTCATTTAATTTAATTTGTTTATCTTTTCTGTACTATTGTATTTTGCAACTAAGGAAATACATTTGTATTGGCCATTAGTATAACAATTGTCAATTATCTTTAGTGGTTGTCCTGTCTTTGGTTAGAGGGCCTGATTCCAAAAGACTTGTTTTCAGTGTAAGTGACCACTTACACTGGGAACAGGCTGATAGCAGGTGTTTTGGAATCTAGTCCTTGAAGCAAGGCTGTTTATAAACAGGCCTTGCACTGATGTAAGTCACTTACACTGAGAGCAAGTCTTTTGGAATCAGAGCAGAATTAACACTGACAGCAACTGCTTTGGAACCTGACCCGATTTGTTCCAGTTCTAAATAAGGGTTTCTAACCTGGATTTGAATAAAGTTATTTTGATATTTACAAAAGGTGCATTGTGTCCATTTTTAGAAGCACATAGTACTTAAAAAGGTATGAAATACAGAACAGTATATGCCAATCATTTCATAAGTGTTCATTGTCTTCAATGAGATTGTGATAAATATTCTTCAGAATAATTATACATTATTATTATTTTTACTAGTGATAATTTCTAGTTAATATTTCCTTTTTCTGTTATACTGTTTTAAAGTCTATTTAATATAATATTTTTAATGTACAAATGTAAAACAAATATACATTTTATCTTATTTGCCTTGAATTATTTAAAATAGCAAGACTGTTCAATTAGCTTGATAATACATATTTTTCAGAGTACATAAATTCAGATTATTGTAATGTTAACAGTGTTTTGCGTCTTATTTGAGGATATAGTCTGTCCTACAATGCAGAGTTATTTTCATTTATAAATTCAAGTTGTTTTTATTTTTTTTATGGAAAAGGTGTGAGTCAGTGATTAATTATGCAAGTAGAATTGCATCAGTCAAAAGACTGATGTATCACTGAGGGCCCAGATCATTTTATCTAAGGAAAAATATAACAGGATGGGTCATCAGTTATTGAATTATGAGAATGTGTATTTGAAGTTAGATTATGATCCAACCACTGAATTTAATTCCCTGTTATTGGAATTATTGGAAAGGGGTGAAAGTTTATTTTTTTTTAGCATTAAAGATGTTAAAAAATTGTATGTTGGGAGTCCAAAAAGAGCTAGATTCTTCACTATCCCCAAAATTCATAAAAGTTTAACAGATCCCCAGGAAGACCAATAGTGTCCGGGGCAGCATCTTATTTACAAAATGTAGGCATTTTTTTAGATGGACAGCTGAAAGACCGCACATCATGGGTACCTTCACATATTAGGAACAGTAAGTTTTTTTTGTGATTTGTTCGGAGGGATGGCCTGGGAGAAGGATTTTTACTGGGTGTGTGTGGATGTCAAGCCATTGTACATTAGTATTAGTCATCCATTGGGAATGGAGAGCATAGACAGGATGTTGGGAGAGGGTCCAAGAACCAATTATATTCTACTATTATTGGAATTTAGCCTGACACATAATTTTTCGAGTTTGGGGATGAATTATATTTGGAGAAGGGAGGCACTGCTATGGGTGCCTCCTTTGCACCCTCTTATGCCATCATTTTCATGAATGTTTTTTTTTTGAAAATGTGTTTATTTACAATAGTGAGTTTTTTTTCCAACAAAGTAATCATCTATAAGAGATATATACATAATTAGTTTTTGTATGTAAAGGGGAAAAAGGACATTTTGAAGAATTTATTGTGAATGTTAAGAGGTTGGCATAATGGTTAAGATGTTTACCTTACAGACACAAGGTGCAGGGTTTGATTCTCATGTGGGGTAATTGACTACACTTAAAATGGCCCACAACAGCAATTAGCCTAGTACTATTCTATGAACCTATGTGGAAAGGAACGGTTTTGGGCTGTCGTTTACTTTTAAGACCAATAGAGAGGTTATGCAATTCTTGGACTTGGAACTTTATGTGGGTCAGGACAGATCTGTTCATTTTAGACCTTACCATAAGAAGACTGCTGCTAACAATTTTTTGTTAGCCTCAAGCTTGCATTCCCCCCCCCCCCACCTATTGGAATCATTACTGTATAGAGAATATAAACATATTTCAATAATACATATGATAAGAGTATGGTTTTGGAGGAATTCTCTAAGGTAAGACCAAAATGTCTGCTTGATAACACCTGGATAATAATTTATCCAGGGGTTATTAGGCAGACTTGTTGGTTAGGACAGAGAAGAGAGTTTTGGGCATCCATGATAGGGGCAGGTTTAGTATTAGGAGGGATAGAGAGGAACAGGCTCACAATAGAGAAGAAAAATTATTTTTTGCTAGTAGGTTTTCTCCTTTTTCAGAAACATTAGGGAATTTGCTCAGGAGATTTTGACCCATTGTCAGACAAGGGGACAAGACCAAAGAGGTGTTTCCGGAAAAAAATAGTTTTCTCATATAGGAGATTTTTAAACTTGAATGAGTTGCTTAATAGAAATAGCTGGAAGGTGGGCAATGGTAGTCAGGTGGGTTCTTTCCCTTGTTCTAAATGTAAGGTTTGTCCTAGAGTTAGAAATTTAAATGGCAGCAAGATTAATGACAGGGTGTTCAAAGCCATGCATAGGTTTACCTGTCATTCTAGTAGAGTCATTTACAATGTGGACTGTGGCTGTTCTCCAACTAAGTGGTATATTGGACAAACTAAAAGGCATGCTAAAATGTGTTCTTGAGTATTTAGGGGATATCAGACACAGGAGATTAGACAGCCCAGTTGCCCATCATTTTTCGAGTCATCATGGGGGATCTGATTCCACTTTGTTTTTTAGTGTATTAGCTAAGCCCATGCATCAGCATGCAGATTTGTATAGGGATAAATTATTGGCTTTGGAAACCAGGTTCATCGCTCATTTTAATATATTATTTCCATCAGATTTAAATTTGGAGGTGAATTTGAATGTTTAATAAGGATAAATGTGGGGATAATATGTGTTTTTTGTAAATTCTGTGTACCACTTTAAATTATATGTATCAATTTGGTGGTGTTGATTGATTTGATATAAAAGGACTGTGTTCCTGGTATGTTAATCATCCCTTGAAGGCATTAGCCGAGGTACTAGGAGACACCAGTAAAGTTTTTCATCATCCAAGAAGGCTCTTTGTTTGTTTTTTTATCCTGTCTTTGGTCAGAGGGCCTGATTCCAAAAGACTTGTTCTCAGTGTAAGCAACCATTTATACTGGGAGGAGGCTGATCGCAGGTGTTTTGGAATCTAGTCCTTGAAGCAAGGTTGTTTATAGATAGGCCTTGAATCAAAGTAAGTCACTTACACCGAGAGCAAGTCTTTTGGAATTAGGACAGACTTACACTGACAGCAACTGCTTTGGAACCTGAGCTGATTTGTTCCAGTTCTAAATAAGGGTTTCTAACTTACATTTGGATAAAGTTATTTTGATATTTACATAGGCTGTGTTGTGTCCATTTTTAGAAGCACATAGTACTTAAAAAGATATGAAATACAGAACGGTATATGCCAATCATTCCATAAGTGTTCATTGTCTTCAATGAGATTGTGATAAATATTCTTCTCAAAATTATAAATGATCATTATATTTACTAGTGATAATTTTTAGATAATATTTCCTTTTTCTGTTAAACTATTTTAAAGTCTATTTAATATAATATTTTTTAATGTACAAATGTGAAAGAAATATAAATTTCATCTTATTTGCCTTGAATTATTTAAAAAGCAAGACTGTTCAATTAGCTTGATAATACATATTTGCCAGAGTATACAATTTCAGATTATTGTAATGTTAACAGTGTTTTGTGTCTTATTTGAGGATATAGTTTGTCCTACAATGCAGACTTATTTTCATTTATAAATTCAAGTCTTTATTTTAAATTTTTTTTTTTATGGACAATGTGTGAATCAGTGATTAATTATGTATTTAGTAGGCATTATGTAAGTAGAATTGCATCAGTCAAAAGACAGATGTATCACTGAGGGCCCAGATCAATAATACCCTTCCTGTCATGTCAACAATGTGCAAAGTATCTATAAATATATTAAACAAGTACAGGTATGTAACTTTTATACTCATCTGCTGTTGGCTGGAGGTCTATCAGAATACATTCAAAATTTGGTACATAATCATTTTATCACCATCAGTGTCCAGTCAACTCTGACATTGGTAGGAACTCTGCCTCCAGTCCACAAATGCATGTTGATGGGAAGTAGTTGTAAGTACCAACTCCTTCTTTACCCCAATTGGTTTATGTGACTTGCATGCTTGACTCTCCCAATATAAGTCTGATATTCTAGCTATAACCAAAACTTGGCTAAACCTAGCATAAGAGATTCCAAAACAACACTATCTGGCTACTCCATCATTTTCAATGAACCCATAAAGAGGAAAGGAGATGATGTTTCATTGTTATTTCTCAACTAAGCTTCGTATGACTTTCTTGAAACTAAATAAACATAACCGATATGTACTCTTGCCTTATCCATTGCTTCTGTTGACAATATAGCTATACTGGAGGAAATCCTACATTGGATATCTATAATCATTACACAACAAAAAAATAACAATAGTAGATGAAAATATCCCTTGGCAGAACCTTACTTCTAGCTCTCCTATATCCAGAATAAATCTATATTGCTTTAAGCAATTTATTACCAGGCCCACACACCGCATCAAAACCAATAGTTCCTTACGAGATTGGATCTTAGTATCAGACCCTAGTAAATTCATCTCTGCAGGTACACTATCAGATTGTCTCAGAGATCTCCTCACAACCTACACACATCCACATAAACAGCAAGTCTATAATACAACCTGTAACCTGTCTAACTTTAATGCAGAAACATTCACTACTACCGTATCATCCATTAATTGGAACATCCTAAAAAAACCTCCCTTTTGATGATGCTGTAAATAAATTTAATACAATTTTCCTCAATATCCCAAACAGCCTTACACCCCTTAGAAAGAAAAGAATAAAAAGAAACAACAGAAGTTGGCTCTCCAAAATAATTGAATCATGATGAATGACTGAGAAAATGAATGGCAAAACATGTGGAACAGCACAACATCTCCAACATTTCAAGGAACTCCACAACCTTACTGAAAAACAAATAAATGCAGTCAAGAAATTATACTATAACAATATTCAAAATAACAGTAAACATAATCCTAACATGTCTGGTCACCTATTAAAGAAATAATTACAGCCTGTCCAAAAATGCAATCCTAATCTCTTACCCGATGACACACCACTTGAAACAATGCAATTCTTATTAGATAGACTGCATTGCCACCTCTTTTCCCAACCCTGTCCAACAGCAATATACCAGCAGCCAAACATTCACATTAAAACCTGCCCGTGCACCTTATATAAAATGACTCAAACAAACTCAAACTTTGATACACCTCTGCTAATAACCTTTCAAGTGAGTACCTTTAAATAGCAGCCAACAGTATTGCCTGTCCAGTCTCAGTCCTTATAAATAGGTCCGTCCAGGAATGCCTCATCCCCTTGATCTGGTAAAAGAATCTCACATTATCCCTCTACATAATGGTAGCACCTCAATAGATATCACAAACTTTAGACGTACAGCAATCTTATTCTCCCTCTCCAAAATAGCGAAAAATGTATTCAAAAACAGTTGTTTAAATATCTCCTTCAGGGATAACTCCAAACTCCTATACAACTGGGTTTTCATCTCTCTCTTAATACTAATACTGCACTTCTAATTTTTACAAAGCATTAGCAAAGCCGAGGACAGTGACTAGCTAGTCTCCTCCTTATTTCTATACCAGTACAAAGCCTTTGTTACAGTTTGGCATAGTCGACTTCTACTTCCAATGTCCTCACTAGAGCTATCACAATCCACTATCCAGTGGATTAAAAACTTCTTGTCTGGTAGTTATCAATCAGTGAAAGGGCACTCCACCCTCTATCCCTATCTTCCAGGTGCCAATGGTGCACTGCAGGACTACATCCTTGACTCCCTCCTCTTTAACATTTCACTAGTACTCTCCACTCATATGCTCATCTGACAACCTAGCAAATGTAAAGCAAATCACTCAAGAAGCTTTGGCAGCCACTGAAAATGGCTCCACAACTCACAACTCATGCTCAACCTCATAGAAAATCAAGTTACTACCTTATTTCCTAAATCCCACTCTCATGATAAAACAATGATCAAAACTCTGTCTTAATAATACTGTCAATTAAGTCATCTGTCATACCAAACTAGTAGGAAAGACGGAAGACAGCCTTAAAATTTACCAGTACATACAAAACTCCACATACACACACACACACACACACACACACACACACACACACACACACACACACACACACACACACACACACACACACACACAATATGCTTCACTAATAATACTAACAGTGATCAGTGATCTAGGACCCACCGTACATTATTAATTGATGTCATTGTGTTCTGCTACTTTTATAAATACTTCAGTAGTAATGCACATTTTTATGTCCATATAATTCCAAATGCATTAATAGTACCCTGCATGTTTGGGCTGCAAAACAGACTCTGATAGCAGTCGTTTGTATTCTATGTCTTCCTATGTAGCAGCACCAGTGTGGGCTGTTTCAGTCTTTCCACTTTTGTACCATTAGACTGCAAAACCTTGTTGATCCTGTATGTGATTGCTGCCCCTGCTCCTTCATTTAACAAGTCCCAGAACCTTCAAAATGAGACACATAAATAGGAGGATAAGCACAAGAAAATTAGAAAACAGAAGAGAATGTGAAGTAATGGTTTGAATGCAACCCCTTGGTAGTGGATAAGAGCGTGTAATGGTGCTGAAGAAGAATTACAATGTATCAAGAAAGGGACATGATGATAGGTACAATGTAGCATGAAAGGGATATGATCATAGGCAGAATGACATAGCTAAAGATATACCTAAACCAAGAGAATGATGCTGGTTATTAGAATAGACTTCCGTGGGTAGAGGAACAGTTTAAGTTATCAGATGTGCTGCTTGGAGCAGACCTTAGAAAGGGCTACTAGGATGCAGACCCACCAAAAGAAACATTGTTTAAAATATTTTTATTCGCTGCATTTTATTTTCTTAAATAACCAAACGAAGCCCCTACCCCAAGAGGGATGGTGAGCATTCATGCTGTATGTCCTGTATGTAGTTCATATATGACTGAGGTCATACCTGCACCCTGAATAGTGGATGGAAGATCATCCATGGAAGAGACAGGCAGCGCCTATGTGTCCTCTGACTGTGGCTCAGTGTACTGTGTCCCAATATCACTGTTAGACACTGCATCAGTGGTGGCATCAGCTTGTAGTCCTGATGTAGCTTTGACAATTCTTGTTCTTCTTTAAAGGCAACACTACTTGATTTGAAAAATAAAACTGTTGGAGTGTTTTCATGGTTTATAGTTGGATAATATATTTTTGAATGAGTCTATTAGGCATTTCACCATGAACATTTGGACTTTTTTGACTGTACAGGACTTGAACTTAGTGGTCTTATTGTCAAAAATAACAGTGTGTTATCTATTTTAGAAAAGGATATTTGTAGACTGTATAAATAAATTTGTGAAGACTTATTATTTGATCAGTTTTCCACTCATTTTCTTTTGGTATTTTTGATAGGTGTGAGAAAAATATGATGCTATACGTGTTAGAAAAAGTAAGAAGTACAGAGATAGATTAGTTTATGATAATAAGGAAGTGTAGCCTGTGCCCAATTCCTTTCTGGTATCTGCTCATGATTGCATGAGAGAAGTGGATAATGTGGTTGCACCTGGGGGAGAGGTCTATATTACATCATCAAAATGCTGCAACATCGAACACCTCATCATCAATACATATTCAACAAAATTGACGTCCACGATTCCCTAAACACTTACAAGGGCAAACAAATACTTGCCCCACAACCCAAAGTAACTAAATCCACCTAAACCAAACCCAACCATGTGTGGGCTTGTGCCCCCCACACATCCCCCAACTAAATGTACCAACTCCAAGCCTACACTGGAGAAAAGAGCAAAATTGTGTAGTTGGCCAACTTCATCTTTGCCCTGTAAGTATTCAGCAAATTGCGGAAGCAATTTTCACTGAATACGTGTCGATGATGAGGTGTTAGGTGTTACAGTGTTTCAATGCTGTAATAATGACTCCACCTGGGTACTCAGCAGACCCTGTTTTTTTAGACCCAGTATCCCCAGGACAGAATCCCTATCCCCGTACACCCCACAGGAGATCCTCAAGATTGATGGAAAAAAGCAACAAGAAGGGAGACATGGGAGAATACTCTGCCCCCACCAGGTCAGTATTGGAACTGGCAGAAGAAGAGGGGGAAAGGGAAATGGGGAGTGATGAGATAGTAAGTCTTACTGAGTTAATTGACTGTATTATCAGGAATGATTTCGATGGTGTGTCAGTTTGGATATTTCTTATTTGAATTCTTTGTTTGTATTAGTATTTCTTGTCAACATACAGATTATAATGTAATTTTTCATGATGGCACTGCTCCCAGAGCCCGTATGGGGTTTTATTTGAAGGGAGTGCTGATGTGACAACTTAACCTGTAGGAACTTATATCATGTATGAATCTAATGGTCTTACAATCTATAATTATAGTCAGAGTGTTATTACTGATGAGTTCATCAACATTTTTAATAAAGGTTCTACCTTTGTGCCAACAAGCAGTTTTAATTTGGTGGATACCCTGGTGGAATTTAAGTTGTTTTCCAGTAAAATCAATTTTTCCCTTACAATGAGTGATAAGTCCAACAATAGTGTAGGACTTTTCAGTAAAAGTACATAAACCACCTATTAAAACCTGTTTTGTCCCTATTTGAAAAATTGTTTGAAGTAGATCTTGAGGTGCTTGACCAGCAAAAGAAATGTTACTTTTTCAGCTTGACTAATAAAGAGCATACATTACTGTATCAATCATCGGGTAAACTTAATATTCATATTATGAAGGTCGATAAGGGAGGAGGTGTGGTAGTCATGGACTGTACCTTGTACATTGCTAACATGCATCAATATTTATATGATGAGGAATTTTTTGAATCCACTGTGGTTAAACAAATTAATATTGATTATTGCAAAATTGATTCATGGTTAGAAGGGATCTTTTTGGATTTTGGATTGATAGAGATTATATCAGATTTTTGAAGGTTGAGCATCCTGTTGTGCTTGCTATCTTTGGCATTCCTAAAACTCATAAGGATGCTCTAAACTTACCTGCCTGACCTATAGTGGCTACTGGTAGACCCAAAACGAAACCATTAGCTAAATGGGCTATACATTAAAGAACATTTTTATTGATAATGATATTGTATTGAAAGACTCCTGGGATTGTTTAATGAAAATTGCATTTTTCATATTAAATAAAAATGAAAATTGTTGAGCATTAATGCTGTATGTCCTGTATGTAGTTAATATATGACTGAGGTCATACATGCACCCTGAATTGTGGATGGAAGACCATCCATGGAGGAGACATGGACTTATCACCTATTGTAAGGGAAAAATAGTAAATATGTTGACAGTGGGTTGTTTGTTACAATCGACATAAAGGATCTTTTCCTGGTTATACCACACCAGCTAGGACTTGATTGGTTCCAATAGGCTTTAGTTATTGGTTCTAACCTGACTAATTGTGAGATTAACATGATAGTTGAGTTTCTGGAGATGGTACTTTGCAACAATTTTATATTTTTTGATCACAAATATTTTAAGCAAACTAGAGATGTAACAATGGTTCTGCATCTGCCCCTATTTTTATGAATATTGTTCTTTGGTTTTGGGAGCAACAATATATCATGCCATCTACATTTTGGAATCACATGTTATTATATTTAAGATATCTTGATAATATCTTGATTGTATGGACAGCAGGTATTGAATTATTTAAGAAATGTATGGATTATTTTGATAACACAACCTCCTTTTTGTAATGTACTTATTCTGTAGATAATGTTAGTATCAATCATCTTGCTGTTATGATATACAATAATTTTTGGGATAATACCTATAAATCTACGGTTTTTCGTAAAGCTACATTTTCCACTTCCTATATCCATTTTACCAGCCAGCCCCCCTTTTGACAGAGAAATAATTTAATGAAAGGATACTTTGTTAGACTATCTAGGCTAGTTTCTGATGACACTATGTTCCTTCGTGAATATGAAGTTTTAAGTGGATGTTTTGTAGAAAGGAGATATCCTAATGATTTGGTTAATAATATTAAGGAAGGTATGATGACTGAAAGGAATGCCAAATATTTCCCTATTTTAAGTGGAAAGACCATTATCAAACCTAAGATTCATAATGCTGGTGATAGTTTTGAAAAAGCTATGGTGCTTAGTTACAAAAATAAAAGTGATGAGGTAAAAAAAACTTCGTAAAAACTGGAATTTGGTTAAGTAGCTTGGTAGTGGTGCAATAACAGATTAGGTGTGCCCAAATTGTATGTAACAAATGTAGAAACATTAACAATATTGTGAAAAAAGTTTTTATACAGGGCCAACAATATGGTATGAGCAAATGTGGTCCGTGCTCCCAATGTAGATATATTTTTGATACTGTTAATGTTATGATAAAATCTTACCCTAGATACACCAGAAATAACTTTAAATATAACTTTATATTGATGGGGGTCTTTTACCTTGCTTTCTGTAGTTCCTGTGATAGTTTTTACCTGGGGAAAACCGAAAGGCAGCTAAGAACTAGGATATATGAGCATTGCAACACTATTAAATCTGAGATGGTAGTAATGAATTACACAAGCATTCTATCTCATGTAAGGAATTAAAAGATACATTTTATGTATTGGCGAGAGTTCCAAAACCCATATGAGGAGGTTGTTGAGGTGCTATTACTGAGGCAAAGGTACTCTGCTATCAAATTAAGTTAAGTGCAATGTCTTCCCCAGGACTTAATGACACGAGTTCCCTGTATGTTGTACTACAATTGAAGGCAATGGATATTTAAGTTTCTTGTCGTTCAGGTTGGCTATTTTTTATGGACTATTTATCAATTATATACAATATTTATGATCATTTTAAAATGAATTGTTACTTTTTATGATACATTTTTAACTTTTAAGATTTTTAGTTTTATGGGTTTTGGTGGAGTTTTCTTATGTTAATTCTGCCAATTGCCTCCTATTTTCATTTAAATAAATTAATTTGATTGGATCCATGATTGGATGGCAGTTGTATTACATGTGCTTTACAAAGCTGCATTTCTTTTTGCTTGTTATCTGATGAAGTCCTTTTATGAATAAAGGACTAAAGTGCTTATTATTTATTTCTTGTGCCTTGTTTTTTACTTTTTTTGATTTTTATTTTTGCCTTACTGTGTTTCTTGGTTACTGATGTAGCCTGCATGTGTGTCACCACAGAAATGAAGCAACCTGTGAATATACAGTGCCAGATAGAACAAAGTAAATCTAAATATCCGTGCTTCACTTGAGGGTCTGCATTATGCATGTAAAAAGTTATACAGAGTATACAGATATACAACAGGCCTCTCATACCTTTTCTGTGTACCTACACACTAGACATACATTTGGAAATATTTGCAATGGTACATTTTTGCCTAAAAACACACAGTACACAGGTTCAATGTGCAGTATGATTGCCAAAATTGTACATCTCCCTCTGAGACACATAAGGCTTAATAGGTTCATAGGTAAATACTAGGCTAACAACCACCTGACCCTTTTTAAGCCTAGCCATGCATACGAAATCTCTATCAAGTTTCACTTCCATTGGTAGTGTAAGAGAGAGGCTTGGGAAACTAAATATTAACAAGAGGTAAATATTTAGTTCCACATTCAGTTATACAAGTTACACTTGAATTGTGTTTGGGACCAACTTTGCTTCACATGGCTGGCTCACATGAATGTTCCAGAGATGGGGTAGTCACTGGGACACATACCTGTTTCTCCAACATGTTGTATTTATATCACATGCAGGGTTTAAGTCTTTAAACACAATAATTCTGATGTTGTTTGTTTTGCAGTTGTGCAGATGGTTTGTGGTCTGAATGTGCCTTAAATGTCAGGCATCTCTTCTAAACAACCTGTATGAGACAGAATACAGGGATAGGGCTTTGGGGTGGTCTGCAGAGACATGTTATTATGCCATTTATACTGTTATTGAGTAATCTCTGTTGCCATTCCAACAGTTAGACATGCCTAGTTAGGTACATAGCAAAAAGGAATGGGATATACTCAATGATAGGTCTGATGAGTGCCAAATATAGTGGAACAATGACCTCCTTGGACTTATATACCATGATGATTTCCTAACTACCAAAGACATGTCATGGTCAAAAGGCATGTTACTGTCTTTGTGGATCCACAAGTCCTGATTACTAGGTCAACTCTTTTGGGTGTATTGTCAATATGGTAGCTACCAGAGGTGGCCAACTTACCAAAGGAGACTATTTTACATTTCTTGTAATTTTGTTTTAGTCCATGGCTCTGACATAGGTTATTTGCTATGTCAGCCCTTCTTTGAGCACATTAGTGTCAGGGGGGATTCACTGACTGCTCCTAATTTGCAATCATTTGTAAATTTTGTCAGCCAGAGGCCCTTGATGTTGGCCTTAACTTCAGAGAAATAGATGCCATAAAGGATTGGTCCCAGGACAGATCCCTGAATGACTGTGCTGGTGAGTGGCCTCTTTGTATTGGTGGACTCCCCAATTCTAACTTCTTGGGTCCTGTCTGTGAACCAGATGGCTATCCTCTGGGTAACATAAGGGTTTATTCCTCACCTCTTGACCTTGTCAACAATGCCCGAGTTGGGTATTGTATCAAATACCTTGGCCAGGTCATGATAATTAGGGTGAATCACTTTGGTCTCATTCATTGCTTTGTTGACCTTCTCAAAGAAGTCCAACAGGTTGAATAGCATGACCTGCCCTTGAAAAAAACAAATTGAGTTGGGTACAGTGTCTGGATATTTACTATGATTGAGCATTTCCATGATAATTCTTTCCATGGTTTTTGCATATCAGACTAATGAGACTTATGGGTTTGTAGTTTCCCGGGTCCATAGATAGCTCACCTTTGTGCAGAGGGATGACAGTTACCTTTCTCCATTTGTGAAGTATGACGCCTGTTTGTAAACTACAGTTAAAAAGTGATTCTCGAGGGTCTGATAGGTCATGTTTTATGATAATTAGAAGCCAGCCTTGGATTTTGTTGGTGCCCATTGATTCAACCTTAGAGAGAACACTGAGGTCCTACCTGTTTCCTACTGATAGTCAGGATACATAGTTAAAGAATGACATCTAGTTATCCGTGGCCTGGGAGGACAGATTTACCACAAATTCGTCTTTCATAGATTTTATTTGTCCTCTGAATTGTTTGTATGGTGTGATGAGAGCACGTTTGTCTTACTGGGTGCCGTGCTCCCTAATTCTTGCTATGACATTCTTCGTTCTGTTATATACCCTATTAATGTTGGGGTTCCACCAATGCGGAGTGCTTTTTGTGTTAGTTCTTTACTTATTCCTGATGGGTATAGCTGCCTTTATGCAGCTGTTAACATACCTGGATAGGGATATTGTGAAGAGTTCTGCTTATGCATCAGTGCTTTCAGGGTTTAGGCTTAAAAAAATTGCCAGGTTATTACTTAACAGTAGGATGTTAGCTGTAGCATAGTTCCTGAATATTGCAGGGTAAGCTGGGATTCCAGGTTTTATTTTTACTTCAAATGAGACTGTTTTGTGGTCTGGCCTTACCAGAGGGGACATTAGACTAGGGAATATGCAGCACTCTCCCATATCAGTGAGGACCAGATCCAGTATGCTTGGATCCCTTGTTAGCATACTGATAACTTAGCAAAGAGAGTTTGTGTTTACGAAGTAAAGCAATCTCTGTGCCTGCATATTTGCTGTTGTATATGATTTCCAGTTAATAGTGGGATGATTAAAGTCGACAATGAATATGGTATTGGGTTGTATGCTGAGTATTTCCATTAAGCTTAAATACATGTTATGGGCTTTCTGAATCATAGAGGGGGACCTAGAGCATACAAGTAAGTGGTGTGGTATTTTGCCTATCATGATTTGAATGTGGAGAAGTTCAAGTACATTGTCCTGTTTGACTAGCCTTGAGATACATTTATTTTTGATGTAAGCTGAGATACCACCACTTTTATTTCCTGCCTGGGTAGTAGTTGCTTAAATGTGTGGATGGCATTATAGCCATTAAATCCAAGTTTACTGGTCTGTTACCCTAGAATAAAACTTGGGTAAACTGTGGAACTTAACTCTACATAATAAACAATGACCACTCAAGTTTGCTTCCGCAAAATGAATACAATATTATAGGAAGTCCAATGTCATCAATTTATTTGCATGCCAAATACATTTGACTCAACTGAAACCATCAAGATAATGACCACTGATAAATTTATGCATAAACAGTAATCAAGTCAGACTCTGAGGTCACAGTATGCTGGACAGCCCCTTGCTGTGTAGCATTACAGATAACCCACACTGGTAATTTTGTTCAGCCCCCTTAGCCAAGTGGAATACCCACAGTACCCTCCTTTGTTAAACATGACAGTTACTCCATGCAATACTGTAGACAATTTGTTCACTCTGTCATGCACACTGACCAACAGGCCAAGGACTGGAAGGGAGATATGAGAGGATGGAAAGGCTACCTCAGGACAAACCCAATATAAACCAAGGGAGAGAAGGTGGGGAAGAACTCATTAGCTTCTCTACCAGTTTGACAGCATGCATCCTCCAGCACTGAGTTAAATATCATCCGAGAGCTTGGGGAGGGTGATGTGCACCCCTGACCAAACAGTGGACTCAAGTATAAAAATGTCTGCTCACATATAACATGTGTGCCCCAAAGTCTGCTCCCCTAAATAAATGCAACAGTATGGGAATGCCAGTGTGGCCACTTTATTTGTAATTGCTCACCTCATCACACACACTGACAAGCTGGCCCAAGGAAGGAAGGAAGAGAGAAAGAGTGAAAAGGCCACCCAGTGACTATCCACCAGGCTGCGAAATAAGCAGCCTTCCCCGCCCCTTTTCCCTGGACAAGTCTCTTCTTTTGTTCCTCTGACCACCACAACTAGAATAACGATTTGATCAGCTTTTGAGTCCCCCGAATAGACACACACCCGGAATTGCAAAGGAAACAATTATCACAATATTTACTGCCGCACACATTCATTTACTAGGTATTTCTATTTTCTGCTTTTTTTTCTTTTTTTACTCTAAATTAAACTTGGTTGGGCTGTAAAGCTCCTTGCAAGATGGATGGTTGTTGCAAACTAAACAAACTGAAACATGTAGATGAATACTATCAGAAGAAAAGCAAAATAAATCTCTAATCAAAAATTCCCACTGTTCAAGGACAGCAAAACTTATCAATGCAGCTGCCATGGCTACTCTGTGGTTTATAAAATTTAGTGTTGACTCTAAAACATATGGTTTCAACACTGTCCAAAGTAAACCTTGGTACTATGGATGACCAAACCACCAATAAATTAGGGAGCTGCTCTTGTACCGTCAGTAAACCTCTGAAAATCCTCAATAACAAACAATACTTCAAGACCAAGCCAATATAATTTCTTCCAAACTGAATTACAAAAATATTTGGCTGGGCTACCTGATTAATGATAACATTCAGTGCTTGAAACATCTGGTCCATAGCATTACTTGAAAGCCAATCTATATTATTTCCTAAGAAACAGTGTTGAGGCACAGATTTACATTATTCATACTGCCATTATCTTAGCAGCTTGAGCAAGGAATGGATGACCAAGATTTAGAATACTATTGCAAACTATAAAATTAAAATGAACAGATTTAACAAGGGAGGAAGCCACAGCTATATCACAGAGTAATTACCTAATATAAATCAGATATGTACTGTACGTCCATCTGCCCATCTTTTGCTGACTTTAACTGTTTGGCCTTCCCTGGCTAAATCCAAAGCCCTCCCTATATGAAATCAATTGGAAGAATAACCTCAGGTGATTAATCCTTGTACCACCAAAGCCTTCTGTAACAAAGAATCTAAATCTCTTGGTGTAACGGGCATTTTGAAGGAGAACTTAAAAACTATATCATCTAATGTAATACTATGGGACAATCTTCAAAGGATCAGCACCCCCTGAACAGGATAAGAACTCCATAGTAACAGGTACAAAAAGTTTTGTCCAAAATGACCTGGTGTGCCAAATCCCTCTGGTTGGTCTTGGACTTAAAGGTCCAACCCAAAACTGAACCGTCTCTCTAGTTTAAGAAAAACAGAAGCTCACTGACCTGAAAAAGCTCCTACATAAGGCCAAGTTACCACAGTAGCCCAGACAACATATGTGTAGTAATCACTGACTACAGAAGGGCTGCCTTCTCAAAGGAGTCTAAAAACACCTGTCAATGTGCAGCCTAAAGTCTCTGGATAAGCCCTTTACCTTCCCCCAGCCTTTTACTAATCTGACAGTGATCTAGTATGCTGTATAATCTGGTGATCTAGTCAACAAGCTGAGGGCCAACAACTGACTTCTTATAGTCTTAGCAGCTTTGTTTAACAAACAACTAGACATTATATGATGGATGACAAGGCAGATAGACCAACTCCTCTCCTGATTTGGTAAACTAAAGCAAAAGATCCAAAAGAATCAGAAAGCTGACCCATTGACTTTCTTGGTGCTAGCTGCCCGGGCATTGCATAACAGTAATTCCTTCACTCTTTGCCGATCATCCAAAGTACTAGCAGTATAGCAGTGGGGCTCTTGTAAGCACCCCGAGCTTACCATTGAAATCTTGATAACTGTAGACAAGAAAGACTATCTCCTGAATTGTTGCAGTTGACACAGATATTCATGACAGAAAACCTTACATTGATTTGAAGATACTGAAAAACTAACAACCTCAAAAATCACTGAACCCGTCTTGAACTAAATGCATTTCTCACTCATACCTCTTCCACTGACTGACTGGATTACACAAAACTCTTGTTATGAAAATGATCTGCCAAAACTCTGTCTCTATGCAGATGGGCATAAGTTCCAAAACAGTAACATCTTTCCTTTGCTCTGTCCAAAGATGACAGCCAAGATTCAGAAGACCAATGACCTCACAAATGTGGCTTATCTTGTGACCCCTGGCTTCATCAATGAACAATTGAAGTTCCTCCACTGAAACCTAATCCTTCTGCTGTAGGGAATGCCATTTCTTCTCTAAAAGTAAAACATGCCTTAAACAGAGGTCTTCCTTTATTTGTCTATTAACTCTTTCTCTAACATGTTTTGGATGTCTACCTTTTGAAAAAAGTATCCAGGACCCTAGTGAAAGTTTCCACTCCATGAAATCACCCAAATGAGCAAAACTGAGTAGTTATAAATGTTTTTGACCTCTCTTTTCAACTTTCTGACATCTATAGACTACACCAGTGCCTCACTCAAGCAATCTGACATAGCTCATGGCAATTTAAAAGCTGAAGAGACCACATCAGTTCTGACCAGGAAAGACCAGTGTCTTGAGTGAACCTTCAGTCTTGTCAGCATTCCTGACATAGATTAAAAAAACTGACCCATGCCCTCCTTAGCATACCAGGCTCTACTTTCAATGATGAAAATGTCATCTAGGTAATGACCAACCTCTTAATGAGAAGCCCTCTAATGCCAACATCAATCAGCGCTGTGCTTAATTTCTTGAAGATGGCACATGCCACTGCAGTGGCAATGTGCATGGCCATGTCAAAGCAAAACTGATTTTCAAAGTGCATGACTAAAAGTGAGCAATCCTTCTTATACTGGTAAAAGTTGAAAGACAGCTTCAGTGAATAATTTCCTCTGCCAAGTATTTTGGAATATCCCAATTATCCATGTAGCATCTTCTAAAGATGTATACTGAACATGCTACATTTGTCCTTAGTTGAGGATCCTTTGGACCTTTGGAAACAGATAAGTGGTGGATCAATACATATTTCCTTTTTTATGGACAAGATCCAACAGAGAAACTCTAAAAGGAACAAAAGTTAGAAAATAGAAACAGAAGGAAGAAACTGTTGCAGAAAAAAGTAAAATCCCAGGATGCAAAAACCTCCCTTACCAGCCTCAGTAAGAAGATGAGATGCCTCATAAAATCCTCCAAAGCTAGTTACGAAAATAGAATTGCCAAAGATTCCAAGGACAACCACAAGTCATTCTATAGTTATGTCAAGAATCTAAATGGCAATGCTCAGATCTGCTCTGAGCTACAACAGAATGGCATTAAATATAATGATCCCAAGGATATAGCCAGTATCCTGACAGATAGATTCAGTGCCAACTAAACCCCCCTCTCACCACTAAAGGGCCCATCGCAATACCAAAAAATTGCCAAATTCTGGTACTCATGGCCACACAGGTAAAAAACACACTCTTCAAAAGCTAAGAATACAGCATCCATGGAAACAGATGACATCCCGGGCTGTGTACTACATGAACTACAAAATTAACTGGCACCTCACTTAAGTGTCATGTTTAATCGTAGCCTCACCTCAGGCTTCATGCCCAATGAGTGGTGGACAGCTACAGTTATCCCACTCCACAAGGGGGGAATCCACCTTGGATCCCAGGAACTATCGTTCCATCAGTCTGACGAGCCTGATCTGCAAAGCCATGGAATGCATTATCATGGAACTTATAAACATAAAGACATTGGCAGCCTTCAAACACTTGACACCACCCAGTTTGGTTTCGTAAAGGGCCGATCTCATCTCCTCAACCTGAATGACTTCTTCGAATCAGTCTCCAGAGCTGTGGACGAGGGTAAGGTGGTCCATGCAGTCTATCTGGACCTTGCCAAGGCCTTCTATACCATCCCCCACTCTGTAATCATAGATAAACTTACTAAGCTGGGCATTAATGCCTACGTCACTCGATGGGCTGCCAACTGGCTTACTGACAGAACCCAAACTGTAAAAGTAGCTGACTCAAAATCCAGCTCCAGACAAGTGACAAGTGGAGTACCTCAGGGTGCAGTCCTGGGACCGCTCTTGTTTAGCATCTACTTCTCTAAAGTATAGGCCAGCACTAAGGGACCCTGGCTAACAAAGTTTGTAGATGACTGCAAACTGGGAGACATTATTGAATCACCAAATGATGTGGATATTCTACAAAAGGGCCTTACAGAAACAGATGCTTGGTGCCAGAGCCATGGTCTCAAGCTCAATGTCAAGAAATGTATAGTTATCCCTCTTTGGGAAACACCATGTACCCATGAATTACCACATAAGTGGCAGTACATTAAACACTGAAAGTGTGATAAGGGACTTAGGGACACAGGTGGACAGTGGTCTCACCTTCGATAACTACATAGCCACAACAGTCAGTAAATCCTTCTATGTGGCACACTTCATCACTAAGGGCTTTTCATCCAGAAAAAAGGAGGTCATTGTCCCACTGTACCCATCCCTCATTAGACCCATTATAGAGTACAATGCCCTGTTTGGTATGTACCTCACAAGACATCTGTAACAACTGGAAAGGCCACAGAAATAGCTCACTAAAAGAATCACAGGCCTAAAGCAGATGCCCTATGATGACCATCTAAAAAAACTCCAGCTATACTCTGTTGCATATCACCTACTCAGAGGCAATCTCTGCTTAACATACAAGGCCATGTCAAACCCAGTGCTGTTGGACATGCTAGACTTAAAGAAACCCCAATCCCTTAGAACCACACGCTCCAGGGATCTAAACCTGGTCATCACAATAAACAAAACATGCTGGAGGAATAGGTTCCTGACCCAGAGACTCCCCATACTCTGAAACAGACTGCCCATACATGTCAAGCAGAGCGCCTCTTTGGCCCTCTTCAAAAGAAACCTTGATGATTGGAAGGAAGATAGGAAATTCTCCCTGAGGATCACGTCAGTCACCCTGCTAGACAGGGGACCAGGGAAGTAAATATTCTGGGAAGAAATAGCCAGAGAATTGTTATGGCTAGGTTTGTATAGGCCCTAGGGCCGATAGCCTAGTACCAACCTATGATCCTATGAACTAACTATTCTCTTTGTGAATATTTCCTTGTTGAATAACTTCCTTACTTCTTCCTCTTTACCAAAAATGACCAAAATTCTTTCACATTTTTCAAACAGAAGAGGTATTCCGTTTTATGGAAAATCAAAAAGCAAATCCGATAACAATTCCTGAACCACTTAAGCATTGGAATAATATTTTAGTAGGTTGGCCAACTTGCCTACGTCAATGAGGGAAAGCTTGGATTTAGTTGTCGGGAGTGTCTCAAAAGGAATTGGCTCCCTGTAATCCCCTAAAGAGCTTCAGCACTTGACTGAACCTTTGTAGGGAAGTAGGACTGCTTCCCTCTCCCCTAGACATCATCCTGGCATATGTATGCCCCTATTTGGCCTAACATTTAGCTGCTGGATATCTTTTTTCCACACTTTGAGGAGACATGAGCAAAAACACATGCCAGCCAGCAATGCCTACTGGGGGTCATTTTCAACAATCAAAACCATATTGTGAATAAAACCCACAACCCAGTTATCCCAATCCTTTGATCTAAATTTGCCCAATTGTTTATTCCTTATAGTCACCAAAGTTAAAGCTAAGTCTTTAACCCCTGACCATCTGCATCTAAAATACACTGAATTTGATCATAATCAACCAGATCAAAGACATTAACATTTCCCCCGTCAAACCTGTTTCTAAATTGTAGCAGGGATGTGAGTCATATTAGTAGCACAAGGGGGCACTACATCCTACAGCCAGCAGCACATTCCCCCAGCAGTGACACCAAGAGCAGCTGATGCTTATTTTATTTATTTATGATTATTATTATTATTATTTATAAACTTTATATAAACCATAATTATAGTCATAATTAAATAATAAATATACAGACTACCTAGTTATCCATGATTTAGATTTCTTTATCTTTGAATTCATATACAAACCACATGCCGCTGTTTACCTCCTAAAAAAGAACGTCTTTTCACAATATTCTAACATTGCACATTGGTTCAGTTTCATTTAATATTAAAATATAAACCACCATTTATTATTTGGCAATTCATTGTTCAGTTAAATATAACTTAAGAATTCATTGTTCAGTTAAATATAACTTCATTCTAGTGATCTAGAGGTATTATATTTGCAGCCATATTGGCTAAAACCACTGTCTTAGAAAAAGATGTAGCATGTTTTGAATTCTACGCAATTTCCATATTTCATAAGAATCTTCAACCAAAATGTTTTCTAAAGAAAACTTCATACTAGACAGTTTTCTCTCACAGTGAGTGCATTTTTGTGCAGGACCACCTCTGTAATACACCTTTTGTCGATTAACCCTGTCTCTAAAGGACCAAAAATAAATATTTTTACATATATATATATATATATATATATATATATATACATATATATATATATATATATATATATATATATATATATATATATATATATATACACACACACACACACACACACACACACACACACACACACACACACACACACACTCACACACATGCACACACATACATACATCTCATTCTTCACTTTTTTAACACATATTATTAGCGTTGTTAATTTTAATAACAATAATCAGGCAAGACTTCCCCAGCTCCAGGTCTCAAAGAAAGGACAAACATATACTCAGGTTTTGTTATAATAAAATGACAAAGCCAGTGTAACAGTATAACATATACAAGAGACTTGACCCCTTGCAATGCTGAAAACCAATACCTTAGAACTTGAACTTTATCATGCCACTTACCTATTCACCAGCCAAATATCAACAAGGTTCCTAAACTAACCTAAGACTCCCACAGTGCACTAAATATAAATACTAACCATATGTATCTTATTGCCATTTGCTGTGTAAATATTTTCCCTTCCCTTGCTACTTCATCCTTTCCAGCCATCTCAGCACTCGTATCCATCATGAGGACTCTCTGTTCCTCCTCTGCTGTTTGCTGTTTAAATATTTCCCCTTCCCTTGTTACATCATCCTTTCCAGTCATCACAGCACTTGTATCCATCACAAGGTCTCTCTGTTCTTCCTTTCTCCCTCATACTTTTTCTCAAAGTGAGATGGAGCTGATATGGATCTTAAGAACATCCAGAAGGGTAGTCTTGGCAGCTGCTACTGCTGCTGAGGGGGGGGGGGGGTTATATTTTGAACTACCCTTGTTTACTTTTCTTTTTCATTCGTCAACAACAGCATCCAAGAACTACTGTCCTCAGTGAAATGGACCTCCCTTAAGGGACATCCTCAACAAATGCTCTAGCCTTAGAATAAGCACACCCCTCCCTCTCTGTAATTGAGATACCTAAGCCACTAATCAATCATGGCTCACCTGGGCCATAGTTCGGGTTTTAGCCATCTGAGCCACAGCACTGGTATTGCCATGTAAAAAAGCAACAGTTTTCTGGACAAAACTTTCCACTCATAAGTAACATTTCCACTCTGTTATTGCTTGGTATATCAATGTACGTGACCTTCTTAATCACTGTTATGCTTTGTATTCTTCAGGAAAGGGCTAAACTTTTTTTTTATTTCTTGCAAATCTTAGCCAAAGGTAGACTTTGCTTGTATATCCAAATAGTTATGTAAATATGATCTCAGACATTTGTAAATACCTTAAGCACTCCTGATTAATTTCTCATGTGTATGAAGTTGGTGGTCATTCATAAAATCCAGTGTTTCTCTAATTGGAGGTTAAACTTTAATATCCTTTAAGCTCTAGAATTAAATGAACAAATTAATTTGGTAATTCAAACTCAGTTCTGAGAACACTATGATAATGATTTTCATTTTATATTGCGTGGGTGGTGTTCAAGTCAACTTTAAGGAGCATTCTTATTTTTAAACCAATGTAATTCAACAAGTATAAAAAATGCATTGCTGGTTTGAAATATAACTTCTATATTAGATAATTTAAGAAAATAAATTCATCAAAATAGATATTGTTGCTTTGTCAAAGCTTAGCACCATCCCAACACACTAATACATTTAGTCAGTCTATCGTAAAGACACAAGTAGGAACCAAGTATGCAGAATTGTCTAGTATCTGATCCAAATTATCACCCAGTTAACTTAAACTGATAGGCAGTTAAAACTTAGTTCAGTAGTAGAAAAACAAATCCTAACAATACCAACAAATTCATAACCCTATGCTGTCCAGGATTAATCCCTGACAATAAATTTCAAATAAAGTTAATTTATAAAGAAATAGTGGCAAAACCAGTTGATTTTGACATTATTCTGCATATAATTTACAACAATATTAAAATAATCAGCCGATAAAATATTATAAAAAGCCAACTTTACTCTGCTGCCTCTTTTATTTTTATAATCCATGTTGTACTCTGCATACAACCTGTGTCCTCCTTTGTTTAATCTCTTTGTGCTAGTGGTCCTCCCTGTTTGAGCTTGTTTGAGCATTGATTTATTCCAATTAATAAACAAATACAATTATAATAATAAAAAAAGAAACATAATGCATCATTTTGGTTGGAATAGGCAGTATTTATCTTAATGATGTATATGTGCTTTATTATCAATGTAATTTTAGCATTGAAAGAATTTTATAGCAGTGAATGATAAGCATCGTGATAGCCAGTAAGCTAATACCAATACATTATTTTTATATTAATATTGAATAGAAAACTGGAGGGAAATTACTGGGCTTGTGAGTCAAGACTATGAAATTTTTGCTATGTATATATGTTATATGTCATCAATCATTAGCACTTGTTGCATTTTAGTAATTGTGGATCGGAACACTCAGTACCAGTAATGTGTGTCAAGTATATATGTTATATGTCATCAATCATTAGCACTTGTTGCATTTTAGTAATTGTGGATCAGAACACTCAGTAGATGTATTAGCTGAATTCCTTAGTGACATGTCATATGATGATGTGCAAAATTTCATCCAGGGCTTTTCCTGCCCTTTAAGTTCTATCATTCCTCTTCTTTTGAAAATAGATATTAAAAGTGCTGTGTCCCCTCTGTTATCCAGGTTCAGCATGGCACAAAGCGGGGAGTGGGGAGTAGTGTTCAGTCAAATGGATATAAAGGGTAAAAAGCCCAATGCCGAGTGACTAAGCAAGCAGACATTTCCATTCACATGGGTTTGTACAAACCCTCTTGCTATCTGAATTTTAGCATCAAGCTATTATGTTTTTTGCTAATATAAGTAAAAATTTGGGAATGTTCACAGTCCTTTTTCTGCATGTTTAGAATTTGAAACAACCATCATTGCAGGCATTCAGCAAAATTGTACAGTACAGGACAGCACTGCTTAATAGGTACTTTGATGATCCTGCATGTCTGTTTGATGATATCAGATAATTCCTGTCAGGTTATTGTCTGTAGCTACTACTACCATGTAATTTTCCATTATAATGAGTGGTGTTTCCTGTGTGGTCCTATGAAGTACAGTGTTTATCCTAGCAATTAAGTTCTCTGTGTCATACCGCTTATTAGAATTCAAGTTCAAAAGTCACAATGAATGCTGACACTGATGCAACTTGGTTTGAGCACTTTTTTAATTTTTTCAATCTTGTGATCTAAAATCACTCATCCAAGGACTTATTTTGTCATGTTTTAAATATAAAATCTGTTAAATTATTAGTCTAAGAGGAAGGAACTGTTGGCCATTTTAGACATTCTTGGTACTGCTGTGATAACATGCTTTCCTTTCTAATACTCTTCACAGTTTATTTTATTGGTTTTCCAGCAATAGAAATAGAACTACCACAACATTTTTCTTGCTCATAGTTATAAATTTCAAACAACAATATATATTATATATACTATAGAATACTTAAATGAATTGTTAAATATTGGGAATAATTTTAATGAATGGGTGTAGTTTATTATCAGATTAAATCTAACTATATAACATAAAGGTAGTTATTTTCTTGCTATTCATTAAGTGACCACTGAATCAGTTATTTTAATAATTTAAATCTATGCTTTCCAGCTGAAAATAATAGTTGTGGAAAAGAACACAGCGTTATATAATTCTCATAAGAGGTACATCAATCTTGCCAAACAATACTCCCCAGTTTTTGCTAAATGTCAAAGAGAGGAAATTATCCATGAAATGATTTTAAAATTCAACAGCCTTGTGTGTTCTGCTTTGTGTAAACTGCAGCCGCTCTATGCATTTCAAACGAGGTCAGCACATGAGTAAACCCATATGGAACAGCATTTTTTATGTGAGTAGGTTTCGATTTTGTCTTCCCCAGTGGACAAGCCCAGCAGAAGAACCTTGTTCACCTTGATAAGCTGGCTTTGAACATGAAAGAAAAGTATCATATTAATAATGAATACCAGTCAAAATATGTTGGGTCATAGAGACCTCCTATGGTATCCTTACTTCTAACAAGTGGTGAGTATTATATGCATTAATAAATGTATTTTAATAAATGTCACATGACAGTACAAGGTCACAGTGCAGAAATGCTGCTACATTTATTTGATATATTTAGGTAGGCCAATTATTGAATGCACAATGCCTGGGGTTATGTAATTTCCATTTATCAAACAGTTAAAATATACGATGTCTCTCCTGAAATAAAAGACTTGTCAAAGGAATAGTTCAAAGTGACCAAAGGAAAAATGAAAATTAAGTGAACAGTGAAGTATATGGTGCATCATACTTTTTTAAATTTGGTGACAACAATCTATATCAAACATGAAAACTTAAGAACAGATAACAAGAAAATTATATATTAGCATGAGAATGGTATTTTTTTTGTATTTCTCAATGTCTTGATGCATATTTATACAGATGGTTGTCTGTTTGTAATGCAGCATTCTATAGAGTACGCAATAATTACGCAGCTTTATACGCTGACATAGTTTTCCATTGATTACTTTGTCCTATTCGTCAAGCAATAGAAGAAAATAAATATTGACTGACACCTCACGTCCTGCTGAACAGAAAAATAGAAATTTACTTTTGCAGGTGGCCAAGTGTACTATCTCTCTTTTCAGATCTTTGAGGTCTCCATTTTTCTTTTCACATGTTTTCTGAGATGTAAAAGCATGTGTACTTCAGATATGTTTTCCCACTGCATTTTTCTCTATTTGGGGAAAGAAAGGTCAGCTGATAAGAACACCAAAGGATTAAGAGTGTTGTGTTTTGAGTGCTGTTCTCAACAGAAGAAGAAGATGCTTCAGGCTTCAATGTAAAAATAAAAATGGAAAATATGTACCCCGGGAAGGGAATCAGTGTGAATGCAGGAAAAAAAAGAACATTGTTTACTTCAATGTACATCATCTTCTCAGATAACTTAACTTTTGCTGGATTTTCCTCGTGGGTTGTTATTTATTTATAATATTTATTGCTTTACATTCCTTGTTTTGCAGGTCTTTTATTTTTCCAGAAACTTTTACATCTCTGTCCAGAAACACAGCTGTTTTAAATGGGCAGCCCCCTAACTTCAGAGATACTTTTATTATGCGTTATGTTTTCAGTCCAAGGTCTTAACTTTATTGTGTTCGTTGTCAAATCTGATGTACAATATAATATTATGCAATGAAAGTTACATTCTCAGATTTTTGTAAAACATGCCAATGTATTCAAACAATACAATATGATTGCCAAGAAAGGACAAAGCTAGCAATTCTGTACAAGGCATGTAAATCAGTTATTTGCATTATTCTGAAGCAGAAGGTTTATGCCTGGGGATTACAGTCTGATGACATAAACATTCTCGAGGCAAATTTTGCAGTTTAGTATCTCCAATGTACCCAAGACAAAACATGCAAAGGTACAAACGCAGAACCTTCTGAAATGTGCAGAGTGGTAAAAACTACTCCCTTCTTTACTATTGTACATTTATTGTTTATGAATAGATAAAAATAAATGTTTATAAAGTATATGCACAAAATAATGTGTAATTTCATATTATCCAGCCACTGTAGGATGATTTGGCACTTTGAATACGTTATATTTTGGGGGGGGTATGTTTTAGCAGAATTACATGGTACTAAGCTCCCATTTAAAGTTAAATAAAACCATAAATGGCACAGAGAAATAAATGAGAAGGTGTCAGGAATAGCAAATGCCACGTAGGCTGCTTATTAGTACAAAGACAGTGCCCTGCTTACAGCCATCTTCATCTCTGTACTTGTTCCTCCCTACCTGCTAACCATCATCCGTTCTCTAGTTATTCCTGAACTATCTGCTCCCGTGACAGTGATAATGAGAGAACCAATTGTGCCGTAACCTTCACATGCATAAAGTAGGCATGTACCCCAGTTATCTGCAGACAGTCAACTTCTCTACAGCCGTTTAACAACTTAGGGGCTTACATACCCCCATCACTAAGTGCTCCTACTGTTACTCTGCTGGCTCATAAGAGAATACAAATATCATTACTGACTCCCCTGCAGCCTAGCAACCTGTCAAATGACACACACAAACACACACACACACACACACACACACACACACACACACACACACACACACACACACACACACACACACACACACACACACAAATACACCTACCAGTGCCAGCTTGGGAGCCCAAATTTCATGTCCCCAGTCAATGGCTGTATTGTCTTTACTGATAAGCCTCTGCCTAATGGTGGTAAGTAGCCAACCATACCAAAATTTCCACCCACACAGGATGAGACAGTGAACATCAGCCCCTTATTCACTTCCTCTCCACCTATCTCCTGTAGTACCACTAACTGAACTCGGTTTATCTGGGTCATAGTCAGAACCGTATCCCTGTTTGCCACAGAACCAACACAATGACCTTCTTAATCTCTCTCTTCTTATTTTTATTCACAGTTTTACTCAGATGTGGTCTGGAATGCAAGGAATTTTGTTAGTAATTTTTATTTCTTTAGCCAGAATAAGATATGTTATACATTTGTAACAATTCCTGAGAGTAAATGTGTTCTTTTGTCATACTTCCTTTCACCCTTGGGAGATGATCTGGTTCAATGGAAAAGTCAAAATTGCATCAAGACAAGGAAGTAGTTTGTAAGACCTGCAAAGGCATTGTAAGCATTCACTATCTGCCTAATGACTTGTGTTGGATATACACAGCAATTTGCACTTGGTCTAAAAGCAGATATGCTGGCAGTTTTTCCAAAATGTATTGCAAAACAAACATCACATAGTGCATTCTCAAAATATCTAGGCACTCTGATAAATACTGTAAATCAGAATAAAACCATATTTTAAAATGAAATTATGTATTGATGTGTGCAAGAAGACATGCTTCTAATGTGCTAATTTACTTTTATTCTTATTTTGTGTTTGTTTACTGAGGTAATACACTGATCTCACGGACCATTTAGAGACACAGCCCAGGTGAGTATAGCACAAAGGAAACAACAGGTAGTTACATACAGCCTAAAACAGGGAGAGAGATGCATATCTATATACACTATAGAGGTTTATACAACCTCTACACATGAAAAATTGATAGGCAAGTAACAATCAACTAATAATAGCTGTAAATAGATGTAGGGATGATTGCAGGGCAGCATGACCATACATTCTGTGAAGAGCCACAGATGCATTTCTATTGTAAGTTTTCCTGCTTATCCTTAATCATATGCATTAGCTATGATCTTAACCTACCTTTCTTCTTAATCCTACTGCTAGACATTATCTTACCAAACACCCTTTCCCCTAACAGTGCTTCTATATCTGAAACTTAGTGGTCTGTTTATTTATTTTTTAACTTGTTATTTCTATCGCTTTTGCTAATAGCAAAATTGTACTGATTGGTTTAATTTTGCAACTTGTGACAGTTTGGTAATGTATATTTTATTTCAGTTGTACTGTTGATATAGTTGCAGTGATATAATGTATTTCACTACAAGTATATTTGCCAATTATTAATACACTTATATGAAGAGATATTAATATGTTGTTGTTCATTTGGACAAAAACATATGTGGTTGACAAAGTAAACTGTAGTGTTATCTGTATGAAGGGAAGTTTGTGTGAATGCATGATATAGCGACTGGTGATTTTGACTTCACATGTAAGTGGGTTGCCTTTAAGGATGGGAGGCTGAGTACGAGTGTGTGTGTGTGTGTGTGTGTGTGTGTGTGTGTGTGTGTGTGTGTGTGTGTGTGTGTGTGCACGTGTGTGTATGTATGTGTGTGTGTGTGTGTGTGTGTGTGTGTGTGTGTGTGTGTGTGTGTGTGTGTGTGTGTGTCTGTGTGTGTGTGGTGAACCCCCCCTGCTAACCTTATTATTATGTGCTAACCTTAATCCGGCCACAGCCCCTAACCCTAACATTGCACCTTTCCTTAAAAAATGCTTTTTGTAACACTGCCACTATTCAGACCAGTCTGAGCTGAATATTGGCAGGGTTGGGTATGTACATTGGAAAAAGGAAACATGTTCCCTTTTTCTGTCTACTGCATTGTGATGATATGTACTACCAGTATTATGAATGGTTGACATATTTTACTTGATCTGTTGTGTGAGTAATATTTAACATGCCAAATATTATTAATATAATTATATCTATCTATTTAGATATACATCTAGATAGATAAAGATATACATAACAAGAGTGTATGTGTGTGTGTGTATGTTTTGCTTCTTGTACCAAGGCAGCTAGTATACCTGTTTCTTCCCAATAACTCAAGGTACCATAGAAAGCACCATGTGACCTATGCCCATTCCTTTCTCAGCTTCCATAATACTTGTGCATTTGTTTTTGCCTAGTATACACAATAGACACAAATTCCTCCAGTAATTTTACATGCATCCCAGCCATCATAATCCCCTTCCTGTGTACTCCATCCAATACCAGTAATTCTTTGCACCTATCTATGCTCACAACAACGTGTCCTGACCAACCAGTAAATGATTGCTTGCTCACCCCTGTCACCAATGCTGTGAAATACCGAAGTGCCTAAAAGTACTTGTGGTACCTGGCTGTAGTCAGGGTGTTAACCTTCTACATCACTCGAGCCAGAATTACATCAGTTTTTTAATTCCATATGTCAGAATTATTCTCATCTACAAGAAATACATTTGATTATAATAATATCCACTTTAAATTGAATAAAAATAGAATCAGTGCAATAAAATTTAATTACATTTTTCCATGATGGTGGATTGAAACTTTTGGATAATTTTTTAAAGGATATCTGTCTTCAAACACTTAAATGTGTTAAATCTATGACAAATAAAAGTAATACTCGTACATCTCCTTGATTCAGGAAAAAAGAGGTTAAAAAAGCAAAATGTATTCCTTGTGTTTAACTATAGCTAACAATAACAAATACGATTGCTTATATACTTGTTGGTTAAATAATGAAAGATATTCAATACGTAAAATAAGGATATTAACAAGCTCTGGCCATGGATGGCCAGCATCTGTAGGCATGGACAGCCTCTATCCCCTCTAGGATTTTGATTATTGACAAAGACATTGCTCTGCCCTATAATGCCTTTTTAGGCAATGCCAAACTGTTAAACCTTCCATCATAACAAAGCAATTAAAAGAAAATATGATGGTGTTACTGATCAATGCCAGGAATCTAAACAAGATGCTGGACTAAATACAAGACTCAGCCCTTCCCACCCTGGAGGGCATAGATGTCTGTGTAGCGACTGAGACACAATGGTAGAGAGTATTCTGGCTGTGCGGGGCTGTAACATCACCCACATCTTTAGAAAAGCTACTGTGCAGGATGGGAAAAAGGTGGAGGTGCTTCAGTCTTCAGCCAGAGGAGACTCTCATCAAGGCTAGTAGAGCATCAGGATATTTTACAGTTTCTTCATGTCCAAATAACCACCAGAAATGTCCTGTACGATATATATTAGCTAGCTACAAAACTCTGTGTATGACACAAGAAAGCCATAACACCTATCTACAGGAACTTGAATTGCTCAGTATTAAAGCCAATTCAATTTTCCTTGGTGATCTAAACTGTACATCTATAGATTCAGAAACCTACACCACCACTAGTGCACAAGAGCAGAGATTTCTAGACTTTGTCAATACAAATATAGGTTCATAGGTTGATACTAGGCCATCGGCCCCTAGGGCCTATACAAGCCTAGTCATAACAGTTCCCTGGCTATTTCTTCCCACAGTTGTTGCAGATGTCTTGAGAGGTACATACCAAACTGGGAGTTGTATTCTGTAATGGGTCTAATGAGGGATGAGTACAGTGGTACAATGATCTCCTTTTTTCTGGACGAAAAGCCCTTAGTGATGAGGTGGACCGCATATAAGGATTTCCTGACTGTTGTAGTGATGTGGTTATCGAAGGTGAGACCACTGTCTACCTGTGTCCCTAAGTCCCTTATCACACTTTTGGTGTTTAGTGTACTGCCACCTATGTGGTAATTCATGGGTACATGTTTTTTCCCAAAGGGGATAACTATACATTTCTTGGCATTGAGCTTGAGCCCATGGCTCTGGCACCAAGCATATGTTTCTGTAAGGCCCTTTTGTAGAATATCCACATCATTTGGGGATTCAATAATGGCTCCCAGTTTGCAGTCATCTGCTAACTTTTTCTGCTACTTTTACTGTGTGGGTTCTGTCAGTAAGCCTGTTGGCAACCCATTGAGTGATGTAGAGATTAATGCTCAGCTTAGTAAGTTTATCTATGATTCCATAAAGCGAGATGGTGTTGAAGGCCTTGGCAAGGTCCAGATAGGCTGTGTGGATGACCTTACCCTTTTCCACGGCTCTGGAGACTGATTTGAGTTCAGGAGATAGGATCGGCCTTTCACGAACCCAAACTGCTTGGAGTCTAGTGTTTGAAGGTTGCCAATATCTTTGTTTTTAAGTTCCATGAAAATACATTTCATGGCCTTGCAGATCAGACTCGTCAGACTGATGGGGCAGTAGTTCCCAGAATCCAAGGTGGATCCCCCTTGTGGAGTGGGATAACTGTAGCTGTGCACCACTCAATGGGCACGAAGCCTGAGGTGAGACTATGATTAAACATGACACTTAGGTGAGGTGCCAGTTCATTTTCACAGCCTAGGATGTCATCTTGTTCCATGGATGCTGTATTCTTAGCTTTGGAGAGTGCATATTTTACTTGTGTGGCCATTATTAACGGTATTTGGCAATGTTTCAGTATTGAGGTGGGCAGTTTAGGGGGTGAGAGGGGGGTGAAGTTTGCACGAATCGATCTGCTAGGATATTGGCAATATCCTTGGAATCAGTATATTTAATTCCATTCTGTTGTAGCTCAGAGCAGATTTGAGCATTGCCATTTAGATTCCTGATATAGCTATAGAATGCCTTGTGGTCGTCTTTGGAATCTTTGGCAATTTTATTTTTGTAACTAACTTTGGAGGATTTTATGAGAGATCTCAGCTTTTTACTGAGGCTGGTAAGGGTATTTTTGCATCCTGGGATATTCCTCTTTTCTGCAACAGTTTCTTCCTTTTGTTGTAAAGTTTGTTTATGGCAAGGGACCACCAGATTAGCTTCCTTTTTTTGGAGGAGAGCTTCTTGGTTCTATTGGGGATGGCACGAGTCATGCACAAGTGGATGTGCTCGTACAGTGCCTTAGTGTAGCATTCAGCAGTCGAACTTTCAGTTCCCGTCTGCATGGGTGTCATGAAATTTGTCACTTCTGACTTGAGTAGCATGAAGTTGGCTTTGGAGAAGTTTTTTACGAAGATTTCCTTACTGGGGGGTGGGGGTGGGATGTGGATGTCAAGGGTGATTAGCTTATGGTCAGAAATGACCAATGAGGGGGTGACCATAGGTATGGAGTATCAATTTCCCATGTTGGTAATGACCAGGTCTGGGATATTAGAGCCCCTGGTGGGCCTAAGGATTAGTTGATCCAGGGCGTTAGAATTTATGAATTCCAAAAACAGTTGGGCAAAGGTGTTGGTACATGAGCAGTTTTCCAAGTTAATGGCAGAATTGTTGAAATCACCCACTGTTAGGGTCTTTGGTTGTATCTTAATATTTTCCAGTATGTTTAGAAAGGTGTAGTGAGAATCTTGAGCCATGGTGGGGGATCTGTAGCAAGTTACAGTTTGGATTGCAGTCTTACCCAGTGTTAGTTGCACTTGGAGAATTTCAGACGCATTGTGTTGGGCAACTAGCCTGGTGTTGTGAATATCCTTGGTGAATATGGGCACTCCTAAACCTTTAGTGTTTCGGTCCTGGTTTGGTGGCCAAAAAGTGTGGTAAGAGTTGTAGGCTGGTATTGCAGGGGTGCTCTCTGGAGCCTTGAATCAGGTGTCAATTACTGCACAGATATCGATGTTCTCCATTTTTAGGAGTGCCTCAAGAGAGTGCATTTTGAGGTTTAGACCTCTAGCATTGAGTAGCATTACCTACAGATTTTGCATGCTTGTACTTGAACGGTGGTGGTTTTGTCTTATGAACTTTGCCTAAAAAAGGCACTATAGGGGTGACAAGAGCCTTAGCCAGTAACCTGAATCCCAGGTGTGACAGGTGCAGACCATCTCTGGCAAAGCATCGTGGTCTGTTGATCATGTCATCCCAGGCATACAGATACTGGATCCCCTTTGAATGACACCAAAAGCTTAGCTAATTGTTGAAGTCAATCATTTTGTCCTTATACTGTGGTATCATTCTGGGCAAAGCAGGATGCTACTTAGTGCTAGGGTCATACCTGCCTGGGCCACATGATCCGAGAGCTCTTCCATGTCTCTTTTCATGTAGTCCAGCGAGGTACATCTCAAGTCATTCACTCTAACATGGACAATGACAGAGTCATATTTGTACTTGTTGTGGAGTGACTTGGGTGTATGCTTTATGTGACGGATCCTGGCATCCGACAGGCAGCTGACTGTAATTTTCTCCATGCTCAGCCTGGTGAGTGAGACATCAGTGTGGCGGACTATAGAGTCACCTATGAATAATGTATTAGGTACGTTGTCTTGCCTTAGGAGTTGTTGTTGGGAGACACACTGGTGTTGTGAAATGTGGCACTTTGGTTGTGATTGGTGTTTGCGTTCCAGCTTCGGTGGTCCTTGTTGCTTGGGCAGGTTACTGTTAAGGGCCTCCACATATGTGGGTTTAGTGTTGCTATGTGTGGGTGTTGGTGGTGTGGGTTTAGAAGGGCTATGTGTTGCTTGAGTTGTAGTGTGGGTGTTAACCTTCTCCTCTTGACTGTCTTGCGCAATCTTGGGTGGAGAAAGCTTTGCATCTCTTGCAGGTTTTAGTGTTGGGTGGTAGGAGGAGAGGGTTGTCTGTGTACATGAGGCAATTGCCACATTGCCCCAGTATGCCCAGATTCACCAAGTGGACAGGAGAAATCACCAGAAGCTGACCCTTGGGCATGCCTGGTTTGGTGCTTTTTTTTGAAAAGTACAAGAGCTGTTTTCTCTTACCTTAGCAAGGTACTTTGCAATTATAGGTTGTTTAGTGCCTATGATTAATTTCTCCTTATTAACAAGGAGAGTTGAGTGCTTGTATCAGTTTAAGACTTCCTAGTGCTTTCCAGCAGGTTTTAAAGCAAGTGCTAGTCACAGGGATGCTTAAAGGTAAGATGAAAAAAAATGGTTTATCCTAAACACTGCAGTGTGCACTAGCGTAGTTAGATGTGAAAGTAAGTAATTTAAGTTTTACCTGTCTAAAAAGTTAAGTTTTAGTGGGGAGTCACTATTTTTAAAACAGCAAGATAGATTGAAAGGGGGTGGTCACTTTTGTATTCTGGTACTATGGAATACAGTAGGATGGCCAATACATTTAAATAGTTGAATGGGAGTAATTTCACAAAATGATAAATTTGTGCTTACTCTCACAAGCCAGGAAAAACAGAGAGGAAATGAGATATATAGTCAAATTAACATAAGGGGAAGGCAACTAGAAAGACAGTGGTGTTTAAAACACTACAATAACCAGGTGGGAGGATGGGGAAAAAATTTCTGCCTGACTCACAAGAGACAGAGCTGCAGTCCCTTTTCAAGTTTTAATATGCAGTTAAAAGCAGAATACAAGTAAAAGACAAGGTAAATAAAACAAATCACAGTATTCAAAATAGAAAAAGGCAATAAAGTAATACAACAAATAAAACGCAAACTAACCTTTCCCTCACAGCAAAGTGTAGCAGAGTCTGGGTGAGCCTTTCTAGTAAAGCTCTGAAATGTTTTATTTTACCCCTTAAATAGAAGGTTTTGTTCCTAACTCCACCCCCTCAGCTCACAGATGATTAACCTTAACTGACCTGTTCTATTGACCTGTACTAATTTCTGTGTGACTCTCAAGAGACAGAGTTGTGGTCTCTTTTCAAGTTTTAATATGCAGTTAAAAGCAGAATACAAGTAAAACACAAGGTAAATAAAACAAATCACAGTATTCAAAATAGAAACACAGTTAGTCAGACTGCCCAGTAAGGGATGTAAAATCTTAGATCTTGTCCTTACTAATATGGGGGTGTCTTGCAATATCTCTTGTGTATTGTCATCACTTGTAAGGTCTGACCATAAAGCCATCTCTTTAAAAATAAAATTAAAACCAGAGACCCCTTTCACCAAAGGTACCTTTAGAAATTTTTCTAAGAAAAACTACCAACTCCTAAATGATACATTGGCAAGCTACAAATCCCCAGCAAACCCAGCTAACTCTACTGCATACATAGAAACATACAGTAACACACTATAACAGCATGTAAACAGCTGTGTAGATATAGCTGTACCCTGTAGGAAGAAGCACAGGGGGAACGTCAGAAACATATCCTCTTATTAGAACCATAATATCAACATGCCTTACAACAAAACTAAGCGAATTTTGATGAAAAGGAAGAAGTATAATTTCTGGAATGATAGAGCCTCATCATTGAACTAAAACTAGGAGCTTAACAATATGTATCAAAGCCAAGTTTGCGGCTAAAATTGCCAACCAAGCCAAAGACAATCAAATGGTCTTTTTTATGTCTGTAATCTCAGAAGCACATTTCAGCAATACACTAAGCTGATTGTAAACACTGTTACCTATACTGAGGTTGGAAATATAGGTAATCTATTTTCCTAAATTCAGGTCAAACTTTTACACTATCTCCTCTCTGTCTATCCAACAAGATATACCTGAAACTGACTTGCCTCCAGCTATCGTGCAAAGCCAAGTCCTGAAAGTGCTATTAAAAGTTAAATATACTGCTTCAGTGTGTCCTGAAGTATCCCTGAATGCATCTTAAATAGCATTAAGCATGACTTAGCCACTCCCTGACAACACAGATCAACATCAGCCTCCATACAGGTTTTGTACCAAGTGAATAGAGAACAACTACAGTCATTCCCCTACATAAGGAAGAATACCTCTCAACCTCTTAGCACAGGAAATCTGGACAAAGCCTGACATAATGGGGGAAAAGGCCCAAAAATGGGAGCAGATTTTAAATATTGCTCTTATAAACTTAAAAAATCGATAGAATAAGAAGAGTTTACTTAGCATGCATTTTTTTAAGAATATGAAGTCTGACACTCAAGTTGTCTTAGCATGCTTTTTTCTGAAGAATGTGAAGTCTGCTACTCAAATGCAGGTCATTATCTGGTGACTTCAGTCCTCAGATCATCCCAGTGATTTGCTAGAAAACCACAGATTTTATGCAAAACAGACTAAAAATATGAGGCAAAAATCTGGACATTCTACAAAAGTCTGTACAGTTGTTCACAGACCAAAGCAATTGCAGACCAATAATTTTGACATGTCTGATATGCAAGGCCATGAAAAGATGTGTCTTTGATTTAATCAATAAAAACATAGGGAACCAGAAAACACTGGACCCATCTGAATTTGGATTCATTAGGAACTGGTCATACTTACTGAGCCTGTTGGACTTTGAAAAGATCAACAATGCGATGGATGGAGGTAAAACAGTGCACACTACATACCTCAACCTGGCCAAGGCTTTTGACACAATCTCCCACTCAGGCACAGTAGAAAATCTAAATCTAAGGGCATAAACTTCTACATCACCCACTGGATTGCCAACTGGCTCACAGATAGGATGCAGAATTTCAAAATAGGGGATGCTCACCCATCATCAGCGGATTCCCCAGAGTTTTGTACTGGGACCTTTCATGTCTGGCATCTACTTCTCTGAAGTAAAAGCCAATACCAAAGGAGCTTTAACTGACTAAGTTTGTAGATGACAGCAAGCTAGGAGCAGTTACTGAATCCTGATATGACTTAGCCATCCTGCTGGAAGGATTCTCCCAAACAAATAACCAGTGCCAGAATCATGCAGTACATCCAAATGCCAAAAATGCAGTATCATATACTTTGGGAAGTTATCTACCCCAGGGACCTACCACATTGACAATATACCCCCTGAGAGTGACACAGTTGTTTGGGATTTGGAAACTTATCTGGACAGTAACCAAACCCACTCATGCTGTGGGTTTGACATAACGGTTAAGGTATTCACCTCATAGGCATAAGGTACAGCATTTGGTTCTGATCTCAGATTATTGGCTAGGCTTAAAATGACCCTTCAGGGTAGTATTCACACATGAACCTATGAACTTTAGACAGGCATGTGTGCACTTTTGTAAGAAAGTCCTTCTATACTCTGCAGCTTACAAACAAAGAGATTGTGACTAGATCTAGAAACTAGATCTAGAGATGTTATTGGTTGCATTTACTCAGCCCTCAATAGGCCAGTCACTGAGTATAATGCCCCCTTTAGTATGTATCTGTCCAGACATATGCAATGACTGGAATACTCACTGAGATTCCTTACTAAAAGGACAGAAGACCAAAACACTATGTCTTACATGGACAGATTCAAAGCCCTGCCACTATACATGGTAACCTACAGAATAGTAAGAGGTGACCTGTGTCAGGTTTATGAGGTATCCTCTAAAGCAGTGCAGATAGACCTACTACACATCAGCAAGTCAAATGTAATCAGAAACAATTAGTCAAAGGATCTAAATCTGTTCTGCAACACCACCAGAACAGTTTGGAGGAACATGTATATGTCACAGAGGATATCACTGATCGGTAACAGACTCACCAGCCACGTAAACTAAAGCACACCCCAGTCTGTATTCAAGTGCAGTTTGGAGCAGTGGATGGGGAATAGAAAATTTAGCTCAGGCCTGCCCCCTGTACTAGTAATGGATAGAGGAAGCTTCTAAATGCTTTATCTCATGCATGGGTCCCCTCAAATATCTATGGTATGATCCCAGTTATTCTCACTAGGGGTGACATGTAATTATCATTATCAACTATATGATTGAAAAGGCCAATATAACACCAAATGGGATAGGTTAATTCAAGCCCCAAAAGGGAAATTGGCTAGGCTTAAAATGGTTACAAAAACATGGTACAGCCAGCAAACAGTGAACAGTAATCCATTTATTGATGGAGGATGGAGAAAACAAACCAGTTTCGGCCTTCAGGCCTTCCTCAGTGTCTGCATTTGTTACAAAATGTCACAACCTTATATATAGCAAGTGGTCTGGCACCACCAGTTTGTTTTTCTCCATCCTCCATCAATAAACGGATTATTGTCCACTGTTTGCTGGCTCTACCATATTTTTGTAGTCTTCTGATGTTTCTGAGCTGTGCGATAGCCGTACGTGCAGAGGGCTGACTGATTTCTCCTAGGCTTAAAATGGCCCACAAGGGCAGGTGGCCTAGTATTTATCAATGAACCTGTAAAGAATTACTACAAATACAAAACTCTCAACTATTGATATACAATAACATTGACTACTTAGGTAAAATAATGTCACATGACATCACAGAACATGCTCTAGGTACTTAATTAATATTTATAATCATGTCTCAATCCTTGATATTTCATCACAGCTATGTCCTACTATTCCTCCCAAAGGTTTTCTTATGTTGTGGCGAATATTCATTTTGATCTTGTCATATTTAATTAGTTGAGATTTCTTAGGTCTATCTTATTTCTTTGTTAGTACATTTGTATTTTAATTTCTTTTGTTTTAGATAATGACCTATTTTTGATTTTTGTACTAGGCCACATTGCTTTAATTGTGTTGCTAAATTAGCTAGTGGGCATCTATCTTACTCAATTTTCTGGTCATCAGCTACATTACGTTATAAAAACGTATGCAGTTATGATGTTCTAATGATATAGTATTTTAATGATATCAAGGAATGAATACACTGAATTGTTATATCTTTTGAGAATTACATAACAGTAATATTACAATAAGATCAGCATGACTGCAACCTGGAACCACCTGCCTACTGAAAAATAAAACACACAAATCCAATGATATGTTTAAAAAAAAACAGGACAGAATCATCTTACATCTGCTATAAAGACTGGGGTTAATGCCGGAAACATTTTCCTTTAGTGTCGCTGCAGACCGACATAAAGTGCAACTGATTCGCCACTGATTTCTCAAATGTAATTACGTGATACTGCTCCTCTGAATCGTTGTACTTTATTTCAATATTTCCAAAGTGTTATAATCAATTTTAATGTAACTATATTTACTAAAACTGCTTCATACTATAGTTCTACCTCATATTGCTCTGTGTAGTGACTGGGTCATTAATGAAAAGTTTTAACAGACCTGTTCACTTACTCAGTCATCAAATAGTAATAAACATTATATTGTATTAAAGATGCTGTTGTTAATTGTTTTATGAAAAAGTCACTAAACGCTAAAGCCAAAATGCATTTCAAAAAAGTTAAATCAAATAAAAAATATAATTTCCCGTAAATAGAAACATTAAGCATATATATATATATATATATATATATATATATATATATATATATATATATATATATATTAAAATAAAGATGGCAAGCACTGTCAATTCCCAGTTAAAATGGAAAATGTGGATGACCACAACCCACAAAGCTCTCTGCTAAACATAATTTTGACTGAATTCTTTCATATTTTTAGCAAATCTGTTGCAAACAATAATGTGGCTCCCGAAGAACTCGAGACATTTACAAACCTTAATACATGCCATTTAAAGAAGTGAGACCCACAACAGGGCAGTTTCCTAAACAAACTAAATCTTGATGCAGAATGTACATAAAATTACAAATATGTCATTAAAAATAAAAAAAAACTAATAAATAAATAAAATAACCTTGTTAATCCTTTCATCCTTCTCTGGCAATTCATTAACCTACAAGAAAAAGCAAACCCCCCTGGAAAAAGAAATCCTCCCTTTCCATATGATGGTTTGAAAAAAAAAACAGTAATGGAAAAATGAATAAAAACATCCCAAAGCTGCAAAAATATACCTCAAATAATATGGCTTACAAAGTCTGTGTGTAATACAATTACTGATATTCTATTAAAAAATAATGCAAAACAGCAACCCATTAAAATGAGTGGAACATTTCAACTACACAAACAAAAAAGAAACAAATAAATGCATACATATATAGAAAAATACTAAAAAGAGCGTGTTTGCTGTGCCCGTGTGTGACTCTAATCATAATTCAAAAATTGCCATCACAAACCACATTCACAATATAGAATTGATGACTCTAGTAATATCAGAATGACCCTAACATTCACAAAATCATGGCAATGTAGGAAAAGCTGGTAAATGCGGCCTTTCATTCATTTACTTGTGTGCATCATTTCTGAACTAAGCTTAGCATTTAAATCATGATACAGTTAAATGTTCTCAGCAGGTGAGTATTATTGATAGTGTAATTATACTATGTTGACAAGCTCAGTATTCCTTGCCCACAGAAATGTACTCCTGTTGTACTACCTAATGCCCTCAGCAGCAGATCGTAAAGGGTAAAGTATGGCTGTGTAGGGGTCAAGCTTTCTTAATCTGGAGGTATGAGGTTTGGCAAACAAAAACTGTTATTTAATTGTGTTTGTCCAATTTTAACAGTACCCAGTTATCAGTACAGTAGTGTCTGTAAATCATATATAGGCAAACACATTTTTGTACAATAGTCATATGATGGTCTTCATAATGATCACTGCTGCAGGTAACCTTAGATATGAGATATATCTTGCCAAGGATATAGCATATAGCTGCTAGACAGCTTATAAAGCTTCAAGGTACCTTCCACACACTTAACCCATTAGTCAACTCAAGCAAAGGTGACTAAAATGACAGGTTTGGGCACCAAGCCATTTAGAGCATTCCTGCTGCCAAGAGTACACACCTCTGAGGATTTTGAGGACTGAAGGTCAGCTTGTGCTGTTTCTTTGCTGTGCAAATAAGCTCCCTTGAAGGGGAAAAAACTTACTGCTTAAAAAAAATATTTATTTGATAACACTTTCCTGTTCAGGAAAGTTATTTTAAAGCCAGAAGTCTGTGTTTTAATAAACTTTCATTAGACCGTATTGTACTTTAAATGGGAACCGTATAGTTTCCTTTCAGTTTAAAAGTTGTTTAAAGTATTATGTGTTTATTTTACATTTATTGGCAGACAAAAAGTTTTAAAGTGCTTTTACTGTGTTTTTCTATGAAAAAAAATTACTTTTAAAGATTTAAATTTTTGCTTGCATTTGCTGCCTGTTTTCCCTGGAAAACATGCACCATATTTGGCTTGGCCATGGAACAAACAGTTGGTCTCATGGTGAATCCTTCTTCCAGCCATAAAAAAAATAAGATAACAGCTTTTGCCACCATAACAGCCTACCAGTCACAGGTGGGTGACTGCTGCGGCTGCTGGTTGTTCTTCGGACTGCTCATCTTTTACCCCATATTCCTGTGTTCTACCACCTACAGCCACTTTGGACAATGGGTTAACCATATCCTCTGCAGCTGTTGGAGTCCTCCTCAGTGGCAAGCAAGAGACAGTTTTATCAGTCCTGGGAAAGGGAACAAGGAAGGCTTCCCTTCTTTATCAGAATGTTGTTCCTATCCCTGGGGAAGCCACTGTCATTACTAACACTGTTGGCCCCATTTTTCCTGTCAAAAAGAAACAGAAAACTTAACCTGTATATACTCCTCAAATTTCCTTGGACATGAGTAATTTACTGGGTCTAGCTCAGGGTTTAATTCAACCTATTGATCCTTATAAAATAGTTTCTGGTAAAAGTAAGATGGATACTTTTCTTACAGAAACTCAATATTCTAAATCAGGGCAGGAAGATAGAGACAGATACAGAGTTTTCTCCATAGATTTCTAATTCAGACTCAGCTCAGTTTCTGATTCTCCCTGTGGGGGGGTTATCGTTCTCCAAGACTATTTCCAGTGTTTTCAGTGGGAGAACACTGTGGTTTCTAAGTTTCTCTGAAAATGTTATGAGCTGTTACAGAAGGAATTTCCAGAAACTTCATCTATCCCAGCAGTTCTGTCTACTTTGGAGGATGTATGTGTTACTGCCTGAAATGTTCCTTATAGTCAGTCAGCTGCTCCTAAAAAGACACATAGGATGTTTAAAGTTCCTCAGTCTTTTAACTTTTATACACTCTTCCCAAACCTGAACCTGTAGCTATCACTTTAGTTATTCCCACAGCAGCTAAACATTTAGTTAATTTCCACAGGTTTTCCACTGCTTGCCTCTCTGTTTTGGTTGGTTTCTTTGCATTGCACCTGATTCACACCCTACCTCTACACTGCCCCCATCTTACTCCTTTAACAGTCACCAACCTCAGTCACTACAATCATCTCCATCCAAATACTTAACTATTTACTCATTGAATATTCAGAGTCTAGCAAATAAAGTCACTGAGCTGCACTCATGGCTAGCTCTCAATACCCCTCACATCCTCTCCCTATCTGAAACCTGGCTCAAGCCACACATCTCAAATAGTGAAATACTCCCACCAGGTTATAATATCTTCCGATCTGATAGACCTGTAAAAAAAGGTGGTGGCATGGCCATCCTCTACTCAAACATTCTTAACCTCTCACCATACCCTTCCCCAATTCCTGACTTCCTTCCAGCTGAAATCATCATCCTTAACTGCCATCTGAATCCCCACAAAATACTTGCAATTGCCTCTATCTGCCTTCCTCCTGGTAACAATCTGCCCATTCTTGAAAACATCCTATCCTGGTTCTCCTACAAAATACCATATGAGACACTTATCCTTGGTGATGTCAACATTGATTGGTCCAAACTCACAACTGACTCCCCCCAACTCAGTATCCACCTACATGGCTTCCACCAACTTATAACATCTCCCACTCGCTTCCATAAAAATTCCTCTTCCACTCCATCATAGACTGGATCCTTACCAATTCCCCCCACCAATACCATAATCCCACCACCTTACCTGACTCCTTCAGTGATCATCTCTCTACCACCATCTTAAGACACTACTCCCATATTCCTAAACCCCACCTTATTAAAGACTGTTAAAAACAATCGACTTTCAAGTCATCCCAGTTTAACTCCATTCTCCACAACATAGATTGATCCATTCTAAAACACCTCCCCCTAAACGATGCTGTAAGCACTTTCAATAGCATCTTCATGAATACTCTAAACTCCTTACCTCTCTCTAAGAAGATCAGAGTAAAATCAAACCATGCTCCCTGGCTCTCCAAAGAGTCTAGGTCCCTTATAAAACAAAGAGATCATGCTTGGAAAACCTGGACTAAAACTAAAAAAAACACCTTTTCTTCAAAAATACAGGCAACTGAGGAACCTTGCAAAAAACATACAACTAATGACAAAAAGTTATACTATAGCTATGCTCAGCTTAGCAACAAATCCAATCCTCAAAAATTTTGGTCAACTCTCGATAACATCCTCTATCCTGGAAAGCCCTTTAATCCCTCCCCATACCCTAACTCTTCCTCTCAGGAAACAGCTGCCCTCCTGAATAAACACTTTATCTCTTCCATCCAAAATCTGGTAACCTCTAAGCCAAACTCTACTTCGACACCCACCTCTCCAAGTCCCACTAACACAACTTTGTTTTCTTTTGAGCCAGTTCCCATTACTTATATCAAATCTCTACTACTCAAGCTAAAACCTTGCTCTCCTTCCACTGACAATCTATCTCCTACATTCCTCAAACTTGCTGCTGACTCAATTACCTATCCTGTATCTATACTAATTAATCAATCTATTCTGGAATCAACTGTCCCCACCCTTTGGAAATCTTTCTTCACTATCCCTCTTCATAAAGGTGGAAATTCCACTGACCCCTCAAACTACTGACCCATTGCCATTCTGTCCCCCCTCTCCAACATATTAGAAAAATGTATTCACTCACAGCTTCTCAATCACCTCCTCACACACCACTTACTTACCCCTACCCAACATGGATTTTGTCCTCACCACAGCACCACCACATCCCTCCTCTCCTTCACTCATATCATTGCAGAGGCCCTAGACAACAATAAATTCATTTCCTGTCTCTTCCTAGATGTCTCCAAAGCCTTAGATACTGTCTCTCATCCTCTACTACTATCCAAACTCACAAATCTCCACCTATCCCCTCCACACTTCCTGGTTTAATAGTTACCTATCTGGCAGGGAACAATCTGTCAAATGGCTCTCATCCTCTTCACCTTTCCTTCCCATCTCCACTGGTGTTTCCCAAGGCTCCATCTTGGGACCCCTTTTGTTTAACATCTTCACCAATGATCTTTACACCTCATGCAAAGAATCCTCCCTTATTCAGTATGCCGACGACTCCACACTTATATCCATCTCAAATAACATTCCTGAACTACACTCCCTGACCCAACAGGCCCTACTATCCCCTGAGCAATGGCTCTCTCACAACCTATTGATCCTAAATCCCAAAAAGACCAAACTCCTACTTTTCCTTCCCCATTCTCTTTCTCATCACAAAACCTCCTTTTGTATTACATCTTCTAACAATACAACTATCCAACCTGACACCCACACAAAACTCCTAGGGGTCATTATCGATGACAAACTCAACTTCAACCTACACATACTCCAATGTATAAAAAAGACAAACCAGAAACTAGGTCTGCTATATCGAAACAAAAAATTCCTAACCCCTGAATCTAGACTTACCCTGGGCCAGGCACTCCTCCTCCCCTCCCTCTTATACGCTGCCCCAGTTCTTACCAATATCCAGGCCTCCACTCTAAACAAACTGCAACAGACTTACCATAAAATAGCCAGATTCATTACTAACTCCCCATACAACTCACACCACTGCATTTCTTTAAACTCTCTTCAATGGCTTGAACTTCCCCAGTTTCTGCTATCTTATCAATTTCATATGCTACACTCTATTCTTTATAAACCCTCCTTCTGTCCATCTCTATCTTCCTTAGTCTCCATCTACATCCCATCCCAGATCCTCAGTACTTCTAACCAACAATTACTTGATATCTACCACCCAAAAAGGTCAGTAGACAAACTACTTACAAACACTCCCTTGCCCATGCTTGGAACAAACTTCCCCTTGACTTATGTTCAATCTCCCACACTTCACACTTTAAAAATGAACTAAAAACTTATTTTCTCAGTTCCAGAACCTGCCCTTGCCATGACCCTACCTAGTCTTCCTTCCCTTTATGTACCCTCAAAAGGACCATACTTAGTACCTCATTACACCTCTCTCTCCAATGTGTCTACTATGCATTTGCACAATTTTCTACAAACAAAAAATGTTATTTGTTAACCTATTGAACTATATAAATGTAAAATTGTTACTTAGCTTCTTTTTAATGCAACTTTAACTTTATGCATGTATCCCAACATATGTGAATCATTTTGCTATAACTGCTATTATATCAATATTGTTTAAAATTGTACTTGTTTTAAAATGTATTACTGGAGCTTTTCTCCTCGGGTCTCCACTGAAAATGGGCCACAAGCCCAGTTGGACAAACCCGGTTAACAAATGCAAATAAATAAATAAATAAATAAATACATTTTTGCTACCCCCACCCCCAATACTACATCTATATTAGATTCCTGCAGTTTATGGAGCCATTTTTAAATTACTAGTCTCCCACCAGGACACAAGTACTCATCAGCAGTTGAATTCTGCTCACTGGTAAGCCATTAGACCTCAGGAATTTCTTAGTGTTGTTTATAGCTAATTATTTGCATCTATACAACTGATATTCACTTTCTGATTCTTGACTACTGCTCTGCTTATTTGTTTATTTCACTGGTTTGATTCTGCCATTCAGCAGCAGTGCTTTACTGACATTACCACTGCAACTATATTGTCTCTATCATGCTACTATGCTGTAGCAAAACTGCTGTTATAAATGGAAGTTAAATCTAATTGACTTGGTGTTGGTATTAGAAACAGTGTTTATTGATTTTGCACTGCAGTTGTGTCTCTGCTACTGATTCAAGTGACTAAGTGTTCGTTTTACTTTTTCTTGTATGCAACAGGATAATTGGTTGTTAATGTGTTGTGCAAGATTTATTTACTTGTTTCCAAACAAAGTTATGGCACTGTGATGTGTTAGCTGTTGCCATAGCCATTTACCTTGATTACTTGCTGAAACCTTTAACTGAAAAGAATAAGTCATACATAAGAGATTCAATGGATTTTTTGAGGAAAATAAAAAAAAAAAACATTACAGTGGAAGCTGCCAGTATTTTATTAACTATTGAAATGAAATCTTTGTACACAGTGCTCCCTCACAATTACTGTATAACAGCAGCTATGGAGTCTTTTACGAAACATAATCAAGGTATACAGGCACAACTGCAAAAGTTAAGCAAGCTCATTAATCTTGTACTGGACTTCAATTTCTTTTCTTTCAATGGCAAACACTACAAACAAAAAACTGGTATAGTAATGGGGGCTGGCATGGCTCCCAGCATAGCTAACATAGCCCTGGGCAAGTGGAAGGAGGACTTTGTGTTAAACAACACAGACTACATGCAGCATATCACATGCTATTTATGTTTTATTGATGACATCTTTATTGTGTGGGAAGGTGACACCTTGCAGCTTGGAGATTTTATCACTAACCTCAATTAAACAACACCCTTCCTGAAGTTTACCTCTTCCCATAGCTATACTTCAACCACTTTCTTAGATATGCAGATTTCCAATGACACCAGCAATAACAGAATCATCACTGATCTATTCAGAAAACCAACGAGGGTTAACTTATTACTCAACAGTAAAAGTCTACATCCTACAAAAACCAAGAAGTCCCAGGGCTATAGATTAGATAGAATTACCACAGAGATGGAGCCATTTTTGAGAAACCTGGACAACTTAGAGAATGATTTTCTAGTGAGAGGCTATGAAAGTCAGATGTTAAGAAACATCCTGGAACCCATTATAGAACAGAAAAGGACTGAAGCACTTTCACTCAACTTCTCCAGTAGGAGAATGTTAAGACATTCCACAAAGAATAACAAATGCAAAAATAACTGCATCCTGACATACACTTATCACAGTATCAAAAATTTTATTGAAGAATACTGGGCCATTGTCACAGGAAACCCTTCTCTGATTAAAATCTTAGGTGAAACACCATCCTTTGTTTATAGGAAGGCCAGGAACATTAGAAGTTTTGTTGAATTTAAACCTAGACCACATGAGGGAAACACTAAAAGACGTGAAGCTAATTGTACATTTTGTATATTTATACAGCAAGGTTTTTATTGTCCTTATTTAAAGAAAATCATTAAGACCAGTGCAGGGGGTAACACTACAAAAGTAATTTACAGGGCACAGTGCAATGAATGTGATGCATTCTATGTGGGCAAGACTGTAAATAAATTCAAGCGTAGGATTTCATGTCCCCTGTCAGAAATCCACTCTGGATGTAAAAATAATACACTAGCCAAACACCTTTCTCTTCATAAAAGACACACAGGTTTTACATTCCAGATCCTGGATCGCATAGACATGGGTGATCTTGAAGGAGACGTCCCGTATATTCTGGAGAAACATGAACTCCTTTGGCAATTAAAACTGAACTCTTTTAGGAAGCCTGGACTAAACTACTACTGTTCAATTAAAAGTGCACTGGAACTTTGAAAATTGCCACATTGTTTACATGATTAATTTTATTTTATTTTATTCTACCAGTTGGTTTTAAATATCATTTTAAATCAGTTTTAATTTAAGTGTATAATTTGTTTCCATCATCATACATTTTTTCTTATTTTTTTTTCTTTTTCTGGTTCTCTTTTTTCCACTTTATTCAAAATGATGTGTAATAATGACACTAACTAATTATACAATAATATTTTCTAGATAGTTTTTTAGGGTTCTTGTACACAGACCTGAAGAAGTCTAGAAGGATGAGAGTGATGTTTGTTAACAATAGGTTATGAAAATAGAATATGATTTTTACAATTGATTTTTTTACATGCAAAGTGTATATGTATATATTTATATATTTTTTTTGATTGCCAAATTATATATTTCCAGCCATGTAGTATATTGTCTTGGATAAAATCACAGACTTAATAATCTACTTAATAATCTGGTAAAATAAGAGATACCACATCATTATAAATGTTACTTAAAGAACATAAGGGTTATATTATTATGATAGCTACTAAGTAGGGCAGGACCAGCTCAGATGTCACACTGATGGGGGAAGGGATGTGAATTTAACATGTGCACCAATAACACTTTGTTTTAAAGCACAATAAACCACTCCCTTGCCTGATAAAAAGAATATATATATTTAGAAAACTTGTGAGGAAACTATTATTCTTATTTTGTTTTACTTGGATCGCTTGTCTGTGTACTTAATAAAGGAGTTTGAACTGGAAACAGACTGCCTGCCTTGCTTGGATTACTTTTGAATACTTTTAATTCTGTACAATATTTCACATTATATATTTTTTATTATTTTTTTTTGACTTGATGAGTTTAAGTTTGCTACTTCTACTACTATTGTCTGATCTGATTAATATACAGTGATTAACTAGAGATATATGGACTGAAAATCTTCTACACAGTGAAGATTCTTCCACTGTTCTGTTGAAGTACTCTCAAACTGTTGCAGTAGCATCTGTTCTCCTGCTATCTATTTTTTCTCTCCTGCTCTCTCCACTCTATCCTTAGATCTGTATCTTTTAATACCCTTCTATCTCCTCAGTTCATCCTTTAACCTATCTTTGTTTCATTCTACTAGCTTCATCCTCTCTTTTTCTCTCTCTTTACAGCACACTCAGCCAACTCTGCAGTCCATAGCTATCACCCCACTCATAGAGTCTGGGAAGAAATCAGTACTGCAAAACTAAACCAAGGATATACCCTTTGAGTCTGAACAGTAGGGTCAGTCCACCCAGGCATTCTACATGTATGTGTTATGATAGTGACACTTTAACATTAGCTGTGTTACTTAGTAGTTCTCAGTGTGTTACTTAGTAGTTCTCAGTGTGTTACTTAGTAGTTCTCAGTGTGCTAATGACACTGACTATTTGAGCCTTGTGCCCCCCCCCCAGCTTGTGTAGTAATCCTAACTGTCCACTAGACAGTATACACTCAATTCAGGTCCTTCCTATTTTCTGTGATTAACACTTAACCCTCAAGCAGCCCTTTCATGCTGTTTGTCTTAGTTTTGTATCACTTGAGCCCCGCCTGTTTATTTAGGTTCATAGGTTCATACTAGGCTATCTGCCCTAGGGCATTTATAAGCCTAGCCAGAGTGTGCTTGGCTTTCACCACACATTTTAAATTAATTTTGTTATGCCCTTTTTCAAGGTTAGTATACTGTGCCTCTGCCTAAGAGTGACACAAAAGTGATACCCGGGGTAAATCTACGATCACCCATCCACTCATCAAGATTCCTCTTGAAGAGAGTCAATGAGGGACTCTGCCTAACCTGGACTGGGATTTTATTCCAGAGAGAAGGGAGCCTCTGGGTTATGAATCTGTCCCTCCAGCATGTCCTATTTATTTCAGTGCTGAGGTTCAAGTCTCTCGAGCGCGTAGCTCAATGGGATTTGGATTTTCTGAGGTGCAGCATGTCTATTAATTCCGGGTTGGACATGGCTTTATACATCAGGCACAGATTGCCTCTGAGAAGGCAGTATGCCACTGAGTAGAGCTGGAATTTCTTTAACCGGGCAGCATATGGCATCTGTTTGAGCCCTTTGATCCTCTTGGTGAGGTACTTTTGGGGTCTTTCCAGTTGCTGCAGGTGTCTGGTAAGGTACATCCCAAAAGGGGCATTGTACTCAATTATGGGCCTGATGAGGGATGAGTAAAGAGGCACGATGACCTCCCCTGATCTAGATGTGAATCCCTTCATGATTAGGTGGGCTATATAAAATGTTTTTCTAACCACTTTGGCCACGTGGTTGTCAAATGAGAGACTGCTATCAGCTTGGGTCCCCAGGTCTCTAATTACTTCTTCTGCACTTAATGGATTACCACCTATGTGGTAATTTGTGGGCACTTTGTTTTTGCCAAAAAGGATGACTATACACTTTTTGGCGTTTAGCTTGAGGCCATGGCTCTGGCACCAGTTGTCTGTTTCTATGAGGCCCTTTTGGAGGATGCTTGTGTTGGGTGGAGAGTCGATTATGGCACCCAGTTTGCAGTCATCTGCGAACCTGGTCAGCCACAGTCCTTCCGTGTTGGCCTGTACCTCCGAGAAATATATACCGAACAAGAGAGGTCCCAGGACTGAGCCTTGTGGGATGCCACTTGTAACTGGTTTGGAGTCTGACATGGCTCCAGCAATTCTAACCATGTGTGTTCTGTCCTTGAGCCAGTTTGCAACCCATCTAGTGACATAGGGGTTTATATTTAAGCTGGTGAGCTTATCCATAATGCCCGAGTGGGGTATTGTATCGAAGGCTTTTGCGAGGTCCAGTTAGGCTGTGTGGACCACCTTCCCCTCGTCAATGGCCTTGGTGACTGTTTCAAAGAAATCGACCAGGTTTAAGAGGCAGGATCTGCCCTTAACAAAGCCTAACTGGGTAGGATCCAGTGTCTGTAGGTCCCCAATATCTTTATTTATAAGGTCCATGATGATCCATTCCATAGCTTTGCAGACCAAGCTAGTCAGGCTTATGGGGCGATAGTTTCCAGGATCTGTTGAGGCACCACATTTGTGGAGAGGGACCACTGTTACTGTACGCCACTCTTTGGGTACATATCCTGTAGTAAGGCTGAGATTGAACAGTAGTTTTATGTTTGGGTTTAGCTCTTCTTGGAGTTCATGTAGGATGCAGCCCAGGATACCGTCTGGTCCCATTGATGCTGTGATTTTGCTTTGGAGAGGGCGGCTCTTACCTGAGCATCTGAGATGTCAGGGGGGGCAGCACTCTGCTGGGATAGATATTTGCCCTTTTGGTGGGGAGGGGGGGAGAAGTTTGCACTGAACCTGTCAGCTAGGATGTTGGCAATGTCTGTTGGTTCAATGTATTTTTGTTAATTTTGGACTAATTCTGAGCATATCTAGGAATTCCCACCAAGGTTCCTAACATAACTAAAGAAAGCCTTGTGATTATCCTTAGTGTCCTGTGCAATTTTTCTCTCGAAGCTGGCCTTAGACGATTTTATGAGTGTCCGTAGTTTTTTTCTAATACTGATCAGAGATGCCTTCCCTTTTTGGGATTTTGCTCTATCATGTAGTAGCTTCCTCCTTCTATTGTATAGTTTGTTTATGGCTGGGGTCCACCAGACAGGACGTCTGCCTTTGGAGGATTGGGTCTTGGTTTAATTTGGGATTGCCTGATTCATGCATTCCTGAAGGTGTTCATAGAATGTGTTTATAAAGGATTCTACGGTCTGGGTCGTATTTTCCACAGGCTCGGGGGCTTTGAAGGATTCCACCTCGGTTTTGAGGAGTGTGAAATTTGCTTTAGAGAAGTTTTTCACTGTGGTTTTCTGGGCAAGGGGTGGGGTCGGGATGTGAATATCCAGTGAGATTAGTTTATGGTCTGATCTTACCAGTGAGGGATACACTTCTGGTCTGGAGCATAGAGTCCCCATGCTGGTGATGATCAGGTTCAGTATGTTTTCCCCTCTTGTGGGAGTGGTGACAAGTTGTTCCATAGCATTTGAGTTTATAAATTCTAGGAACCTTTGGGCTAGGGTGTTGGAACTAGAGTAATGCTCCCAGTCTTTGTTTGGGTAGTTGAAGTCGCCAAATATAATGGTGTTTGGAGAGACCTTCATATTTTCCAGTGTTCTCAGGAAGGCCGAGTGGGGTTGCTGGGTTTGGGAGAGTGGTCTGTAGCAGGCTATAAACTGGAAGGCAGTTTTACCCACTGTTAATTGCACATGGATAGTCTCTGATGCTTCGTGCTGTGCCACCAACCTGGAGGTGTGGGTATCTTTGACGAATATTGATACTCCCCCTCCTTTTGTGGTTCGGTCCAAGTTTTGGGGCCTAAAAGCATGGTATGAGGTATAACCTGGTAGTGCTGGGGTGCTCTCGGGAGCCTTGAACCAGGTCTCTGTTACTGCACATATATCGATGTTCTCCATGCTAAGGAGAATTTCGAGTTCATGCATCTTGAGGTTTAGACTTCTGGCATTGAGTAGCATTACTCTTAGTTTCTTATCCCTTGTGATACCTATGGAGGTGGGTTTGTCTTTTGAGCCTTGCCTAAAAAAGGCACTATGGGGGAAGCAAGAGCCTTTGCCAATATCCGAAAGCCCAGGGGTGACAGGTGCAAGCCGTCCCTAGCGAAGCATCGTGGCTTGTCGAGCATGTCATCCCAGGCTGACAGGCATTGGATCCCCTTTGAATGACACCAATACTTAAGCCAGTTGTTGAAATTGATCATCTTGTCTTCATATTGTGGCATCATTCTTGGTGAGGGTAAGATGCTACTCAAGGTCAGGGTCATACCGGCCTGGGCTACATGCTCAGAGAGCTCCTCTATGTCTCTTTTCATGTAGTCCAGGGAGGTATGTCTCAGGTCATTCACACCAGCATGGACAATGACCGAGTCATATTTGTACTTGCCTTGGAGTGACCTGAGTGCTTGTGTTATGTGGTGGATCCTAGCCCGACAGGCAGCTCACCGTGACCTTCTCCTTGTTCAGCCTGGTGAGTGGGACGTCAGTGTGCCTGACGATAGAGTCACCTATTACAAGTGTATCAGGTGTGTTGTTTACCCTTAAGGGCTGTGACTGTTCGGCACACTGGCTTTGTGAGCTATGTGTTGCACGTGTTTTGTTTTGGGGTAGCGGTTGCTTGGGTGTCTTCTTTGGAGGTCTCTGCTGCTTAGGCAGATTTTTATTTAGAGCCTCCGAGTATGTTTTTGTGTGTTTATGTGTTTGGTTTGCTGTCGTGGTAGGTCTATGTGAGACTGGAATTGTAGTGAGTGTGGTTTCCTTCTCCTCCTGACTGGTTACGCCAGTACTGAGTTGAGAGAGCTTAGCCTCCAGTATGGCTATATGGTTGCATCTCTCACATGTGTTGGAATTTGTTGGGAGGAGGAGAGGGTTGTCTGTGTACATGAGGCAGTTGTAACATTGCCTCAAGATTCCCAGATTCACCAGCTGGACCGGAGAGGAGATTGACAACTGACCTTTGGACATGCTAGAATAGTATTGGGAATTCCTTTATAATTGAAAAAAAATGGCTAATGGGGAACTGGGTACTCAAGGGGAGTTTGTGAGGGTGTAGTGCTTTTAATTTTTTAGTGCTGACTTATAAAATTGCTTTAGTGAGCAAGTGCCAGGTAACTTAAATGCAATGTATTACGGGTAACTTAAAATGACAAACAGTAACTTTCTTTCAAGTGAAACAAGGAAATAAGTACAGTAAGCAATGCAGATATCACTAGGGATCCGCAGAAGCGCTGAAAAGCCGTGTTTTAGGTGGAATTAGCATTTCAGGGAAATAACAAGCAAACAAACAACAAGCTTATAAACAAAGGTAGATTCAGCAGGCCTGGATCTAGTCTATGCTACAGCAAACAAGGTATACCAATTTCAGTAAGAAACAGTTCAAATATGCAGGCACTATAAGCCTTTAACCAGAAATTCCCAGCTCAGAAGGGCAGAGTCCAGCCTCCCCTCCCACAAGAGTGCAGACCACGAACCTTCTTAATGTAAAATAACTAGCCTGAAGCCCAAGTGCTTAAACCAGAATTGATACACTTTTAGAATAACAGACACTGAGCCCTCAATCAGCAGTTCCCAACTTAGAAGGATGTAAACTACCTGTCCTGCTACCATAGTGCAGGCCACAAACCTTTCTAATGTAAAACAACTGGTCTGAAGCCCAAGTGATTAATCCAAAAGACTTAGAATGATAGCTACACTTTAATCAAGTTACTACCAAACAGTAATAAATACAATTGAATACTTTAAAGAATGCCTGGATTAGTGCTCAAGTTATACAAACAAAGCTAGATTCAGCAGGCCTGGATCTAGTCTATGCTACAGCAAACAAGGTGTACCAATTTCAGTAAGAAGCAGTTCAAATATGCAGGCACTATAAGCCTTTAACCAGAAATTCCCAGCTCAGAAGGGCAGAGTCCAGCCTCTCCTCCCACAAGAGTGCAGACCATGAACCCTCTTAATGTAAAATAACTGGCCTGAAGCCCAAGTGCTTAAACCAGAATTAATACACTTTTAGAATAACAGACACTGAGCCCTCAATCAGCAGTTCCCAACTTAGAAGGAAGTAAGCTACCTGTTCTGCCACTACAGTGCAGACCACAAACCTTTTTAATGTAAAACAACTGGTTTGAAGCCCAAGTGCTTAAACTAAAAGGCTTAGAATGAGTTACACCAAGCAGTAATAAATACAACTGAGTACTATTAAGATGACGCAAAAGCAAAATAAAGTAGGAAGAAACACAAATACAGTAAAAGCAGATCATTTTTTTTTTTTTTTTTTTTTTTTTTTTGAGTGAGCAAATGAGATGGACCCAGGAGATACAGGACAGAAACAAGTGCAAATGCAGGCCTTCAAATCAGAAAGTTGAGAGAGATGGAAGACTGCCCAAACGGCCAATAACTACAGATTCTGGGCCAAAACCACTCCTTATGTGGTAGACAGGTTACCTAATGCTTACCACTCCCACTGATAAGCTAGAAGGCTTCCCTCCAACACAGAAAGGCTTGGGGGGCTCAGAAGCTTACGAACAGTCCTGGATACAGCAAATCTATATCTGGAACACTAATTACAGGAAAGGTAGGAAACGGGCTTACAATTTTTTTTTTCAGAAAAGTAGCAAAAACAGTAGTAAAAACAATTCACATGCAGTGCAAGCTGGCACACTTGCGTATGCAGCAATATCAGTCCACACACAGTTTGAAAAAATGTAATTAAATTAAAAAGGACTAAAAGCAAGTGCAGAAAGGGTTTATTATGTAGAATGCGGTAAAGAGATGGGACTGGGGGAGTGTCCTAGATCAAATCTACAGTGGGGCGGGCACTGCAAAAGCCACCAAATTTAAACTACAACCAAGAACAGGGAGGGGGTGTGGGGAAGACAGTTTCAACAGAGATGTGAGGAATCACAGTGCAAATTTATAAAACCAGAAACATATATACTGATCTCTGTATATTTGCAAAACAGTAAGACAACAGATATCTAAGCAACGCTTTATCTCTATAATACAGAATAATACAGAAAAATATACTCTGTTCTATATATTTGCAGATAGTCTTGTAAGGCTATCTCTCAGTGCACAGGTTCCAATTTAAATGCAGGCTGTTATTAACAGGTCAAAATTAAGGGAACTTGGAGTTAAGCAACACACAAGCTATAAAAACTGGTTATATCAGCTGAAGACAAGGCAGAAAATGAGGGGGGACAGTTTCAACAGAGATGTGAGGAATCACAGTGCAAATTTATAAAACCAGAAAAATATATACTGATCTCTGTATATTTGCAGAACAGTAAGACAACAGATATCCAAGCAACAATTTAGCTCTATAATACAGAATACAGATAATAATTTAGCTCTATAATACAGAATATTTGCATCTCTATACATTCCTCTTCATTGCTAATGTATCTCCCTACTCTAATCTATGCATAAACTGGCTACTAATATGCAAGTCAGTGTGAAGACACAGTTCCAACCTTAATAAACGTTGCTGTCTCTTCTCTCCTTCACTTTACAAGTAGAGTTTGTATTACTACTCACCCCCTCTGAGGCCTTCACTCATAGTTTTCCACTGCTTGCCTCTCTGGTTTGGCTGGTTTCTTTGTATTGCACCTGGTTCACACCCTTTTTGCTAACCCCACCCTCAGGACTAAGTCTATATTAGATTTATGATGTTTATGGAGCCATCTTTAAATGACTAGCCTCCCATCAGGACACAAGTGCTCATCAGCAGTTGAATTCTGCTCACTGGTAAGCCATTAGGCCTCATGAATTTCTTAGTGTTGTTTTTAACTAATTATTTGCTCAGTAGTTAAAGGGATTCTAGTGGCAAATATAATCTTCTTTACCTCCCCAAGTGTGTAATATCAATCTGCAGTATAAAACTAGAGAAATAAAATATAACATTTTACAATTACGTACATTGCATGCACAAAAATCAGGTACCTCGTGATTTGGTTTGGCCCTGCTCCACTCACCCTCGCTGTGCTCGGGCTTTCTCCGCACCCCACCCTACCCCCAAATACCACCCGCCCCCAGTGGTGCTATATTTAAAGCACTAAAAACCACACCCCCTCCACTATAACCTATCAAGATAACCTCCTAGATCAAACCACTCCTACTTGCCACTAATTTTCCCAGTCTTCTTAATTTACTCCTGCTCCAAATGCAGTTCCAACATAATGCCCTAGCCAGGCACTATGTTATCCCTTAAAACACTGCTACTATTTTCACTGTTACCTCTGTTACTCATTCCACATCTCCACAGCACCTATGAAAATCAGCCCTACCTCGGTTTCCACTACCCAAAATCTCAAACTATCACTACATCAATATCAAACAATACTGACCACTTCATAATTCCCCACATACCTGACCCCACCATTCCTAAAAACTACCACCCGATTAGACCCAGGTATATCAGCCCCAAAGCTAAACATTGCCAAAAATTTATAAATAAAATTATGAAACTCATAGTTTACATTGCAGCCTGCCAATGGATGGAGACATCCACCCCAACCCTGGCCTGTCCCCACCTGTTGATTCCAGTTCCCAGGCTAGTATTTCTTCTAATACAACACTGGCTAATAGGCCCCCTAATTCTCTCCTGACCTGCCAACTAAATATCCAAATCATAAATAGTAAGGTCCATAATCTGCATGCCCTCTTAGCAGTTTACTCCCCTGATGTGTTATGTACTGTAACAATGAGGTAATACCACAAGGATATGACATACATAGATTAGATTGTACTACTAGGAAGGGTGGTGGGGTAGCTGTACTGTAACAGTGAGGTAATACCACCACGGTATGAAATACTTAGATTAGCTCATACTACTAGGAAGGGTGGTGGGGTAGCTGTACTGTAACAATGAGGTAATACCACCAGGGTACAACATACTTAGATTAGCTCATACTACTAGGAAGGGTGGTGGGGTAGCTGTACTGTAACAATGAGGTAATACCACCAGGGTACAACATACTTAGATTAGATTGTACTACTAGGAAGGGTGATGGGGTAGCTGTACTGTAACAATGAGGTAATACCACCAGGGTATGACATACTTAGATTAGATTGTACTGCTAGGAATGGTGGTGGGGTAGCTGTACTGTAACAATGAGGTAATACTACCAGGGTACGACATACTTAGATTAGATCGCACTACTAGGAAGGGTGGTGGGGTAACTGTACTGTAACAATGAGGTAATACCACCAGAGTATAACATACTTAGATTAGATGGTACTAATAGGAAGGGTGGTGGGGTAGCTGTACTCTATAAAAATACACTAGATGTTATTATGGTCTCCCTACAACCACCCCATTTAATAATGCAGAAATTCTTATTACCAAACTACAGATTAACAATAACAAATGCATAAACATTGTCTGCATTTACATTCCCCCAGGTAATAATACAGACACCATAGAGGACATCCTCCACTGGTTATCCAGTACATACCCCCAAGAAACTATGGTGCTTGGAGATTTTAACATTGATTGGAACACCAGTTCCTTGGAATCTTCTACAACCGATGTCAACCTACACGGTTTTACGCAGCTCATATCCTCCCCCATGAGGATAGGCAAACCCAATAACAAAGACAGTATCCTAGACTGGGTACATCAACAGCCACCCCTATATGTACAAGTCAGGGACCCTCCCAGATGATGCAAGTGACCACTTACTTATGTACATTATCAAACACAAGGTTGACAACCCCCACTAGACCACCTTTTAAACCATCAGAAATAATAAGAACTTCAACTCCACTAATTTTCAAAATGAAATTGAAGCTTGTAATTGTTCGGTCCTAAAGCACCTTTCACTGGATGATGCGGTAGTATACCTTAATTCCATAATCCTTACTATTCCTGATTCTCACGCTCCTGTTCGCTCCATTAGACCTAAAATAAAAACTGCCCCGAGGCTCTCAAAAGAGACCAAATCTAAACTCATAGCTAGAAATAAGGCATGGGACAAATGGAATGCCACGAAAGACACATTAGATCAACTCAGATACCAACAGCTAAGGAATCACACAAATAAATCTAATATACTAAACAAAAGAACTTCTACTACCATCTTCAACAAAAACATCACAACAAACCTCAAAAATTTTGGGAAGGAATAAACAAACTTCTTCACCCAGGACAGTCCTCCACTCCTACCAGTCAGCTTCCAACCATAAAACTATCCAGTCCCTAGCTAGCCAACTTGCACCCAGCTGCTCCAACCCAAATTCTGCCAAAGCCAATTCCTCACTCTCCTTTAGCTTTCAGCCTGTTTCTACATCACTTATCAGATCTCTAATTAAGAAATTAAACCAACTACTATACAGCTGATCTCCTCCCACCAGACTATATGCAAAAAGCAGCAGATGCCATAGCATACCCCATCTCCATCATAATCAACAGAACCTTATCTGAAGCCACTATCCCCTCCATTTGGAAAATATCTCATGTAATACCACTCCATAAAGGAGGAAACTCCTTCTAATTGTCAAAGTTTAGACCCATAGCTTTTCTGTCACCATTGGCTAAAATTATGGATAAGTGTGTCCAGAATAAACTGGCTAACTTTCAGCACTATTTTAGGCCACACCACAGTACCACCTCAGCCCTCCTATCCTTCTCTAACACCATAAACCATAACCAAAATAGTAGCAAGCTTTCCTCAGCCCTCTTTCTAGATCTCTCCAAGGCCTTCAATATAGTCAACCACCAAATACTCATGCACACCCTTAAGGCATTCTTACTAAATAGCCATGCATGTCAATTGTTCCAATCTTACCTATTTGGTAGACAACAAGCCATCCTATGGCAGGACAAACTATCAACCTGTCTACCTGTCACCCTAGGTGTCCCCAGGGCTCCATACTAGGACCCCTTCATTTCTCTCTCTTTATTAATGAACTTCCCACTGTCATCCCACCCTGTATCCAATATGTGGATGACTCCACCTTGATTTGTTCAGTCACCTCCCCAACAGATCTAATGACATTAACCCAGAATACTTTCAATATAGTTGAAAACTGGCTCTGTAAATGTCAGCTGATATTAAACCCTAACAAAACAACGTTGCTTCTTTTCTCCCACACTTGTAAGTCTTCCGCACTACTCTTTAACATAAAATCTAATAATGGTACCATTATCTCCCCAGATGCACAAACCAAACTCTTAGGCGTCACAATAGACAACACCCTGAAATTTGATATCATGTCAATCAAACTATCAAAACCATTAACAAAAAACTTGGCTCCCTCTATAAGATCAAACCTTTCCTTACTCCATTTGCTAGGACTGTTATTGCTTGTTCCCATCTGCTCTCTACTCCTCTCTATGCCTCCCCTCTACTCACTAATTTGAACAAATCCGCTCTTAGCAAACTCTCTAGCAGTAATAACCATATTGCTAGATTTGCAACAGGCATGGCCTATAGGACCCACCACTCTCACAACCTAAATCTTCTGGGGTGGCTACAATGCCCTAGCCTGTGTCAGTACAACCAGCTTATAATTGTCCATAAAGTTTTCAACCACCCTGATATGCCAGCACTTAAAAATATCATCAACCCTTACAGCAACCTGAGGTCACTTTGCTCTTCTAATAAACTACTGGTTCAAACATCCAAAATCGACAACTCTGCTGGGGACTCTGTTTGTTAAATCTCTTGGCAAAACTTGAAACTCTCTTCCTGCTCTTACTCTTGAACCCTCTCTTACTCAGTTCAAAAAAGCCTTAAGCTATACTTTAAAACTCACTGGCTATGTCCTTGTTCAAAACCTGACTAGATCCTCCTCTATAGTCTGTAATCATGTTACATTGCCTAGTCAATTTGTCATCACTGTTTTAAAAATGTATGATTATATTACCTGCTTGCTCAACTGGAGCCTGCAAACTGTGTGTAACTTGTAATTATTTTGTGATGTTTACTGTATGTTCTACCTTGGAGCTTTTCTCCCCGGGCCTCCGCTGAAAATGCACGTGTCCAGTTGGACTATCCCAGTCAACAAATATAAAATAAATAAATAAATACATTTCAAACCCAGTCTTTTTCATATGGATAAGGTTTTATTGATAGGTATGGGGAAAAGTGTATGCTTCTGCAAATTTGATTTTCAGAATTTAGAATTGTCAGGCTCATGTGTTAAGGTTTGTTCTGAGTGATTGTGAAAGTATGAGGAATGTTATGTCTGCAGTTTCTTCCTGCGAGGAAAAATCTGCTTTAAGCAATTTAGCTTATTCTATTCTACAGGTCACTACTCATTGTTTACAGTGAGTTTATGATTTAGTTAACACTTTAAGGCTCACTGTTTACAGTGTGTATGATTTAGTTAACACTTCAAGGCTCATTGTTTACAGTGAGTGTATGATTTAGTTAACACTTCAAGGCTCACTGTTTACAGTGAGTGTATGATTTAGTTAACACTTCAAGGCTCATTGTTTACAGTGAATGTATGATTTAGTTAACACTACAAGGCTCATTGTTTACAGTGAGTGTATGATTTAGTTAACACTTCAAGGCTCACTATTTACAGTGAGTGTATGATTTAGTTAACACTTCAAGGCTCATTGTTTACAGTGAGTGTATGATTTAGTTAACACTTCAAGGACTTTTGCAACTGGCACTGTGTTGAGGAGGTTTCCCCGGTTGTGTCTTCATTACCTCCAAGTTGATGTTAAAACTGAGTTTTTAAATTCTTCTTTGGACAGAGATTTTAATTGTTGGTGCCTCTGATGCATAGGTGATCAAAAAGTGTGATTTGATGAGGGATGTAAGTTAATACAGGGAATCTCTAAGATTTTTCAGCCCTCCTTTTCCAAATCTCCTAAGGGATTCTCTAACCCCTTATACATTTTTGGTAAAAAGCAAAACAAAACAGTCTGAATAAAATGCAGGTAAACAGACATTTAAGAAGAAATGGCAAGGAGTTCCAAAAAGAATTCAGGACACCCTCCCCCAAAACCAAGGTCAATGAAATGAGTCAAAATGACTGTTTAAAGGACCTTCTTCCCACTTCCTGCCTTGGTAGTCTTAATCTTCTTCCAGAAAGTCTGAATCTCCAGTTTTCTCATTGGCATCAGATAGTTTCAGACAAATGGGTTCTGAAGATCATTCACCAAGGTTACAGATGGCAGTGGGAGGGAATTCCTCCTTTCTGGGGGGGGGGTGCTCATCCTCCAGACCAGGCTCCCACTTCCACCTTTCCTTTATCATATGCTGTCCCGGGGATTGATAGAACCAGTTTCTCCTTCCCAGGTGGGGAGAGGTTTTTATTCAAAGATGTTTTAGTGCCAAAGAAAGGAAATACTTGGAGACCAGTTCTGGATCTTTCTTTCCTAAGTCTGTTTGTGATAGTGTCCTAGTTCAAGATTATGTCACTTTATAACCTGCTGCCTATTCTGCCTCATTAAGGTTTCCTAGTAACTCTAGATTTAAAAGATGCTAATCATCACACCCATATTAATTCAAACTTCAAATTTTTTTTATGGTATTGTGTGTTTGGATCACATTATCAGTTCTTTACCTTACCCTTTGAACAATCCATGGCACCCAGAGTCTTCACAAAGTGTGTAGATCCAATTATAGCTCACAGCATATTTAGAGGAATTGCTTATTTTTACAGAGTCTTTTTCAAAGTGTCAGGAATCTCTAACTCCAGTGAGTGGCCTCTTACACAAGCTGGGATGTCAGCTGGACAATTCAGTTCAAAGAGCTTTTCTTCCATGAAAAAGTAGATCTATATCAAAATCAGTTTTTAAGGTTTTCCACTCAGACTTTGGTCACTGCAAGGAATATCTCAATATTTTGGTACTCATGGAATCAATGATTCTCATGATACCCCTGACAAGACTCCAAATGAGCAAGATGCAATGGTATCTCGCATCTCTTTTGTCCCAGCACCAACATCCCTTTTCTATTCAAATCCCAGTGCTGAAATTTGTCAGAAGAGAAATTAGTTGGTGGTGGAGATAGCAAATATCCTCAAATGCAGGACTTCCCTTCTCACTCCCTGTTCCAAAGCAGTCAGCCACCACATATACCTTGGACACTGCTTGGAGAGCAGTTTTGGGAGAGATAAAAGTACAAGGCATATGGGACACCAAAGACAGATTGAAGAACATAAATATAAAAGAGATGCTTGACCTGTTCAAGGCACTCAACTCTCTGAATCATCTTTGGTCCACAGGACCTCATCAAATTGTTACAGACAGTAACAGACATGCAGTACTTAAACTAGGAATGAGGAGCCAAGATGTACCCCCTTTGCAGACTAGCCATGTTAGTTTGGGATATAGCTTTTCAGCACAATCTCACTCTATAGGTATCCTACATTCTGTAAGAGCAAAACTGCTTTGCAGACAGGCTGAACAAAAGAAAAACAGATGCTCATGAATGGAGACTAGATTGGCGGGGGAGTCTTCCAAGATTTGATCTATCTGTGGGGTTTCCTCAAGTAGATCTATTTGCTTCCTCTCTGAGCAATCAGCTGTCAAGATTCTGCTCCAGAATGCTTGGAAGACAGATACCTTTCCTCTTTTTTGGTTAAGAATGTTCCTGTTTAATTTTACCCCCTTTCCACTGATATCCATGTAGTTTTGAAGATTCAGAAGTAATCCCCCAAGATCATTGTGATGACTCCTGTTCTGGCCCAGGCAACACTGGTTCTTCCTTCTTCTGGAAATGGTCAAGGACAATGACCACAAGCTTCCTGACAGACTTGATCTACTAATACAATATCAGGGTGTTTGATACAGCCTGACTCTGATCAACTTTAGTGGACTGACTGAATGATAGGGTCTTAATTACTTTTAGGCACTTGTTACTGAGGATGTGTAGTAAGTACTGATGGAGGCATGAAGGCCTGCTACTTGAAAATCATATTTTAGCAAATGTAAAAGGTTTTCTAGTTGGTGCCAGTAACATAGCCAGCACCTATTCAGGGCTTGTTGGTCTCTGGTTTTAAAATATTTGTGTGACTTACTATCCTATGGTCTTTATTACTCCTCCGTCAATGTTCATTTAATGGCCATTTCAGTGTGTCTGACTATAGATTCTTCTTTTTCACTGCATTCTCATGTTAAAATGTTTTTGAAAAGGGTCTTCCATTAAAGACCTCATAGAAAACTGGTGACCCTCCTTGGGATCTTAGTTTTGTGCAAGAGGAGCTAACACTTGTTCTATTTGAACCAGCTAAACTAGCTGACTTGAGGTTATTAACATGGAAGACAGTTTTACTGATTGCTCTAACCTCAGCAAGAACAGTATGTGAGCTGCTAGCTTATATGATGTGTCAACCCCACCTCATTTCCAAGAAACTAGCTTTTCTTTTATGCCTAAAGTGGTATCCAAGTTTATTTAAGCCAAACTATTCATTTCTCTGTTTTCTTTCCTGAACATAAAAGTGAGGGAGGAAAGGATACTACATATTTTGGATGTCCACAGACAACCCAAGTACTATCTTGACAGAACTAAATCTTTCAGATCTTCAGATCAATAGTTCATTTCTTGTGAAGGTAAGAGGAAGGGGCAACCTGTGTCAAATGAGAAGATTTTCAAAAGATTGCCTAAGATTCTTACCTGTTGTTATACTCACCACAACAAACTGTTCCAGACAGGGTAAAGGCCCTCTTTACTAGGGCCTTGGCTTCATCTATGGCTTTTTGGAAAGGACTGTATTCTAAAAGTATTCTAGAAACAGGGACATGGCCCTCTGTGCACTTAGGTGCCGGAAGCTGTTAAAGACTGGGGGGGGGAGGGGGCACTTAGTGAAAAAGGGAATTTTTTTATTTGCTACCACAACATAGGTTCACTTGGAGGACATTTTAAGCTTAGCCAATTCCCATTCGGTGCTTCAATTAAAATTTTCTGACTGGTCTTAGCTATCCCCATGGCTGATAAACATATATTAGCTGTAGTGAGAACAACTGTGCTCATACCATAGATAATTTGAGGGGGCCATGTAACAGATGCAGCATTTAGGAACTGCCTCTATCCATTAGTGGCATAAGGGAACATCCTGAAGTACATTTTCTATTACCCATCCTTAGATCCAAGTTGCATTTCAATATGGATGGATGAGCTTTGCTTTATTTTTATGGATAGTCTGTTCCAGAACAGTGGTAGCCTCTGTGATATATATCTATCTCTCCACAACATCCAGTTTAGATACCTGGACTGAGTATTTCTGATGCCATTTGACTTGCTGATGTTCAGTAGGTCCATCTGTATTATGTCGGAGGATGCTTTGTATGCCAAACATGTCACCTCTAAGCACTCTGTAGGATACTGAGTATAGTAATAAATCTTTGAGGTGGTCCATGCAAGACCTTTTATTTAGGACTTGTATTCTTTCTAGTAAGGTATCTCTGAAGGTATTCCAATTGTTGCATGGGGCTGGACAGATACATGCCAAAGTGGGCATTATACAAAGTGATTGACATAATGAGAGCTATGTAAAGGGGGACAACAACATCTCTAATCTAGTCACAATCAATTTGTTTATAAGCTGTGCAATAGAGAAAGGCTTTCTTATTACTCTGGGCACATGTTGGCCAAAAGTTAGGTCACTGTACACACAAATTCCCAAATGCCAAACAATTGGATCAGTTCCCAGAGGGCATTGTCATGATTTTGACACCAGTTATTATTTGGGACAAACCTTCCTGCATGATGGTTAAGTCATTTGGGGATTCAATAACTTCTCCTAGCATGCAGTCATCTCAAACTTAGCTGGCAAATGCTCTTTGGTATTTCCTTTCACTTTTGAGATGTATATGCCAAACATAAAAAGTCTCAGCACCGAACCCTGGGGGGACTCCAATGGTGACTGGGCTCCTCCCCTGTTTTGATCTCCTGCATCCTGTGAGCCAAGTTGGCAAAGCAGCTGGTGATATAAGTGTCTGCTCCTACATTATTCATCTTTTGTACTACACCTGAGTAGGGGATTGTGTCAAAAGGCTTGGCCAGGTCAAGGTAATGTGGTGTGAACTGTTTTGCCTTCATTCATTGCTTTGGTAACAAGAGTAAAGCTTAAAATTTGCCCATGATTTTGAGACTTTCACACTTTCCTCTAGGCTGTTTACAAACACATTTTTAGGGCCATGCATACATGTATGCATTCCTTGATTCACATTCCTGATTGTATTAAATTATATTCCTTGTATAATACAGCACACTTGTTAGACTTAAGTTAGAGTACATTTTAAATTTGTTTAAACATTTTTTCCAGTAGGCAGTGAAACAGAAATGCATTAACCAATAATGACAAAACTGCCCTATTCAGAACATTTTCATCATAAAGGTCTACTTCCACACACAACTGCATTTTAAATTTATTGTTTGAACATTTTTCCAGTAGGCAATGAAGCAAAATGAATGCACCAGTAATGACAAAACTGCCCTATTCAGAACATTTTCATCATAAAGGTCTACTTCCACACACAATTGCATTTTAAATTTGTTTGAACATTTTCCAGTTGGCAATGAAGCAAAATGCATGCACCAATAATGACAAAACTGCCCTATTCAGAACATTTCCATGATAACAGTCTACTTCTACACATAATATATAAATACAGAATCACATTAGTGTAAGCCATAGGCATGTTGCACAGCTTCTTGAATTTATTTTCAACTGGGAGGGCAAAAGGCCAAAAACCAGGGACACAATTTAAACATTGCATGTATAATTTTGTAAAGTTGCTTGTATAAAATGTTGTTACCACCATGCATTTCACTGCCAGGTCTTGGCCCCAGAACCTTGTTCACTACAGTCAGAGCAACATACCACTAAGCTAAACCACCATTTTCTTGAAAGGCAGGAAGACAAACTTAAATGACTGTCATATCATTTAGTGAATTCAGTTCTCACTTCTCACCATAGCTCTCAACCTCTTAGCACAAAAATACAGAACAAAGCCAATAATGGGGGAATACAGCCCCAAAATAGGGGCACATTTCAAATACTGATTTTATCACCATAGAAAATTGATAGAATCAAAGGTTTAGGAACACATTTTAAATACTGATTTTATAACCTTAGAAAATTGCTAGAATAAAAGGTTTTGTTTTACTATTCCTTCACAAGTGATGGTGGCTTGGGACTTTAGGCTCTTTTTACCTGTACCCAAGGTACAGGGTTTGAGCCGGAGTACCTCTAGCCACCAGATGTATCCTGCTGGGGGCATTTTCACACATATACACACCTCTTCAACAGTGTACTTACTCTGCAACAGACACCATCCTCTGGTTGCATTCAGCTTCTGTTCCTGCTCCACTCTGCAATTAAATCAGAACGCCACTCCATTACAGACTTCTGCTCCACTCTGATTCTCTGCAATTAAATCAGGACGCTGGTCAGGATCCTGAGTCTAAAATCCGTTTCTGCATTCCAGACACTAACCCAGTACAGCATTGAATAAATCTGTGTTCCCACTAGCAAAACAACTGGAAATGCATGTGCTGCCATCATTGCAGCGGAGAAAATGAAAGGGCAGAGGTATGGATGATCTGCAAAGTGGGGGGGCTACCCTCCCCCCGTACTCTATGGTTCCAGTGCCTATGTCTGTGTATATTTTTACAAAGCACTGTAATATTGACTCCTTCTTTAGGTTTAGATCAGGCTTTGCTAGGACCATTCTCAAGGAGCTCCCAAAATATGTAAGCCATAGTAATCTACCCACATAGCTCATACTGCAGCAGTGATCAATAAAAAGAACATAGTACAACTGTGCAAATAAACGTACCATAACAATATATGCTTGAATGATCACTACTGCAGTAGCCACTCCTTCTTGTCATCAAACTTATTTCTTGGTGTGCTGTTTTTACCACAGTGTGGACTTTTATTTGTTGTTGTTTGTAGCACTCTCCTTTCAGAGCTCAACCTCCCTGTCTGTGTTGGCATGAAAACTCTGAAGCTGGCCCCAAAACCTATCCTTTTATTTAGCTCAGCTCGAGCTGACTAATGTTCTGGGTAGCTTAGGCTACTGCAGCAGTGATCATTCAAACATCTATTATTATGGTAAGTTTACATATACAGCTTTCATGGATATAATATGTAGCTTAAATCAGTCTGCTTGTTATGCTGATGAGGCTTGCCTAGTATGAGTTGGAATGAACTATACTACAGACTATGTGTTATCATAAAAGTTTCTTAGTAACCACAACTGTTTTTCACAGCCTAGATATTTATTTATTTACATTTGTTTATCAGGAAAGTCAGAGTGGACCAGAAGCCCATTTTCAGTGGAGGCCCGGGGAGAAAAGCTCCACAGAAATATAAGCAAAATACAATAATTAGATAGTACAATAGTGTGCATACAGTAAGATGCAGAATACACATCATCTAGTTAGTCTATATCAAGAAGTATTCAATAAACTTTTCTAGTAGATACAGGTTCAAAAAGAAAAAAAACACAAGCAGATCACTGTGACAATGAGATTTCCTATTATGAACAAATGAGATTTCATATACATATATCTATCTATATATATCTATCTATCTATATATATAGATTCATAGGTAGGTACTAGGCTATTGGCCCTGGGGCCTATACAAGCCCAGCCAAAAAGGTACCCTGGCTTTTGCCACCCAAGAAAATTATTATCCTGTGCCACTGCCGAGCAGAGCCACAGAAGTGATTCCTGGGGAGAATTTCCTATTTTCCATCCAATCATAAAGATTTTTCTTGAAGAGTGCTAATGAGGAGCTTTGTTTGATATAGATAGGCAGTTTGCTCCAGAGTATGGGAAGCCTATATATATATATATATATATATATATATATATATATATATATATCTATATATATCTATCTACCCACCACATAACACCACAAAATCAACAAACAAAACAAATCCTGTCCACACAAGCACACCAAAACCCACACTAACCTTACATACACAACTATTTACCCTAACCCTAAAGACTGTCACTATTGCACCTTTTCACGGTGTTCTCAGCCGGGTTTTCAGTCATCTCAGTTTTCGATCTTCTGGACCCATATATATATATATATATATATATATATATATATATATCTTTTTTTTTTCAAGTAGTAGTAACACTGAGGAGAGGAAGAAAATATAGTAAGGAATGGACAGTGTGTTGAGAGAGTTCTAGATATATTCTCAGCAAGGTCTGGCGCAGAAGCAATGCCAGGTCTTGGATAGATGTTCAGATAGTTTGTTTGTGTCTTTTGGCTTTTCCCGGTTAGGGGTCACCACAGCGGAACTCCGGCCTGCTAATGATTGGCAGTTGATTTTTACATACCGGCTTGCCAGGCCTGACACACAACCTTCAACGAAGGTATGCCCATTCACGCATGTCTCCATGCAGAAGACGCTCTAGCTGAGAATCGAACTGGACAGCGTCTTACTGTGAGGCGACAATGCCACCGCAGCATAGATGTTCAAATAGTAGTTGTTTGAAATTGGTAGATTGAAGTGTGTTTTGGAGGGTGTGGGGCAGAGAGTTCCATAATTTGGCTATTTGATTTGAGAATAGGGCTTTACCGTGAGTATTGTTAGCTTTGTTTACTGTAAGAATGTTTCTGTCTGCAGATATTAGCCTTCATGGGCATGAGTAGGGAGCAACAAGTTCCTTGAGGGATGGGCAAATGTCAGGATGGAAATGATATTGTGTGTGAATTTAAGTTGGCAGAGGTGGAGAAGGTTAGGTAGCTCGAGCCAATTTAATTTATGTAGAGCAATACAATGGTGGGTTTGGTGGGGAAGATTGGTTGCGAAGTGGGCTATTTTGTTGTAGCAATTTTCCAGTTTGGTTAAGTCTGATCTTTTTAAGGTAAAGAGGGGTTAAGTATATAGGAGCATAGAGACGAGGAAGGTTCTGTATATGGTTAGTCTGGTATTGTCAGTGAGGAATGGCTTGATTCTGTTCAGTGAGCCAAGTTTGATGTGAACTTTCTTAATTGTGATGGCTATTTTTTGTCAGTTGTCACTCCAAGGACTTTTGTATGCTGAACTCGTTGGATGACTGTGTTGTTTGCTGAAAGAATGGTGAAATGAGGGGTGGTCAGTGATTGTTTGCTACTCATAAATATCGTTAATTGTGCCTTTTTGGGGTTGAGTATTAGTTGTGATTTACTTAGATATGTTTGTATATAATTAAAAGCTTGTTGGGTTACTATTTGGAGGTCTGGTAAAGTATCTGCTGAGCAGATTAAAGTTGAATCATTCACATACTGAACTACTTTAGTGTGTGTTGTGGATGAGGCTAGATCATTAGAGAAGATGATGAAAAGAAGGGGCCCTAGTATGGATCCTTGGGGGTCTCCAACTGAGACAGGTAGAAGTGGTAAGAGTTCGGATTTCCATCGTACTGCTTGTTGTCTGTCATAAAGATAGCTTAGGAACCAGGAAAGGAAAGTGTTTGATAGGTTTAGTGAGGCAGGAGTATTAAGGAGTTTCTGATGGGAGACAGTGTCGAATGCTTGATCTACCTGTCCTATTTCAGGGGGGATTTGGTTCCAGATTTGCGCTATCTGTTTAGAGAATAGTGAGTCTCCTGTGCTGTTATTTGATTTGGTGATGGCTAGAAATGCTTTGTTGATCGATCATAGGGCTTGATTAGTGGTACAGGGTTGCAGTATTGCTTTTAGAGGTGGGCATTTTTCTGGGGAGTTTATTAGTTTATGGGCAGTCATAAGTTGATGGTAGCTGAGGTAGCTTTTACGTTCTAGCCAGTTAAGGCTTTTTGGTGCTGTGCAATGGTGGTTTTTTTAGGATTATTTGTTGCAAATTTTGCAGTTTTGTTATAGGCTATCTATCTCTATTTTTGATTGTTAAGTTATGATTTGTAAAGATGGGTGAGGCACAGAGTAGGGATGGAAGTAGATATGTTGTAGATATGTTTGTGCTGTTTTTTTCTGAAGTTATTAGTGCAAAATGTCCTAGCACCACAGAGGGGTCCTAGCTTCCAGTTTGTTTGTTTGTTTGTTTTGTTTTCTTTTTGTTTTTGATGACTAGGAGTAGGTGTTGGTCATATCTAAGATTATCATCAAGGATTATTGCAAAGTGTTTTGTCTGTGTGACATATTCTATTTTTGTTGTGTTGGCTGAAGGGATATGAAAAGATTGTTTTTGGTCTGAGTAGTTTTTAATAGTGAAAAGCATCAGTTCTGTTTTTTAGCATTTAAGAGCAAGTCTGAGCTGTCTAGCAAGGATTAAATGGCTAGAAAGGCCTTTTGAGTGTTTTTTGTAGGGAAGCCTAGTGTTTGGGCTAAGAAGGTGAGAGTACTATCATATGCATATTGTAGCAGAGTAGCTTGTTTAGTGGTGGAGTGTAAATTATTATATTTTTTGTTTGTTTAAAAATATCAAAAAGTAGGGGTCCTAGAACTGATCCATGAAGGGCACCGACTGAGACTGCGAGAAAATCAGAGTAGTCTTATTGCCATTTTATGGCTTGTTTCCTATTGGATAAGTAGGTGTGGGACCAGGTTAGTGATTGGATACTGAGGCCTAGAGAAGTTAGTTGCTCAAGTTAATTGTGAGACAGTTTCAAAGGCTTTAGATAGATCAGGCAAGACTGTTGAGACTAGGTTACCATTGCTTTGGAGTTGATTAACTGCGTTTGCAAAGTTTAAAAGGGCAGTAGTAGTGCTATGACAAATAAAATCTATGTTGTTGAGTCAAGGAGAGTAGGTTATGGTCGGTGAGGTATTTGAGCATCTGGGTGTTGATATAGTTTTCTAATATGTCACATAGGGGTGGTGGATATCTATTGGATGATACCTGGTTAGATCGGTAGACTTTCCACCTTTATGTAGGGGTATGATGTATGATATTTTTCATATTTTGGGGATGTGGTTGATAAGTATGGAGACTGGGAATGCTATAGCTTCTGCTGCTCTTTTAAGGTAATGTATTGGTAATTTGTCAAGGTGGTTGGTTTCATTTTTAGCAGATATTTTTTTACTGTCAAAGTGGGTGCACTATCAAGTTTAAAGAGTACTTTGTTGTTGGTTGAGGTGTGTGGAATAGTGCGGGGTTTGGTTAATGGGTGTTGAGATGAGTTGTTGTATTACCTGGGTATTTAGAGCTTGTGGAGCATTGGGGGTAGACGGTTGCCCGAGGTTGAACAGTGACTTTAATCACTGCCAGTATAGTTTGGGGTTGTTTTCTGGTCATTTATAGGTTAGTAAAATAGTCTTTCTTGTCATTAAGTATGTATTTTTGTGAGATTTCTGTGATATTGATAATCCTGTAGGGTTAACTGAGTTTTATTTTTTGTATATGTTTTCCATGGCTGGCCTCCATTTAATGGTAGTTGCTTAGTAGTCTTTGTTATCCAGGGTGCTGGAATAGATTTGACTCTCTTGTTTCTGAGTGAGGCCTGCTTATTTACAATGGTTAGGAGGATATGATTAAAATGAGTAACTGCTTCATCTAGTGGTAATGTTTTTAGGCAGTTCCAGTTAAATTGCTTTATACTTGTTATAAAGCATCCAGGGTTAAAATTTTGCAGCATATGGACTTGTTAGTATATTCCAGGGTTGAAATTGTTCAGCATATGGACTTGTTAGTATATTCCAGGGTTGAAATTTTGCAGAGTATGGACTTGTTAGTATATTACTGTCTGATAGTATAGGTGGGTAGATGGTCACCAGTACTGTCCGGTAAGGTTCCTGTAGCACTGATGTTGTGGGGCTTATTTGAAAGAATCCTATCTAGTATGGTTTCTTTGCAAGATGTTTTGTGGGTTCTGGCAGCAACATTTAATAGCTATTTTAATCCGAATAACTTTAGGGCAGGTGAGGTATGTGTTATTTGATTCCAGTTAATGTATACATCACCTAAAATGCTTAATTTTTACCACAAACTTAGTGATGTCAAAGAGATAGAAATGGTGCAAGGGCACAAAGATATCATTGGTATTAGAAATTCAAAATATGAAGTCAGACTTAAAATGCATTCAGTCTATTATTGCTTATACAAAGGATACTTAATTTGGGTATGCAGTGTTTACATGATGAATACTTAGAGGCTACTTTATGTATTTTATTTGAAATACATTGGAATCTCTCTGGAATGGACATCATGCTAGTGATTCTTAACTTACAAAAAAATGTCAGGTGGTGTAGATTATTTAAACTGCAGGGCAGGAAAAAGTTGGAGTGAGTTACCTATGTCTTATGGAAGTTGGCTAGATACGATGTCCCATGACGTTTCTTAGCCTTAGATTGAAACATTTTCATTTGTGTAAGTTTATATACATAGTATGTTATGGAGGTATGTGCAAGGTAAAAATATTACTGAAAGCCCAGAATGTTGTGAGGCTATATGTATATCCATCCATCCATCCATCCTCCACCCCTTTTTCCCATTTTGCACATGGGGTCGGGGTATCACTTTCAACAGTGACAATCATCTTGGGCCAAGCTTTACACTTCTGGGTGGGCACCCCTGCCGTAGCAGTTCATCTGTACCACTCACTTGCACCTACAGCCAATTTAGAGTGTCCAGTACCTCCACTGCATATCTGTGGAATGTGGGAGGAAACCAGAGCACCTGGAGGAAACCCACGCAAACGCAGGGCAGATGTGCAGACTCCACACCGAAGACACCCCAGTCGCGTTATTTTCATGCTTTCACACAAAATCTTGAAAATCTTGGAGAATAAAAAAAAAAAAATCAGTGTGCTCCCTCCATGGGGGGGGGGGGGCTGTACATCCTCATGCCTCTGGTACTTAGTTACTTAAATGTACAGACTCTCAGACTGCACAGTACCAGGCAAAGGGCATATTCCCCAACCTTGGCATTAAAGCATTTTCACACAAATGCAAGATCAAAATCCCAAGCAGTCCTAATGAGAAAAATTATTTTTATTTGCATGCTCCAAGACACATACCTACAGACACAAATGTACACACATACAGACGTACGTACATGGAAAAGTTAACAAAAGTATTTAAAAGAGAAAGAAAAGAACAATAATAATAACTGTACATATCACTGTATTTGTATATGTAAGCCAGGACATCATTTTTGAAATAGCCAGACACCAGACCTCATAACTTGTCAGTTAGTACAGGTGGAATATAATCTTGATTCTAACAGTGGGATAGGAGCCGTAAATCTATTCCTTTCTGTGGCTGGTGGGAGGGAAGGGCTGTGTACGGTAGCACCACAAGACTCTGCATGAATGGGACTGCTGTCTTATGCTCATCACCTGCTCAGACAAGTAGTTAAGCAAATGCTGCCTTTTTAGTCAAAGTCAAAGTAAACTTTACTGCCATTCAGACTTCACATAACACTACAAACTGAACAAAATTTCATTTCTCTGGACTTAGTGTGCAAAACATCATAGGAAGCATTACAACAGACATTACTACATCACAGCAAACCATTACAGACATAACACCCAAAACATTTTATGAATCTAAAGGTACATTATTGCACAGAATTCCAGCACTTATCAGTATTGCATAAGAAGACTAGTTTTGCATTGGCTGATTTATTGCACTACAAATATGAGTTGAGACTAGCATTTGAGTTATTGCACAAAAATATGAGTTCTCATCAACATAGATACCTGCTACCCCTAATGGCCATCAGCGTGCATGTTATTAGTAGAGTTGAGTAGTCTGATGGTCTGTGGAAAGCAGCTCTTACTGAATCTGGTGGTTTTGCACCACATAGTGTGATAGCACTTGCCAGATGATAGAAAGCAAAACAGTCCATGGGTGGGGTGAGTGAAGTTCCTGACTATTTTAGTGACAAGTTTAGGTCCTGACTACATCATAGGATCATAGGAGGTTACTAGGCTAATGACCCAAGGGACATTACAAGCCTAGACAAGGTTTACCCTTTTTCCCCCTGATCAGCACCTATCACCCCTGTCCAAGAGGGACATAGGTGGAACCCCCAGAGTGAATTCACGGTTACCCATCCAATCATCCAGACTGCATTTGAAGAGCCCAATGAGGTGGTCTGCTTGACATGAAGCAGAAGTCTGTTTCAAAAGTGTGGCAATCTCTGGGAGACAAATCTGTCCCTCCAGCAGGTTCTATTAATGTCACATACCAGGAAAAGGCAATTAGAGTGAGTAATCCATGTACCATTTGACTTACTGATATGCAGCATTTCCAATAAAGAAGGGGCAGAGATTGCCTTATCTACAAGGCAGAGATCACCTCTGAGTAGTTTGTATGAAACACAATAAAGTGATAGTAATTTCAGATGATCCATATAGGATAGATGTTGAAGACCTTGAATTTTTCTTATGAGGAACTTTTGTCATCACTTCAATTGCTGCAGGCGCTTGGAAAATTACATAAGAAAAGGGGCATTCTACTCCATTATTGGCCTGATGAGGGAAGAGTACAGGGAGGTTATAACTTCTTTTTTTTTTCTGGTGGCAATGCCCTTACTTATGAGATGAGTAATATAGAATGCCCTTCTTACCACTGTGGAGACATGGGGATCAATTGTAAGGTTGCTGTCAACCAGTGTGCCCAGGTCTCTCACCACTGAGTGCATACTTAGGGTGTTGTTATTGATGTGGTAGTTAGCAGGAAGATCACTCTTACTGAAAGGGATGATAATACAGTTTTTTGCATTGAGTTTAAGGACATGGATTTGGCACCAGTCATATGTTTGTGTAAGACCCTCTTGCAGGATGTTGACATAATTTGGAGATTCTATGACTGCTCCCAGTTTGCAGTAATCAGCAAACTTTGTCAGCCACAGACCTTTAGTTTTAGCTTGCATTTCAGAGAAATAGATTCCAAACAGTAGAGGTTCCAGGACTGATCCATGTGGAGCACTAATAGTTACAGGTCTGCTGTTGGAAGTGTATTACCCTATTTTGACTATATGGGTTCTATCAGTGAGCCAGTTAGCAACCCATCTAATGATATATGGGTTGATACCTAGCTAGGTGAGTTTGTCAATTATGCCTGAGTGGGAGATAGTGTCAAAAGCCTTGGCTATGTCAAAGTAGGATGTATGCACAGATTTTCCCTCATCAAGGGCCTTGCCTTTGTTGATAAGGGTCCATGATGATTCTAAAGCTAGTCAGGCTAATAGGTCTATAGTTCCTGGGGTCAGTGGAAGCACCATCTTTGGACAAGGGGATAATGGTGGCCTTTTTCCATTTATCTGGGACAAAGCCAGTGCTTAGACTGTGATTGAAAAGAGTACCCAATGGCATTGGTAATTCTTGTTTGAGCCAATATAGGACACAGCCTAGGATTTTATCAGGTTCCATGGATGCTGTGGTCTTCACCTTAGAGAGGGTGTTCACAACTTGCTCTTTAGAGATACAGGGTAGCGGACATGTGGTAGGGATGTCTTGCGGTAAATGTGGTGGGGAAAGGGGAATGAAGGTTTTAGAGAACCTGTTGGCTAACAGGTTAGCAGTGTCCACAAGCTCAGTATAAGTGGTATCATTAACTAACAGTTCAGCACAAAGAGTGGTCCTATTAAATTTCTCGGCCACTTTTCCCACCCTTTGGAGAGACTTCTGATCTTAAGCTGACTAATTTCCATATCACACCGAAAGACTGCTTGAAATATTGTTTCTTTGTGTTTTTACACAGTCATTCTGAAAATACCTCCTAATACTTTATTGTGATAGCAGGAACATCACTTTTAACTGAAAGGGATGATAATACAGTGTTTTGCATTGAGTTTAAGGATATGACTTTGGCACCAGTCATATGTTTGAGTAAGACCCTCTTGTAGGATGTTGACATCATTTGGAGATTATATGATCGCTCCTAGTTTGGGATGGTGCAATGGTAGAGTTGTTGCTGCATAGCAAGAGGTTCTCTGGTTCAATTCTCGGCTGGGGTGCCTTCTGTGTGGAGTTTGCATACCCTCCCTGCATTTGTGTGGATTTATTCCAGGTGCTCTGGTTTCCTCCCACATTACAAAGACATGCATCTGGAGCATTTTTGCCTGGGCCTCTGCTGAAAATTGGCTTTGTTCCAAGTTGGGCTTTCCCAGTAAACAAATGTTAAATAAATAAGTCTGTGGTGGTTATAACCTTTCTGTATTTAGTCCAGTGTAGATAACAAGTAAAATCCCAGTCAGACCTGGATAAGACAGAGCAGACTGAACTCCTAAGAGTAAAAATATAACCTGACAAATAACTGGATAGATAGCTAGACAGACAAAGAAACAACAATATGTTCTCTGAAAGTTTACTTCACTAAAAATGGTATCTGCAAAGCATGCTTCTTTATATAAGTACAGACAGCTCTGTTGTTTGCCAAAATTAAAAAAAAAAATTGTAAATATAACTTGCAGGCTTTAAAATTCATTTATTCCATGATTTTTACAAAATTCAAATTTTATTAGAAATGATGTAGTGCTTTTTTGATTGGTCTCTGTTTCATAAAAGCAAGTCTGTGCACGAGTAACCTAGTGTTGCTGTGTCAGTAAAGAAGAAGAAATGAGACACTCAGCATGCTCAGAATAAATCTCTGTTTCCACAACAGCTGTCAGATACAAACATATCAGGCTAAGGTGAAATGGGGCCTTGCCGGAATTAGGCATTTAGGGCATTTTATTTGGAGGCTTAGTCACCCTCCATCAGTCAGACTGAGACGAGCAAGTGTGCAGCCTTATTACTAGGAGATATGACAGGCTGTATGGCAAAAAGGAATGATTCTTGTGTTTGCAGAAAAATATAGGAAACACCAGACCACAGCAGATAGTATCAAATAAAGTTCCAAAGTTTAATCCACAGAACAAAAATGGTGAGCGCTTTCGTAGCCAGAGCTACTTCATCAGACAACTCAATAAACTCCACAGGGATTTTTAAAAACAGCAACAGCCTATCAGTGTCAGCTCCCAATAAACAATTAGCTTAATAGCCACTGATTTAAAGGAGAAACATTAGATAGAGACATATCAACTAATAAAACATTAAAATTAATAAAAATGCATAAAAGTGCATATATAGAGACTTTATCTGCGTAGTGGTTTATTAACAAAAAACAGTTTAATACAAACTTTATCATTCAGGCCTTTGCCCATGTTGGCACGCATTATATATTTTTCTGCAAATACTAGTTGTTTGGGAACCCAGTCTGCTCATACCACTTTTGCACTTTTTATTTGTTTGATTTATTTAATGATTCTTGTGTGTTTTTTACAAAGCAGAAGCTGTGCATGTCCTCATATATCAATGTGAATTTTACGTAAAGAGTAATGGTGAGCAGTAAATCTGACCTCTTGTTTTTGAGTCTACCTCAGGTAGAAAACTTTATCAGCATTAAAAGTGGTAATTAATAATACATAGCTTTGTTGAACAGTTTCTAAACACTAGCCATGAGTAAAAAAATGAGAAAAGTAAGCTCCGTCATTTTACCATTTCAGACTTGCTAGATAGCTTTTGTTGATGTCACATTATATACCATTTTTTCTGACAAACTATAAATCACTAATTTATTTCAAAACATGGACTTAATATGATTTTCTAGAAGTATATTCACTGGATCATTATTTATATTGAGTATTTTACTAAAAATACATCGCCTGAAAAATATCCACTAAGACAGTCACGAGTGTATGGAGCAGGCAAGAGTCTTCAGGGATCTATATTCCACTCATCAGCCTCTTCCAAGCTTGCAATGTATCCTGATTTCTAGTTTAAAGAATTTTCAGAAATGCAATTTGATATATTGCAGTTTTTTAAGCTGCGACATGGTGAATGAATTATGTGTAATCCAGCATTTACTCCATTTGGGTAATCGTGGCGTTATTTACATCATGTCTACATCACAGAATTTCTGTGAACTCATGTATTTTGGTGAGTCTTTTTTTATTTCTTCAATTGTTTCTTTCCTTTTCTTTTCCATTCATTCTCTTCTGCATTTCTGTTTATTTCTTTTATTTTCTTTCTTTCTTACTTGTTACTTCCTTAACTCTTCCAGTTTTCCATTTCTGCGACTTCTTTCTCTTCCTTCCTTCTCTATGTCTGCCTTTATTTATCTCTTTTTATTATTTTCCAATTATTTTATCCTTCTCTTCTAGTTCTTCATGCTTCTTTATTATTTTTTTTTCTTCCACCATTTAGCAGCAGACAGTTCTGCAAACTGTGGTCCTACTACAAGTACTCACATACAATTAGCTTGCAACACACTTCCCTGCTGTCACTAGCTCCTGTTGGCAACTGCCATAACATCCAACTTCCATATGACCTTGGAATATAGCAAAGAGGAAATCACAAAATTAATGAACTTTGCCCCTTTCTGTTGCTTCATCTGGAGGGAAGGCTATGCACAGCATCCACTGCTCTTTCAGTTGTCATAATACTCATTGCATTTAATGAATCTCTTAACACTTCTGTATTAGATTTATTTAATTCCATTGGCTTGGATTTTTAAATGCACTATCAGCAATTATGGGAGAAGGAAATAAAAACATCTTAGAACTGCCACTGAAAGTCAGGTGTAAAAAAAGTTAGTTCATTAGGTATGTGAATGCAATAGTCTTTAAATATCTTGCTTGTAAAATGTTAGATAAATACCCAGTGTATGTAATTACAAGGCATGTGGTCCATGAGAACATTAATTAGCCTAGTCCACTTCTCTAGTGGAGATTCTGGTTAAGGGACTTACTCAAAGCCACACAGAAGGTGAAGGCTGAAGGAGTCAAACCCTGAACTACAGGAAGCAGCTCATTAACAGTTCATAGCCTTAATCCTCTGTGCCAAATGGCAAACCATAGGAGAACCTGACCTTTCTGACTCTTGATATCTGTACAGCAAATGAACGAGTACTACAGGTATTGGTTCATACAATCAAACCTCCTGACGTCTGTTACACTACATAATTCAGCATTTACTATTGTCTCAGTTTTTAATAATAACAAGCAATTCTGAATGTACAGAATATTGCAGAAGTTATATGGTTTTTGTAGCAGCTATGCATATGGGTAACTAGTGCACAGTATTAACAGTTCACATCAAGTACCATTCTGACTTTCCATATTTGTTTCTGGTTTGTGGTAAAACTGTGAACTTTCAGTAAAATTTATTGATATATTTTCATCTACTTTTCTAAAAAAATTAAATGGGTAGCCCACAATAATATAATACTTTGTAGCTCACCAAACAAATAAACTAGGGGGACCGAGCAATATTGGCTCTGTAAAGACAGGGAACCAGGGATGATCCAAAAGTTCTGGAGATATCAACGTCTGAATCATATGAGATATTGAAGGAGTGAGAGAATATTGGTGGCAAGGAAGTACCAGAGAATGTGAAATTTGTTGCTGTTTAGCATAAGGGCAGGATCACAAAGATTGAAGGACAAACAGGATACAGACAGAAGACACAGATCTTACATGATCAAGTCTATTCACTTCAGCGTCAGGACTGGTAAACCATACACAGCAATTACTGAGCATCTGTAAGACTCTTTTATGTGCAAAACAAATTCTTTCTCTAGCTTCAATAAAGTACCAGACTGCCCTTTCTCTACAAATCTCACTTGTTGCATTCTTGCAGCTTCAAATCTGCTCCGTGCTCAACATCCTACAGTTTGGCAGCTATTTTTTTTATTATTGGTGAAATTCATATTAGTACCTCACCTTGTTCTTAACATTTTAGTTATCTGCATTGTAGAATTACGGTAGATTTCACCTTTTCTAATTCACTCCCCTCAGTTTGTCATCATTTAGATGGCCATGATCCTGATGAGTTGGATGTAAATTGCCCTATAGATACTGTTTTTGCACTGGGTTCATTTTACTGCCATTTACACAGAAATTGCCAGGGAGAAGGTGTCAGATTTTATGAAGTGGACATAATGTTGGCATAAGATCCAGAATTGTTATACTTATTTTATATTCATACTGTGCCTGATGGTATCAAACTTGCATAGTAATACATCCATAGCTTTATACTAGGCTCACAACCACCAGGGCCTTTATAAGCTTGGACTGGCAACCCAACCCAGTTGTGTTTCTGTGTGTCATGGATGTTTATTAGGAGGGGGTATGTTAGTTAGAAAGTTTCTAGAGGTTATGTGCAGTATATGTTAGTGTGAGCATTAATATCTGTCTCTGTCTCTCGGAGACATGGGGGGACTTATGTGGTTTGAATTTCCAGTTTCCCATCCATTGCTCAAGGTTATGCTTAAATAGGATTAGGGATGGACTCTGTTCCACATGGATGGGGCAAACAGCATTCTACAAACTGGGGAATTATCTCAACACACCACATAGGAAGTGTATAATTCTACACAGTGATGCACATTGGATTACTATTAATACCTTTTAAATTAATGTACAAGTATATAGCTCTTCATGTGACTAGACTAGGAATCAGCATCAACTGGAGTGAAGCAGTGTTGTTCTGGAGCTCCTGAGATGAAACAAATGTATCTTGCATTGAGCTGCATGAAGTCTATTTAATGATTATTTTCCTGCTGTGACAGCCTTGATAAATTCCCAGTTAGTCAGTTAACCCTTTGTACAGAGATTCCCTAGCTTTCTTTTAAACAGTCTAATAAACCATAACAAATGTTAAGGAGTTCTTAAATTTAAATTCTAGCATTCATAATTGCACTCAGTATATTATTTTTTTAAAACATACATGCCTAATCTATGGCAGGTTACCAGAGGTGCCTGGAGTTTGGAACGGAAGACATATATTAGAAACATGGTTGTCCTAAACATTTCGTATTTCTGCAAGTCCAGTGGCTCCACAAATACTCGAACCAGGTACATAAATCTTGTTCAACACATAAGAAAGTACACAGTGGAAGGACAAGTTAATAACCCAGAACTTCCTAAACCTCTGGAATAAACTTTTTTCTGCATGCTAAGCACTGCACACAATATATAATTGATTGGTATAGCCCCCCTGGAGAAAGGAGTTGTGGCCTGAGGGAGGTTACTGGCTTGGCACAAATGATAATAAGTAGAGCCAGAGCTAAGATGGGGTTAAGGGGTGACAACCCCAGGATCAAGGTGGTAGAGTGAACAACTGCTAGGTGTTGATGTTTTGGGAGTGCAATACTGGCATCAAAAATAAATACTGATACTTCATTCACAACTGTAACCGAATCACTAGAGTAACAATGTGTTTTAATGTAACAGTTACAATACACTTGTTACAATTGTAATGGCAAGTAAAGTGGCTGGTGTTAGTTAGCCTTTTTTTGTCCTCTTCCTCAGGAAAAAAAAAAAAAAAATAGAAAAGGTGCTTTTTTGGGGGGGGGGTGCTCCCTGATCCTGAAGTCTGAAGTCCAGAGTCCATGAAGCACTTTTTTTGGGGTCCTCACCTCATAACTGAACTCAAACCTGATGGGAGCGCAACTCTGAGGGAACTATCCAGGGTGATAGATAACAGGGCTGTGGTTCTGGTCCTAAAACACAATAATCTTGGAATCTCCATGAATTACTGAATCTACATCATTATGCAAATTACTGGTTAAAGGAAAGATACAATATAAATTATTCACAAAATGTAGCTATATGGTAGAGGAAACATTGGGGCCAGATTACAGAAAAAGAGTTGCTATCAGTGTAAGCCTGTTCTGATTCCAGAAGACTTACTCTCAGTGTGACTTACTTCAGTGTAAAGCTTATCTATAAATAGGCTTAGTAGGGAACCAAATTCCTAAACACCTGCTCTCAGTCATCTCTCAGTCAGTGTAAGTGGTCATTTACACTAAGAGGAAGTCTTCTGAAATTGGGGTCAATGAATTTAAGGAATGCAAGTGAATAAAAGGCTTTTGGAAGAGAATACCTGAGATATTTTGACAGGACAGCTTAAAGCATATTAACAAAGATAAGATGGTATATGGAGTGTGAGGGCATATTTCATTGGCAACAGAAGATAAATTGCATAAAATACTAATTATTAGTTTATGATTTATTTGGAGTGAAAGAACTGGTGAGTCATTTTATAATAAACTGTGGAATATGAAGGAAGTACTAAAGATGATAAGATACTGGTTATAGTAAAAAGAGTAGAGGGTTAAAGTGATAAAAGTTAAATTGTAATTGCGTAAATGGTATAATTTTTATGGCACCTTTATTTATTCATGAAGCAAATATGTAGATATATATAAAGTAATGGTGCAGTTGTGCAGCGGTTAATGTTGTCACCTTACAGCAAGAGGTTCTTTGGTTCAGTTCTTGGAAGGGCTGCCTTCTGTGTGGACTTTGTATGTCATACCTGTGAGTTTCCTCCCACATTCCAAAGACATGCATCTGGAATGGTTCTCCCCGGGCCTCTGCTGAAAATAGCCTCTGTCGGACTTTCCCAGTCAACAAAAGTTAAATAAAGAAACATGATACTCTTTTTGATTAGTGTCATTGTATCTTATACTTAGTGAAATAAACTTGATAGAAATTATTCAGCATGTATATTTAGACTGTATTGTCAGACTGCAACACATTGATTTTTAAAGCATTAAAAATTTACTCATCTCAGGTCAACAATGCCTTTCATATACAACCTTTATCAATAAGTTAATCAGAGTCTATATAGGAATTGCAATTTTCCCCTGACCAGAGAACACTTATGGATTGCAATTCAGAGTTTGCCATTTCACTAAATTAACCCAGTACGTAGTCCAGCATTATTGTTCAAGGTGTTATTAAGACATAGAAACAAAGTTCCAGTGGAAATATGAACTATACAACTCCTGCTATATTTAAAACAAATTAAATGAGTTAATACCAAAAACATCACGCATCCATGTCCCCAGATGGTCTTATGGTTTGAATACAGAAACTCTGAAGTTATATTAAATACTCTTAAGGCTTCTTCAGCTAGCATTCAGAATTATGAAATAAAAGGTCATTACTATTCAAAAGCAAGCACAATAATTGTACAAGTCCAATCAGTGAGTCCTTTGTACATCAAACACTTACAAATAGAAAGGAGGCCAGTCACTAATGCCTTCTTGACAACCAAGCTTTCTACACATAAATAAAAACAGTTTTACTTGCACAATAAAAAACATATTCGACTAATAGCACAGGCATTCTACAAAAGTGTAAGAGCTGACAGACGTAGTTAAGAATAAGACAATCCACCATACTGCCAGTAAGTATATGTTGTGACGCCCACGTCCTGGCCCAGCAATCAAGGAGCCTCAATCCTCACCACTAACACCAGAGAGGGAGTCTCATATATGAAGAAAGGGCAACAAGTATACACAGTAAAGTGCAATTTCCCTTAACAGCACACAGAGATCACAGTCAGTCTGGGGTTGGTTGCTTCCTTGCTCTCCAGGTCCTCAATAAAACTCCACTGGCACAGCTATAGGGTCCAGATCTCAGCCAGCTGGGCAAGCTAAAATCTCCAGCACCCTCTCTGTCCAACCAGTGCTTCGTGTCTCTGCCCAAGAAGCTGACACACACACACTTTGAGATAAGAGTTTATACAACCACACAGACACTTCTGTGGAAGGCTGGCACACAATCTCCAGCTGTGCCCCTTTTACCCAGACTATACGGTAGTACCACCTGCCTCCACCCAGCTAATATTTATCAGCTACTCAAAGGCCCTTAAAAGGGTGTCCAATTATTACTGTGCAATATTATTATCCAATTGGTAGTATAACTATGCAATCTACTCTTAGAGCTTAAATCATCTACACAAAACAAAACACAGTAAAAGGGTTTTAAAATATTTAATAAATAATAATAAATAACAGACAATACTTACTACAGTGCTACAGTGAAAGTTAAGAGAGATCAGAGAGAAGAAATAAATAAAATAGTAGTACAGTTCTGGCATCACAGAAAAAAAAAAAGTCTAATCTTTTCTAATTCCTAGTATTTATAAAGGAAAACACAAGTCTAAGATAACTTACATAAGAAAAAAGGCAGAGTGCTGATCGTTGGATGGTCAAAAGACAAAAATAAATAATCTCCTTCTTCTGTTTAAATTGAAATTGCAGTCTTGATGATTCTTACATCATCATTCTTTCACACTTTTGTCACACTTCCCTGGGTTCCCAGACAAACAGAAACTACATTTATATTCTTAACATCTTCTTTTGTTTTTGCAGCTTGCACTCACAGACCATGCTCAGTACATATTTTGGATGCCCCAGATGACCAGAAAAGGGCAGAAGAGCACTAATGTCCTTTTATGTCCTTTTATACAATTACATTATTCATAAAAGGTTAGGTTTTTCCCTTAAATAATATAATTATGTAACAGCAGTAATCTACTTGTGTATGCATGTGGGTGTATGTATGTTTACCTGTTGTTGGCTTCATTTAATCACTTGGGTTTCACCCTTGTGATCAAACTATACCAGGCATGGGAAACTCCTGCATTACATACACCCAGTTATGTATTATTGCTAAAATATAGCACTGTGTACAGTTTCAGTTTTCTCAACTACTGTACTTCACATGAGTAACTAATTGATTATCTGGATCCACAGATTCCAGTTTTCTGCTAAATGTCTTTATATTTGTTTTATAATTTTGTGTTTTAATTTTTCTTTTTCTTTTTTTCTTTTTTATTTTTGCTATTTCTTGAACAAGAGTGGCATTATTTTAAAAAATATTTTTTTAAATATGAATTATTTTTCTGTACAACAGTATCTTAGACAACACTGAAAAGTATAAACTTGTTTAATTGCAACAATTCTTAAACCATAGATTAATAGTATCTGTCAGGATTCAAAAAAAAAAAAAAAAACTTGGACAACTTTTATAGGTTGCCAACATCCATAATGTCTTTACTGTGACTGCCTTCTAAAAGCAGGTGTACCTCATGACTTGCATTGTCTGTCCGTGAGTTCTGCAATATTTAAAGTTTACCCCAATACCAGCCTTGGCAACCACAACAGGCATTTATATGCTCTTTCACATCTTTGCTTATATTTCATATATGATAAAGATAGACACTATTTTTGAATGCTGTATACAAAACTCTGGATCAAAGATAATCCACTATACCTCATTAGAGCAAATGTTTGCTCCTATCATGATTTCTTTATCTAGTTTCAAGGGAATAGTTGCAAACAGAAGCTGCAGCTACTCTAAACATCAAAAATCAGTATGTCCTTTTTACTGCATGATGTAAGCGTGCTCTCATCGATAACACAATGTGCTTTGCAAATACTTTACAAGTGATTAAAGATGAGTCAGTTATAAATATTTTTCTGATATGGAAAAGCATATTTTCTAATCTAGTCTGTAGTGTGAAGGAATCATTCATGTGGGACCACACATTTCTTAGACAATCAAATAACCATTGAAAAACTCTAGTCTACAACAGATAGAAAATGTGTAAATTACTTTAGTTCCTTGTAGCTATTTATGACAATAAACATTATGTGCATCTGTGCATTTACAGCAGTAAACAAGGTGGCTGAAAAGGGGATAACTAAAAAATAAATGGTTTGCCATAATGCAACACACATTAGTAGTAATGCATGTTTGTGACGTCCCAGACATAAACTTAAAATCTCTTTGTTTGTTGAATCTGAATGGGGAGGTTTACCCAAATTATCCATATAATAGCTGATGTGGACACTGTATACTCTATAATGCAATGCTTTAGTGCCTAACTTCCATTGTCACACTTAAAGCTGTATCCCACACAGAGACTATTTGATTTGCAACACAGAGGGAAGTAATGCACAAATGTGTGCTTGAAATTCTTCAATTTGACATGGCAGCTTTTATCTGCTTTTGAGTATGAAAAAAGGAAATATAAGGAAGAGAAGCAACAAACTCTAGCATTCTTCATTTAGTTAACTGCTAACTGAAGGAGCTGGAAATACAGTCCCAAGATACATCACCAAAATACTCTGCCAAAAACAAGACAAGAAAAGTATGAAAAAGGGTTTCTGCATTGCAGAACAACATTGATCTGATTATATTAAAACATGGAGATGCAGAGAAGTTGGCCACATGCTTTGCAAGTCTGGGGAAAGGCTTTCTCTCCTTACTACAGAAAACTACATTTAGCTTTTTTGGCTTTAACTGTCTCATTTCATCTAGCAGTTCAATTTGACAATGTGACTGACATGGCTGATCAGCTTGCACCCCGACTACTGAAACAAGAAAAATATTTTCATGTTGATATAAACATGGCCACATGCATTTTCTGCAAATCACTTTGCTGAGCATTTGTAGCTTAATTTTATACCATGAAATGTTATTAGATCTGCCACTTCTGGCATTCTAACTCTTTACTCATATCCTTTCATGAGGGTTAGACATACAGTCGATGTTTCATCTATAGTCCTAATTCATGATGCTGTTTCTGATGTCTTTATGTTCATATTTCTTTCAAATGGAAGTGAGTTACACTAATTTGATATTCAGAAAGAAATTACACACTTTGCAAATCTGTTACACAGGATTTAAGTAAGCGATGCAGGTGCAATGCTAATAAGCAAGAGTGCTTGAAACACGGTATCTCTTATTCAGTGTATAACAGATTTGCAGGTGTTATGCTGGTACATAAGGTGGATCATGTGCATAATTCTTTGCTGACAGGATAGAAGAAAGTTACACATGCTAGTATAATGCAGAGATGGTAGAAAGATCTAGAATCAGGTATAACTGTACCAAGCATTCTGTTCTGCACAGTAACACTACAGTTCGAAGACCTTGTATGCAGGTAAATGTAAATAACATAGAAACAAAGAGCAAAATGTCATATAATACTGTAAGTATAGTTTTACAGAGAGTTGC